>NC_137467.1:72155625-72755625 GCF_964235325.1 Thermobia domestica | reverse complement strand
TCGCTTCTTTTCACTCTGCCAAAAAGGTTTTCAGTCATCTCGCCACATAATTGACGTAGTTGTGTTTTCGAAATTTTAAAAGTTAACACAAACAATGATATAATAGTAAACATATTTCTGTAATCAATATTGATTGATGTCTAAACCAAAACTTTTTTAAAAAAACTGTTTTAAATACCAAATCGGTTTATCTTGTTTATTCACAAATTGTGAGAAAATTGTCTGTAAAGAATGTGGTTATGCAAAATAAAGA
Source organism: Thermobia domestica (assembly GCF_964235325.1). Classification (NCBI taxonomy): domain Eukaryota; kingdom Metazoa; phylum Arthropoda; class Insecta; order Zygentoma; family Lepismatidae; genus Thermobia; species Thermobia domestica. The sequence goes on along the minus strand of NC_137467.1, from coordinate 72,755,372 downwards.
ATTTTCCTGAAACTTCATTTATTCAGCTACCTTTTTCAGCACTTATCAGCAAGTCGTAATCAATTTTCCGATTATACAAATCAGTAGTAGCAAATCTTAAAGCATAGGAATAGCAGAAGATACTGAATGTGGCAGTCAGAGCTTTGAAGTGGCTGTGATTGGTGAAAAAATAAAACGTGTTTGAATCTGGTTAAAAATGCGAGGATCATGGCGAGGTGAATAACCAGACCTGGTGCTTAATTGTTATACGCTGTACTTAACATGCGTTGAAATTACTGAGCAGTTATGCAAAATGAACTGATAACGCTATGTTTTCGTCTTGGTTATGGTAAAATACAGTAGGACGTCGATAATCCGATCGTCAAAAATCCAAACGCGGTCCCTAGAAGCTTTTTACTTTTTGTCTTAGCGCTAGCGATAAACAGACAATAGTGTGTCCGTCGGCGTTGTGTAAAGTCAGTGGTTTTACAAAAGTTCATTCATATGTAATTGTTTGCCATACATATTTTTATTTTTATTTTCCCTTAGGCCTATACAAGTTAAGTTTTAAGTGTGAGTTTACTTGCAAGATCAGTGCAATTTAGTGTACGAGCAGGTTCTTCAGAAACATTAAATGTAAATAACTTTAAATACGGTATTGTAATTACTAAAGCCTGGAATTAATGGCGAAATAAAAGCCCGAAAATGGCTGGCAAAATTGCAAAATAAACACCCAAAAATGGCAGGTAAAATGGCATAATAAAATAAATAAGCAATCACGAACTTTGGGGACAAAATAGATACTAAAATATGTAAAAGCTATAATAGGCTATAATTCGTTTACTAATCGAATAAAATGTTTCATTTTGCACTTTGTACTTACCACTTAAAATTCTTGAAACTTGCGCAACCCGTGAAGGGACGACATCTAACAATTCATTCGCCATTCTTCAGTAGTAACAATGAAACAATAACTTAAAAACACTATCACATTTTATTCACACGCGGTTACATTAGCACAAACATTCAAAGCACAAGAAATACTAAAGTGAAGTCATTTTACACTACACTAGCAGTTTATTTTCACTTACGAAAGGTTTTTCATATTTTTGTTCTGTGAAATTATTAACATCTTTTTAAGATTTTCAAAGGAAAGACTTAATCTCCTGTCAGAAAGAATTCGCTTGTGGATGTGAAAATGATCTTTCCACATCTACAGATGTCACTGGAGCATACTTGAAACGTAATTTGGGAAGGATCCATATCACTGTCAACAGTTGTATCAGCATCACCTTCCATAACACTAGCGATGTCCTTCAATTTTCCCAAATCTGGATTAGCACTTAACAACAAGATCACACTTCCGCCGAATGTACTCGCCCTTGTCACCAGGTACAACACTCAGATTTTCAGAGAACTAGCGAGTTTTTTTAATCTGGTAACTTTGCAAAATGTGTTGCAATGAAGACTAAATCCTTTTTCAAGGAATTCTGCTTAAGCAAACTTTGAGTAACCTTAATTGAAGACGCATCATCCTCATCAAAAGTATCAATGATTCTTTTGATGGGTTCAAAGTTGTTAGCATAATAGAGAACAGCTGTAATCCATGTACCCCATCTCGTTAAGACAGGCTGTGGTGGAAGCGGAAGTTCAGGGGCTAATTCGCGAAACGCACTTTGCGATGGATCTTTCAGAAATACCTTTTTCACATTTAACACAAGAAGGTCGTCAGGAAAATGAGAACGTACTTCCTCTGCAATTCTATGTAGCGCGTGTGCCATACAGGTGACATGCAGCATACGTGGGAATAGAACCTTAAGGGCTTTTGCTGCAATTTTCATGTATACAGCTCCGTCTGTGACAAAAAGAAAACCTTATCGTATTTTACACATTCTGGCTACAGAATACTCAGGATTTTGTAAAAACCTGCAATTGCCGTGCCATTAACTTTTTCCAGAACTTCTGATGCAGTCAAAAGTATTTGTGTGCCTTCTGCCCCTCCCAAAGTTCCAATTACAACGCTGGCAATGGAACGTCCTAGAATATCGTAAGTTTCATCAATTGAAATCCATATATTTTTGTCAGCAACACATTACGGATATCGTCAATAGTTCTGCTGTACGCGCTATCAACGTAAATCTTTCTCAAAGATGATTCACGTGAAACTTTTTGTTTTGTGTATTTCTCGAGAAAGTTTCTAAAGGAAACATTTTCTAACTTGCCTAAAGAAATGTTCGCGTTAATTCCTGCTTCACCCAGATCATTCGCAAAACTGTTAGTACGTGAAGCGGGATTCGTGACTGTTCCAAGAAGATTTTGAACCTTTTCACCAGCTGATTTGCGTGTCCTTGCAGAATTTTGTTTTGCAGTGCTTATATGGTGTGTTACAAAATAACGCTTTTCAACGGAAACCACAGCTTCACATAACTTACAAAACAGTTGAAAACACAGTACGCCCGAACTCACTCACAAAAGTTTTGGAACTTCTTTTGCCTAGAAAGACAAACTTTCGGCATCTTAAGGGCCGCGGTGGCTCAGTGGTAGAGCGTTCACTCTGGTGCTTGGGGTCCCGGGTTCGATCCCAGCCCCCGCCAAGTGAACTTTGTGGTGGACAAACACCGTGTGCGTGGGTTTTCTCGGGGTTCTCCCGTTTCCTCCCACTTTCTTCATTCCACCATTTCATTCATTACTCATCATCACCGTCTCCTTTAGCCTAACCGGCATAACCGTGGGACGTAAAACTCAAAGATTTCATTTTTTTTCGGCATCTTGAAATACCAAAATGCACGTAAATACCAGTTCTGTATCACGCACGCCTAAGATTCACAATAACTGCCCACGTGGCTACTTCTTGAAAGTAAGCATCTTCGTTTGTCATTCCGAGAACCGAACACTGCTTCAAAATTCCAAGAACTGAATACGCACTAGCATCCCCGCCCCTCCACGTGTCACATTCCAACGGGAATAGACCAGTTAACTACGGGAATAGATCAATATAACTAAATCAGTTATTATCAGACACCGAGATCGCTTGGCCAGATAAGAACGACTCAGATCTGTGGTATGCTGTCATTCATGAGTAAATAAAGAGTAGTGGAAGAGAAAACCTGTGACAATTGCAACAAATTGCTTCTAAATTGTGAAATTGCACTTTTCCTGAAAATATTAAAATTGCAATAATGGCACTTATGGCATTTTGCCATTAATTCCTGGCTTTAGTAATTCTGTATGTACTGTATAACCACTGTATCGATAAAAGAGCATACCGTACAGTATAACTAACTAACTAACTCTATGGCCTATGGAACCCGGAGGTTCAGTGCCGCGTTCACAAAAGCTCTCCACTGACTTCTATCCTTAGCTAACTGCATCCAGTTTCTACTTTGTATTCCAATCTCTGCGAGATCTGTCTTAATATTGTCCTCCCATCTGGGCCTAGGTCTTCCTAATGGTCGTTTTCCGATTGGTCTTCCAGTCAAGACTTTGAAAGCGTTTCTGCTTTCTTCCATCCTAGCTACATGACCCGCCCACCTAAGCCTCCTAGACTTGACGACCCTAACAATGTTGGGTAAACCATATAAATTATGTAGTTCCTCGTTATGAAGTTTCCACATTCCTCATTCTCGTTCCTCTTGGGTCCGAATATTCGTCTCAGGATCTTGTTCTCAAATACTTTCAGTCTATGTTCTTCCCTCAGAGTAAGTGACCATGTGTCGCAACCATACAGAACAGGCATGATTATCGTTTTGTATATTTTAAGCTTCAAATTCCTCGACAGAATTCGCGACGACAAGATATTTTAAACCGAATAGTAACATGAATTCCCTGCTTTGAGTCGATATTTAATTTCTCCGTGAATATGATCTTCCTCTGTTAATATTGATCCTAGATATTTGAAACTATCTATTTTATCAAAAGTATTATTTAATATTTTAACGCATCCATAATTTGCTGTATTCCGGTCCCGACACACTTCCATGTATTTAGTTTTCTCTGCATTTACTTCTAAACCCATGTCTCTGCAAGCGTTTAATAAGATCTCTGCATTTCTTTCTATTGTTCTCCTATCATCCCCTATTAAATTTACATCATCAGCATATGTCATAACCTGGTGAATACCGTTCAACTGTAGGCCTTGGTTGCTATCTTTGATTTTCCTTATAGCGTATTCCAGAACGAAGTCAAATAATAATGGCGACAACGCATCTCCTTGTTTCAGGCCATTTTCGACGTGAAAGCTCGTGGACAAAAATTTTCCTACCCGGACTTTACTCTGAGATTCATTTAAACATATCTTAATTAATCTAATTAGCTTTCTCGGTATTCCAAGTTCTGTAAGAACGTTGTATAATGTTCCTCTCCTAACCGAGTCGTACGCCTTTCTAAAATCAATAAATAGTTGATGTACCGGGGAATTGTATTCCCATTTTTTTTCGAGTATTTGGCGAATGGTAAATATTTGGTCGATAGTTGATCGATTTCGTCTAAATCGGCACTGATAATCTCCAATAATTTCATCTGCGTATGGGGTCTGTCTTGCTAATAGAATATTTGAAAGGATTTTATAGGATGTTGACAGAAGAGAAATGCCTCGATAGTTATTACAGTCAGTTTTATTGGCTTTCTTGTGGATTGGAACAATGATTGATTCTTTCCACTCTTGTGGCAATTCTTCCTTGTTCGAGATAAGGAGAATGAGTTTGTGTATCTTGTTCCACAATTTTTCGCCTCAGCTAAAATTAACTCAGCCGGAATTTCATCTACACCCGGAGATTTGTGTTTCTTTAATTTCTTTATAGCGGTTTCTACTTCTATTCGGTTGGGTTCTGGAATATACGGCTCTGCGGTGTGTATCTCCTTTTCTCCACGCACACTAGTTTTTGGTTGTGTGTTAAGCAAATCGTCACAAAGAAATCTTTCCATCTATTTAAGATGCTATCCGTATCAGTGAGAACTGTACCGTCAGATTTCTTATATATATATAAGCACGAGGTTGATAGCCTTTTTAAAATTCGTTGATTCCCTTATACATGTCCCGGATGTTTTTATTTTTAGTATTATCTTCAAGTTCCTTAATTTTAGCTTTCAGAAAATCGCGTTTCTTTGTTCTAAAAGTTTTGGAAGTTTCCCGCTTGATATCTGCGAAATTTTGTGTAGTTATTTCATTCGGATTTTGTAGCCAGCGTAATTTTACCTGTTTTCTCTTCTCTGCTAGTTTAATGCATTCCTGGTCGAACCATGGTTTGTTCCTACGTATTTCCGAGTGTCCCAATTTTTCTTTTGCTGAAATTTTAATGCTATCTCTAATTTCAGTCCAGGTATCCTCAACATTAGTGCACTCCGAATCTTCTAAAGCCGGGAATCTATTCTAAACTTCAATCTGATATTTCTCTTTTACCTGACTCTCTTCTAATTTCTTTAACTTGAATCTCTCCGTTTTCGGACAATAAGTATTACCTTTATTCAACGATAACCTCTCTCGTATTATCGCTGCTACCAGGTAGTGGTCAGTGTCACAATCAGTTCCTCTAAATGACCGGATATTAATTATGCTAGATTGCCTTCTTCTATCTACTAAAACGTGATCAATTTGATTATGTGTTTTCCCGTCTGGTGATGTCCAAGTGTATTTATGAACGTCGCGATGTGGGAATTGTGTACTCTTCACGATTAAGTTTTTGGATGTTGCAAAGTTCACGAGTCTAACACCGTTGTCATTACTTTCCTTATGCAGACTTTCGTTCCCTATAATCGGTTTGAAAATATCCTCTCGTCCTACCTTCGGATTGAAATCCCCTAATAGAAGTTTCATATGGTATCGCGAGAGTTGGTCAAATATCCGTTCCACTTCTTCGTACAGTATATGTAAGTCTAAATGACATTTTCTTGGTCATTTTCGAAAAGCCAAACAATTTGAAAATCCGAACTACATGAGGTCCCAATTTGTTCGGATTTTCGACTTCTACTGTATATGTTTTCCGAATAATTGTGAAACATATTTTTCTTTTTGAATGCTCCTTTCATAACAGTTTCCTTAGTTTGTTAAAATGCTCCCTTTTTCTCGTAACTAACTAACTCGTGGCCTATGAAACCTGGAGATTCAATGCCGCGTTCACAAAAGTTTTCCAATGATTTCTGTCCTTAGCCAACTGAATCCAGTTTTCATTTTGAATTCCCTTTTCTGCGAGATATATCTTAATATTGTTCTCCCATTCGCCTAGGTCCTCCGAGTGGTCGTTTTCCGATTGGACTTCCAGTTAAAACTTTGAAAGCGTTTCTAATTTCTTTTATTCTGGTTACGTGGCCTGCCTACCTGAACCTCTTGATGACTCTAACAATGTTTGATAAACAGTATAAATTATGCAGTCCCTCCTCATGAAGTTTCCGCCATTTCCCATTTCCATTCCTCTTGGATCCGAATATTCGTCTCAGGATTTTAGTCACAAATTTTCTCTTACAAATCAGGATTTTATTCCTTTTTCTCATACTTAATTTAACCTATAGTTGAAAACCGTAAACAACATCCTTAAGACTATGAGTGAATGGATTCTCTTAGAAACAGAGAACATTGCCGAGCAGTGCGGTACACATCTTCGAGATTGCGTTATTTCCAGCTTCTTTCTGTACATGGTCGTTCTTGTTCTTATATTTTAATGATATAGAGTGTTGTTGAGTGAAGCATTATGTACAGTTTTGTTCAAAAAATCTTGATCACCCACCTTGCTTTAAAAGACCATATGTATTCTGGCAACCGTATATAGGAAATCCAAACGCTTTGGTTCTGTATGAAGTTCTCAGTTAACCTAAGAACATCAACGTTTGTTCGATTTAATTTCAAATCTGGGTTGAAGTTGAGTGGCCAGGTTATTTTGAATAGAATTGTACAGTTTTATATTTTCTCTTAGTAGAATACCAGTTCTTCGCACCGGAAGGATAAGATTTATAAAAGTTAAAACATCAAATTAACTGTTCAGAATTTCATTTCAGACTGTTCAACTGTTCTCTCGTGATGAAACATCATCGTTGTGATATATTGAGAAAAATATTATAGAAGTTGTGCCCTCCTTCCCTTCGTAGAAGCGGAATTTTTTGGATGAGAGACGTGTCAACTTATTTTAAATAAGGAATTTATATACAAAGTTTCAGCTCACTAACGTGTGGTTCGTGAGGTACCTTGTTTTTGGCGTGCATTTTGACACCCCCCTCCCCATCTCTTTCTCTGTTAGGGTCTCATTTTAATTAAAGTGACATGATAAAAACTAGGTCCGAACCAGGTCTAACTATGTTCAAAAATTCATTTCAAACGATTCAGTACTTTCCCGTAAAAATGTAACAGACAATGCCGATTGGAATGTAGAAGAGGAAAAAAATAATATAAAAATTACCCCCTTACCTTCTTAGAAGTGCAATTTTCGAGAACTATGGGACACGTGTAAACTTGATTTTATTAAGGAGTTTGTATAGTAAGTTTTATTTCCTAATACGAGGAGCTCCATTCTGCTCTCTGTATTTTTGGCATACACAGGATTCCCATAGACGTGTGAAGCCATGGGATATCAGGGGAATTCAATTTTTGTCAGGGAAAATTAGAGAAATTGTTGAAAAGTTCTTTAATGTCAGAGAAATTATTGAAAAATGCTCTAAGGTCAGAGAAACAAAGTAGTTGTTTTCGAAAATGAAGGCAACTTTGAAGTAATAAGGTTATTTGGAATTTAGAGATACAATGCAACAATATAGATGCATTAAGTTATATCAAGGTATGTTGTGCCATGATTTGTGGTTAGGTTCTTATGTCTGAAATCAGTTGAACTACAGTATCTTGAATCCCTTAATGTAGACAGAGTGTGGTGTCTCTGACCTTATGAACTGAGGTACATACTTCTTTTTAACTGACTTTAAAAGAAAAGACGAAGTTTTCAATTCGACCCGTTTATATATATTTGTTGTGCGTATATTTAAGCATATGTCTTCGACACAAATGCACTAACTTTAATGCTTTTTGTTTATTTAAAGAAGTATTCTTTTCCGGTTGTTCCGCATAAATTTCATGATGATCTATCCATGGTCTTCCAAGCTAGAGCATGAAACTTCTCAATGGCTGACAATATTCATACCATGATATGTATATGTTTATACATATTTTCGACATAGGTGCACCAATTTTATTGATTTACTTTTTGTTTGAAAAAGTATATCCTTGCAGTGATTTCGTAGAAATTTCATTAAGATCTGATAATAGTCATCGGAGCTAAATTGTGAAGCTTCTTAACGGTTGATAGTGTTAATATCGTAATTAGCCGACTTCATTTGTGCATGCTCACGCATAACTTCAACACAGATGTGCTGATTTTGATTACTCTAGTCTAATTTTAAAGAGTGTACTTTCCCCCATGTATCATATAAATTTTATCAGGATCTAATTATAGCCTTTGGAGTTAAACCGTGAAACTCCTCAACAGCAAGTAGCTCCGTGTAGCTTAGTCGCTAACGCTCTTGCCTTCGGCGCGAGCGGTCCCGGGTTCGATTCCCGATGGTGGAACTCGGTCGAAAAAGTGTAAAAAAAAAACTTTTTCAGGCCTGCCATCCTGAATGAGGTTTATCCTGGGTTTTCCTCATTCACAGTAGGCAAATGCCGGAGTGCTACCTAACTTATAGGTCCCAGGCCGCTTCCTTCCATCCCTTTCCCCGGATAGGGTGCGCGCCGAAGGACATCATCCCTCATACATGACAGGCTAAATGGCCATAGATGCTGAAAGCCCAGAAATCTAAAATCTTAAATTCTAAATCTTCAACAGCAGATAGTCTTAGTACCTTGTGTATATTCACATATAATTTCGTATCGCGTAGACTGATTAAAAATATATATGTATATTTTGTCACGCATGTTTTCTAGACAGGCCCATTTTATAGGAAATTAGTGCCCTACCTTGAGTTTAGGTATCTAACTAAACTAATGAGGTTTCGAAAAAATGGAAAAATTAAACAAACTTTTGTCAGTGAAATAGGTAAACCTTTGTCAGGGAAAGTCAGAGACTGCATACATTTTAAACAACACTCCTCCCTTTCCCTCTTAGGAGACACACTTTAATCAAAGTAACATGATGAAAACCTACTTTGAGGTAGGGAGTATCTTTTGCAAAATTCATTTTAATTTTATCAATACTGTGAATTTATAAAGCGGACAGACATACGTACAAACAAACGTTCGGCTTTGTATATGAATCCGAAATAGAGAATAGGTGAATTTGTATGGTATATTATGAAATTAATTTTAACGTTTTTTTGCATTATTTTATGTTAACATGATGAGTATTATTCTGATTTTAATATATTTAATTTTTCATCATTTCAGCTCTGAAGGCGGTTCACCGTGCAAACAACATTCTCCGGAGAAATCTGAAAAATTAGAAGACGTCTTAGACCTCTTCACAAAAAAATTTGAATCTCATTGTTCCTGGCAGACGTACTACTCGTTTGATTGGCGAACAGCGTGGACTAGAAGTAGTGGTAGTAACAATAGCAATTCAAGTACGTCAAATGAGTTGCGAACCAGTTTTGTTGATCTCAGTTCACTAATCACAAATAACAGGGAATCTCTGCAAAAAGTAATCGTTGCAACATGGGGTCGACAGCATTGCTTTCAGTTTAAGAAGTGTTCTTTTGCACGGTCGGTTAGTATATCCAATCTGGTTCAGACATGGGTATGTTGTTGTTGCCATTTTTTGAACGTAACTGTAGCTCAGAATTGCGTGGTGTGTGGTTTTGGTAAAGATGAAGAGAAGGATAGCCCATGTGATAGTGATGGTGCCCATGGATTTGCTGTCATCGATGATGGAGATTCTGATAATAAAGCCGGTCGCAATAGTTCTAGTCAAGAATTGATGACTTCAGTGTCAGCAGCCGGGGGGACTCCCCATCAAATGGTAGACAATTGGTGTTGCTCCAGTGCACAATGGATTTGTGCTAACTGCAATAATAGGAACACTGAAGTCGGTGGTGTTTGTGCATCTTGCGGTCAAGACGACCAACACAAATGGTCTGGTCATTATTCACCGTGCATATCAGGTAATATAGAAAATCTGCCTCCGGTTGAGGAAACTAACTTTATTCGCTCAAAAGTTCAGCCATTAGATGCATCATTTCAGAATAAACTGAATGCAAAAAATTCATCGTTAACTCATACGGAATACCAAGAAGTGCCTCAAAATCGTTCTCCAAAACGACAAAATCCTTCTGTTTACGAACGTGTGAAATCAAAAGTGAGTCGGTCACTGTCGAATGGATCTGTGGTTCAGAGATTATGGTTGGACAATACAAATTCTATTATCCCCAAGTATTTCCCCGGTAGTATTTTTCGTCGACCAACTAGCGTACCAGATGATAATAATTTGAAATTGCCAAGAAGCTCATGTTCTGATACGGGAGAGAAATCGACGCACGTGAAATCCAGTGATGCGTTGTCATGGACGTGTGAACGATGTACCTTGGATAATCCTATAAACAGGGATAATTGTGAAGTATGCGAGACACCGTATAAGACATCTGGGATTCCTTCCGTCAATAATACATCACTGCCAAACACACTTCCAAGAAATGGAATTGTTATTACTGTACCAAAATGGGGAAGCACAGAAGTTAAAACAAAACCTTTGATTCAAGATCAGCATTCTAAAGCTAAAAATACTCCAGTTCTGTCTCATAGTACAATATTAAATGAGAATACAAATGTGTTTCTATCAACTCCATCGTCTGCGGAGTCTAGACCAATTTATCGTCGCTCTCTATCAGAAATCACCCCTTCTCATTCTGACCTCCCTCATTCAGATCCTTCTGCAATTAATAAGAACAGAAGGAGCCTAATTGAAGTCGGTCAGAAGCAACATAATTGTAATGTGAATTCTCAGTTCATTTCAAATGATGTAGATGGTATCAGGTATTCATATGTTGGACTGTCAAATCCTGAAGAATATAAATTCCCCATTTCTTCAAAACCATTCGGGAAAAAGGATCTTCTACCCAGTGATCGTGCTAGCTTAAACTACAGCGAAGAACATTCACCTGTAAATAATACCTCTAAGCACCATAATGGTGACTCCAATTCTTCTTCAGTTGATCGAATGTGGACTTGTCTGAAATGTTCTTACGCCTATAATCCCTTATGGTCAGATCACTGTGATATTTGCAATTCTGCACGATCGCCCCCATCTCTAACCGAACCCAGTATGATCACAGTGACCAAGGACAGTGTTCGGTATACTCCAGTTACAAAGGAAAACAAAGATGATAGTGTATCTGTTCCTACCCCTACCTTGGCCACATTAGAGCACGATCTAGAGGACGATTTTCAGTTTGTTTCTTCTGACATGATCTCAAATTCTCAGTCATCAGATGGAATGAATAATACCGAGCAAGAGTGGACTTGCAAAAAATGTACTTTGGTCAACAGTGGCTCTTCTATGGCTTGTGTTGTTTGTGGCGGTTCTAAGTTGAAAAGTATTAGCGTTGTTGAAGATTTTACCTTAAAGAAGGGTGAATTCTGGACCTGTTCGCAATGCACGTTAAAAAACCCACTTTCAGCTCACTTTTGCATGGCTTGCAAAACAAAGCTGGAAGTTCAAAAAGTAAGTTCGGGTAGTGAATGCTTAAGAAGTCCTTCGCCTTTGTCTAAACTTTCCACACGACCTCAATCAGGAGCCAAGTTTCATTGTGGTGCCATTCCCAAACAGAAACAAATGAATGTGCAAAGAAAAGTTTCTCCCGTCTCCAGAAGCAGTAGTGGCATTGGAATGAATCATAATCAGCGTGTGTGGCCTATGACCAATTCCCAGGGAAATAAAAGTCCTCGAGAACGAAACTCTTGGTTTTGTGCAATGTGCACGTACGAGAATAAGATGTCTTTGTTTGCCTGTGAAATATGCCAGAGCTCCCGGAGCATGAAGCTTGTATCACCAACAGTTCTTCCTAGTGCCACAATCAGGCAGGAAAGTGAACTTATGGAGCATCTGCGGCAAATTGAAGAACAGGAAGCACTTGAGAATTGGAAGAGGATTGTTCAGTATTGCAAAAAAGTAAGTACCATCTTATTTTTTCCAGCCAGATACATGTAAAATATGATAGAGATACCGCTTTTATGGGAAGTACACGCGGAATGCATCGAATTATAGTCGTGGACAGTGATGATTTGAGACTTACCCCGGGGAGGGGAAATTTCAGTATACGGAAGGGGTTAAGAATACTACGAAAATTCTGGTAATCCACATTGAGTACAGTTGGAGATAAGGCCTCCGGGGAAAATTTGTTTGCTCCGGCTGGGGAATATATACCCTGGGGTATTCTCTGAAATCATCAGGTTCAGTCGGGAAATTTGTGGGGAAAAGACTTAAGTATAAAATGATTATGTATCCGGGGAATTATTGTTTCAAACTGTTTCGATGCTTTCTGACATCTTTATCAATGACTTGTATTCGTTGCTAAACTGTTATTATATTGGTAGATTCCGGAGTAAAAAGGCAAATCTATGTCAACTTTATACTCTTATGTGTATTGTATGAGTGAAAATTCATGATTTCCTCTTCAACAGCAGATACGTGAATTAATGTTATCAAGAAAATTGCGGCTACTTTTTTTACGCACAGGAAGATCTTCAAATAGTGAAAAGCCTCTCAGCTTAGTAACCTATTTTCGCAAGAAGGCAAGTTCAGCACAGTTTGAGAAATATTAATTTCATTTTTCTTTTCTTTTTTCTTTCTTTCTTTCTTTCTTTCTTTCTTTTTTTTTTTTTTTTTTCTCAGAATGGTTCCACAGGAAAGCAGGAACCTACCCATATGTTAACAGTTTAGCAACGAATAGAAGTCATTGATAACAATGTTTTATAATATTGTAAATATCTACAAGGTGTCCGAGAGATGCTCGCATCCATAGGTTTGAGTATCACAGTGAACAATGTCAGCGTTTTTTTTTAATTGTGGTATTGGTAACACTGCTTTCTTGGTCACACACAACACTGCTGTTGTCTCTGCTTTCAAGAACTATCTGGTATTTCTGTGCTAAGTGTCACGTGGAACGTTTCACTTGTGAAGACATGGCTGATGTGAGTGGTTCTCCACTGGAATGAGGATGGTTCTTCAACACCTCCATCCTCATTGAAATGATCCACGCGTAGCACGGACCGAACAACATCAGATAACTCATTGTGGAGAAATCTTTCGAACAATAACAATTCCTCAAATTCTCTGCATTATGTCGAGGAGAACATGGAGACGCGTACATCTGTGTAAACAACACGATAGAGCAGATATAGGTCCACTGGATACATAATTCATATACGTAAGTACTCAATTGTAGTATGTACTAAATAAAAAAATTAAAATTACACTGACGTTACTGCCTGTGATACATAAACTTAGGGTTACGGGGACTTCTCGGATACTCTCTAGACTACATACGAATATTAATTCTCACTACAGGAAGGAATAAAAAATGAAGCTGTTGTACGTAATAACATTTCGCTTCTCTAAGTTGTTAAATAGTAACGCATTTTTGTTTAGAGATAAAACGTCATTGTTCATTCTAAACCTTTGGCAAATTCATCTATCAACTCCCGCATGGAAGTAAAGATAACTTTTTTTTTTTTTTTTTTCTAAACCTTGTTCTGAGTTCTGCAAATTATTTTTCTTTTCTGGCTGAAGAAGTAGGTACGCCTTAAAAATTGCACATTTGTCGTTTGAGTTCATAGAAATAACGAACTGTTTGATCGTTTAAAAATTCTCTTTTTAAGAAAACAGTATATTCAAGCTACGATCCCCAACAATCAATAACCAAGAAATTTGGAACAGCTAAGTTCGTGTTCCTGTGTAGGTAACATTGCGGCTCGGAGCTTTTATAAGAATTCTCTTCAGGCCAGAGATGAACTCATTCGCAATATCTTATTCTTCCTGATGTACTCACGAAACCGTATGATAGGCATGTGCCACACTGGTTACACGTTTTAAGTTTGGAAACAATTCGTTAACTGCCAAAATCCTGTACAAAGCCTGGATCGTTACCACCAAAGGCACTTTCTCGAACTTAATGCAGTAAGCCATAACAAGCCTTCATGGCTGCAGTTGCATTGATTTTCTCCAATGCATTGATCTTGAGTAATACAGGCTACACTTCCTCACATGAGAGAGGAACAACAAAATGTTTAAAACGTATCTGTCCTTTGTGTCTGTGGTTTCATCTAACGTCATTGCCACATCAAAATCCGACACTTCCCATGTAATTCTTTGTATGGCTTCCCGGTTTCGTGCCTTGAACTGTTATCATCAGATACTGACTTACTAATGAAATTCCAATCTACGTTAAAGCTACACACAAATCAGTATTAAATTGTAGATTTGTGCCTTCAGTTCAAAGACATTTCGCAGTAAAAGTTGTCTGAATTTGTTTACTTAAAGACTCTTAGTCTTTGATACTTGGAAATGGAAATGTGTTGCCTGATGTGGTCTTCCTGATGTTCTTTCGTCCAAGGTTGCTTCTGAATCGCAGAGAGTGCATCGTATTATAGTTGTGTCAGTTTCTATGAATTCCTCTGTAAATTATTGCACAAGAGCGAAATACGGGGCTTTTTATTCTTTTTTGGCATGGCTGGTGCTTCCGTGAAGTTGGTAACTGAAATTTATAAAACATTTAAAGTAAATAGCCAGAGAGTACGTTACAATTTAAAAGGAAAAAGAAATGCATTGCACCAAGAATAATAATACGTAATAGAAATAAATTAAAATTGAAAATAACAATCATGTGACCTGTACTCCTTTTGTTCATGGTAACCGATACAATAAGGAAATAGAAAAGCCTATACCTTTGAACTTATCATTTTGTGTTATCCCTAGCTGTGCAATATGATAATAAAAGCAGCAGATCTCTTGTATGATGCTCAACTTATGCGCATCTGTTAATTGATTCCGAACACGGAAACACGTTTGCTATAAAGTCGAGAAAATGATACACAGAGTGAAAAAGTGGATGACTAGATCGGGTCTTCAACTCAGTATCATCGGCATAGCGTGCCGATGCGTTAACCACAACGCTACCCAGTCCACTTCCTAGAGCAGCCATACACTCTCTCGCTCTCGAAGTTGCTGCTCTTTACTTAGATCACATGGCTTATATCACAACCTAACTATTGTGCTTAGACATGTTCCTGTGTCCATATTCAAAAAACCTTTGACGGTTGTATTATCATTACGTATTAATGAAGGGAGAAGACAGCCGAATTTTTTACACACCAAGTCCTCTGTAGGTTTGAATTCAATGATATGCAAAGAGTGAAAACGTGAATGACGACCGGGACTCGCACCCCGGATCTTCGGCATGCCGTGCCGATGCGTTAACCACTGCGCTACCCAGTTCGCTTCCCAGAACAGCCATACAGTCTCTCACTCTTGAAGTCATTGCTCTTACGTAGTTAACTCATCGGCACGGCATGCCAGTTATTTCCTCCTTTCATTATATATAATCGAGAAATTAGTATTCCAGTTTTTGAAAAAAAAAAAAAAATATTGTTTCTTTTGTTATTACATTGTGAAGATAATTGTTTAGTATTCTTGTTGTTAGTTAAAAGTCGACATATTGAAAGAGAAACACGTACATAAGGTTTTGTAAAAACATGCGAAAAAAATTTTTCGAAGTCGATGGTGCTAGCTTTAATTTATAAACTCCGTGAAATCGGTTTCCATGTTTGGAATCAATAACAGTTGCACGTAAGTTGAACATAAGATAAATGGCCTTTTATTGTTGTGTTGTACTGCTGGGATAATACAAAATTAACTAATGAGTCTGAAATTATATGAGAGTATAGATTAAAATTATTGGAATAAAATTTTAAAAAGTAGCGGTAGAAGAGAGAATTAGAAACAGATTAAGGAAATAAAGGTCCCAAAAAAGTGGGAAGGGGGAAGTGGCTAGAAATCTCTGTACAATTGTTGTGGTGTTTTGTGAATATGCACCTAGTGTAAACCTTTTTCGATGGAATAACCTGTTTTCCGAATGGCAGTACATTAATTCTACTTCCTGATTCGGAGCGTTCTTTCAACAGTAACATCCATTTTTAGCTAAATAACTGGTATTGTTGTGCTTTCCTCAGTTGGAGTCAATACCTTCGTTTTAGTAAGAATTATGGTCACCAACCTCTGTACGAGCAAGAACTTGTTCAATTGAGTATGTCCTTTTTTTTTTCCTTACAAATACACAGTAATTGTTTAGCTCACTTGAGTTGAGAATAAAATTTTGGTGAACCCTCAACAACTAATATTTTATCAAAAACTGCGAGAAAATAAAGACAGGACTTCGATATATTGAAACTATTTACAGAACAACTATTCGTGGTTATAACCATCATGAATCAACATTGCAAGGTCCAACTATGAACAAGCATTGGGTAATTGTAATCATCCTTTTTCTTACCATATGCAGAAACGTTTGTATTTACTAATCTATTTCTTTTGTAGGACAAGGAACCCTTTGTTGATGACTCCTTCCCACCAGCACCTAAATCATTATATTATAATCCTTCGGAAACCAAGGAAAACCACGTTGTCCAGTGGTTGCGTCCTCATCAGATTGTAACGGAGAATGATTCTAAATTAAAATGGGCAGTATTTCGTACACCTTTACCATCAGACATTTCGCAAGGTAAATATGTATTTAATTCTTAGAGCCTGAACGTACGTACGTTGTTTTATTTGTTATCAGTCATAATTCGAATTCTCGTACGGGAGTCATAATTCTTTGAAACGAACGAAGTCTTACCGAAAATTCGTATTCCTGATTAAGTATTTATTTACTTAGTAACTAGACGTTGTAAGTGAAAAATAGTATCATTTTATTGAAACTTTGAATCTTCAAGTACATTAGATATCTGTTAGTTTTTCTTTCTTTCTTTCTTCCCAATACAATAAGCTTTCTTCCCAATTTTTTGTTTGTTTAACGTTTTAAAAAAAATTATATTAATATCACAAACTGATCTTAATCTGTGATTCTTTACATAATACATTCTGCATGATAGCTTTGTAATCAATTGGTAAATGTGATATTAGTTCTAGGCGTGGTCAGAGTGACTTTAACGGCTGGAATAATGTTACTTCGGGGTGGAAAGAAACAAGAAACCACCACCAGTTTTTTTTTTCTTTTTTTCTATTTTGCTGTCAGCAGGGAGATAAATAGATGTAATTAGAAAGAGAAAGAGGATCTGGTTGGTACATAAGCTGAGAAGGAACTGTATTAGAAGGGACGTGCTAGATAAAAAAAGGAAGGAACGAACAAAGCTGTAGTTGGATGACATTTTAAAAATCCTATTGAAGACTAAGAGCTTAGCTGAAAATAGTGGAGCGTAAAAGCTTCTCAGTTTGTGACAAGTGAGCTGTCAATAATAGCGGAATAGCCAAAATGATGCTGATAATGGTATATGTAGACTAAAATGTCTTAAAACGATTAGCATAGCTGTTTTTGGCAGTAATCTTTGTTTGCATTCTATGATTATACATTCTTATATCATGAGGCATACAAAACTTACGATTTCTTCGTACATTGCTTAAGTAAAACTTTTTGTAGATTATATTTACATACCTCCATGCCAGGTGAAAAATGTGTACAGAGTCAGGAATGGAAGCAAGAATAACTTCATTTTCACATTATAGAAAGTATAGTGACTTATTTGTCTTTATGCAACACGTAAGTTATGAAGGATAAGACCTATTATTAACGTGGGCTCTGAACTAGACCTGGGTCATGCATCCGATACATTTGTTCGACAGTGGAGAAGGAAAAAGACTAAGTTGTTGAAAGCGTGTTCTTGGTAAAACAGCTATAATTCTTCCAATTATAACACTTTACAAATTAAGAAAACGATGAAATTTAAAAATTGGACATTAGTTTCAAACGTCTGGTACATATGGAACTACTTAACAAAGTTTGCAATAATCTTTACAACTTCCAAGTGAAGACTAGTGCAGACCAATTGGAATAATTTAATATTATAGTTAACCTCCGTGTTACCAAGAAGTGTATACATGGTTCTTCAAATTTTCAACAAATTAGATCCTTTATTTTTCATCAGTGCCATTTAGTTCAAGAGATTCAGGTTTTCATCCATATCAACAGTATATTTTTAGTCCAGAAAAGTTTAAGGTAGCGTTCCGTAATGTGAGTTGTTTTGCCGCTTAAACTGCTTCATATCTACTGATAATGATGGAGGTTTATCGTTAAACTGTATATTCTGTACAATATTATGATGCTTAATTAGTTTTAAGACATTGCAAATATGCATCCATTCGTCTCTTTAAGATAAGAACTAGAAACTGTTTATATATTATGGTTTGTAAAATCTATTTGTAGTAAAGGTTGCCGAATATATCACGGGACATTTTGTATGACTTAATCGATGTTATCATTTGTACATTGCAGGAGTTTTGGGTAATTGTTGGTTGTTAAGTGCGTTAGCTGTTTTGGCTGAGAGGGAGGATCTCGTTCGAAAAGTGATGGTGATGAGAGAATTTTGTCCACAAGGCGCATATCAAGTTCGGCTATGTAAAGATGGGAAGTGGACGACTGTATTGGTCGATGACTTGCTGCCGTGCGATAAAAGAGGCCATTTGGTGTATTCGCAGGTAAATTTAAAGATTGCTAGTTCTGTTAGTAGAATAGTTTGTCAGATTTTTAAGGAGTTCAGTTGACTAAAAATCCTAACTATATATAAAACTACATGAACTGACATAAAATAAAGGGGTACTTCCGGTTGGCGTAGAAAGTTGAAATTTGGAATGATTGTAGTTTCCGGAACTAACCCACAGTTAATATTTTTAAGTTTAAGAGGGTCTAAAGGAGGTACGAAGAAATTTCCCATGTTATTTAAATGGACCTTTCTTTGGACCTATAATCTCTTGTTTTATGTACTTGGAATTGGAATAAATACTTGAAATTTAGTATGCTTGTGCGCTTTCGTTAGCTTACCTAACTAAATATAAAAATTTCCAACTTTAAAATGTTTTTATGGGGAACTGAAAAATCTTCTCTATGTTATTTATATGGGACACCTGTAGGGCTACAATGATTAAATTTGACATGATTGTAGCCTTTCGGGACTAAGCGACAGGAAAATATGGCAAAAATGAATATTCTTAGGTTTTGGGGAGTCTAAACGGGCGAGAAGGTGGTATGCTTGTACGTTTTTGTTAGTGTTAACTAAGTAAATCGCCAAATATTAAAATTTTCAACTGTAGAGTGGTTTTATTGGGAACTTAAAAATTTTCCCATGATATTTATATGGGACATCTACACCCCAAAATGTTTAGGCACTTCCGGAAGGATTAGAATGATGTAATTTGTCATCATTATAGCCTTCCGGGACTAACCCAGAGGAAAATTGACAAAAGTGAATATTTTTAGTTTTTAAAGGCTCTAAAGGGGAGAAATTAAAAAAAAAAATAAATAAATAAAAATAAAAATAAATTAAAAAAAAAAAAAAGAACTAATAACAGGGTGTCCACATTCTGGAAAGTCAGGGAAGTAAAAATGTATGAGGGAAATGGCGGATTGGTCAGGGAAAAGTCGATTTAGGTCCATTGATCAGTTATTGAATTTATGAAATAGTAAGTGTTATGTCGGCCTAATGCAAATGTTTGTAAATTCATATTCTTTTGGATTAAAGAAAATTGTAAAAAGAAAGAAGTGGAGGGAGAATAAAACCAGCTATGGGGAAGGTGGAGACTGGCGTTTCTTTCTTTTTTCTTATTTTTAGATTATTCAGTGGTTAGGGAAATCTGGAACTTTGGTCTTGGAAAATCGGGGGATTTTTTTGGCCAAATTGTGTGGACACCCTGAATAACAAAATTATTTTCAAGTAATTATGCTTGATAGAGGTTAGTTGATTGGTACGGGGTGTGAAGTCAAACCTCCCTTTTCTAGGATGCGCATGCGCTGGAGGTGTGTGCGGTGGGAACAGTGGAACAAGTGCCTCAACAGATCTCATGATTATGTGGAAAAACAGTGTTTTACGTTTAATCTGGCAATAAATGAGTAGTCGCAAAGATTCTTCGATTTTCCCTCGTACCTTATTATTTATTTATTTCACTTTAGTTTATATATATATATATATTGCATTGCATAGAATGCTATTCTTGTATTTTTAGGCTAAAAGAAAACAGTTGTGGGTGCCATTAATAGAAAAGGCTGTTGCGAAAGTTCATGGATGCTATGAAGCGTTGGTGTCAGGTAGAGCAATAGAAGGATTAGCAACATTAACAGGTAATTTGCATGTATAATTTACTTCCCGTATCCGATAACTTGTATGTTTGATTTTCCCTCTTAACAGGTTATTTGAATGCATAAATTTCTTCCTTGAATGAGAAACATAATTAAATAAGTTCAGTTTTTGGTATTCCATACGTGTTTTATGTTATTTTATTTCAACTTAAACATTTCAAATGCATTAACTGCATTCATCACCAGAGTTCAAATAATTTGAGAATTGTTGTGCGTATTCAATACCAATGGAGTACCAAAAATTGAATTTTATTAATTACAGATATTTCTCAAGATTGCGTGGAATATCTAAAGTCTATATATGTAAAAATTGCTTAATTTAAATTACCTCATCCTGTATAATTTCGTTTAAGTTACGTGGATTTTTTTAAATCTCACATTTTTATTATTCATTTCTTTCTACAACTGGTCTTAAACCAGCAAATTCGTTCGTTTGGGGCTGCATATTTCTTTCTAGCACCTGTACTATATGAGGCGTTAACTTACAGTTGACAATGGGATTCATATCACATGAGTTTGCTTCGCGAATCGAATTCGAGTGCCTGCATGAAATACAGAGGCAGAAACTTATTTACCTTGTTTGAGTTGTTGTGGGAGCAAACTATTTAAATTAAGTCGTATCTGTCCTCTGTTTGTAGAAATTACTTCGTATTTCGGCTGAATTCCACTGTCGTCATCGGAAGTAATGGTGAAGAGTTTTGAAAAGGGTAAAAAGAGAAGTGAGGAATTAGCCTGTTCAATTTCGAACTGTCAGATGAAAAAGACTGACCGATAGTTGTTTAAATCGCCTTGACAGATGAATGTGATTGTTAGATCTTCAACGTTGCTAAATGTTGTGCTTAGTTTTATATTGCTGCGTATGCACTGATTTTTTTTTTTTTTTTTTTTTCAAGCTGTTAAAATGTTTTTCGGTAATCAAGTGAATATAGTCGAGATTATAACCATTAGTATTGTTACCCAATAAATATAATAGGTCAAACTTTCTCAAAATTTGCATTGAAATCAATGTCGATTCTTCTGTACAGATGTGTGCAATAAACATCAAAATAACATGTATATCTGAAACACACGAGTTTGTGCTGCGATGCAAAAGTATTTTGTCCCATCACGCCGCCTATAGTCATCTTCCCTTCGGCCACTGTTACGAAAGTCAGATGATTTTTTATCACCCTGGAGAAAACATAAATATCATGGATGTATCTTTCTTATGCATCCTTCTTTTCCTTTCATGGAAGTGCACATGTTAGTCTTGAACCACGTATGGTTTCTGCATTTTCATCTAGCGCGGTGCTGTATGTTATGTGTTATTAATAGCAGCTGAAACTACTACGTCAATCACTGACGGGGGGAAGGGGAGATAAGAATTTGCTGTTATTAGTAGGAAGCGTGAAGAATACAGTCTGTTACAAAATAACTGCACCACCTAAGAAAAATCGATACATTTTGCGAATTGTTATATATATTATGACAGATATTAATTGCTATTGTTTCAAATTATTTCTATACATCGTTTGGTGTTTTATCTATTGCATATGTAGAGAGAAAAGATTCAAATACAATATATTATATAATAATAAGCTACAAATAGCCATTATTACAAAAAATATGAACATATTTGTTTTCATACACTTTGTATGAACACATGTTAATATCTCATTAATGAACAAGAAATGGATGCGAGTTTTCTTGAACAGTATTGTTAAGTGTACAAAACACTTTACTGTGTATATACCCCATTCAGTACTTTATATGTTTCCCATGTACCGCTTTCAGTGCTGCCAACCTACTTGGCATGCTGTGTACGAGAGACTGGCACAAGGATTCGTCTAACTCATGGAACCAAACTTGCACTACAGCTTCAATAAGCTCCTTTCCTGTTTGGAAGCACTTCCCTGAAAGCTCGCGAGACATGATATGCCATAAATTTTGAATAGGATTCATGTCTGGAGAGTTAGGTGGCCACCACAACCTTTGGATATGCATGTCTGGAAACCACTTCTTAACAACAGCAACTCTGTGACACGCCGCATTATCATCTTGAAATGTGAAGTAATATAAGTTTTTGCCTCAGAAATGATCCCTTGCTGTTACTAGAAGTTTACGTTTTAAAATGCCCATGTAATACTGTGCATTAACTAATCTGTTGCAAAATTTCTAGTCTTCCGACACCTTTCGACGTGAAACAGCCCCACATCATTACACTCTCACTAAACTTCTCTGTCGGCGATATACAGTCGCTATTAAGTTCTTCCCCACTTTTCATCCATAGTCGGACGCCACTGTCATTCCCAAGCACCCTAAACTTTTTTCAACGAAGAAAACCAACTATTCCCATTCTTCACCACTGCACGCTTCGTACATGGTAAGAAAGTGTTTCCTAGCTTTTACGTGATTTGCGTTAAGTATCGGCTTCTTTCTAGGTGTTTTCTTCCGAATTCTTTGTTCCTTTAGCCGTCTAACAACTGTTACGTATCTTACACTAATACCAGTATCAACGGACACAGTTTGAGCAATTTGTTGTGAAAATGATGCTCTGCTTGTCAGAGCTAGGGCCTCAATTTTTCTGTCTATACGTGGGCTTCCTTTCCGCCTTCGACCACATTTGTCTCTCAAAGAGGACTTATTATACATTGTTTGATTTTTAATAACTCTACCAACCGTTGTATGATGCAGTTCAAGTTGTTTTGCAATTTCACATTGCGAAATGCCACGATAGTACAACGCCAGTATCTTCCCTTGTTTACGAGGGGATGTGTCGTTCAGTATTTTACCCATTTCTAGTACATAATCACACTAACTATAGAAGATCAATCACAAATATCATATACATATCATAAACAATAACTCACAAGCACAAGAGATTACGTACGGAACAAATTTTCATCAACAACGATCAGCGGATCACCATCCACTTGTGCATACATGAGGCAGCCATTTGCACAGTGAATGCACTGCCACCCGTTGAGCAAAGATCACACAAAATCTATGAGTAGCAATAAACAAAAACGTATCAAAATGCAGTGGCGATAAATTGTATGATATGTTGAGAACCTTTAGAGATGAAATTAATCAACAATTTTCTAAGGGAAATTAAAACCTTGAAATTTTAGCAGGTGGTGCAGTTATTTTGTAACAGACTGTAACTATTAATAGAAAAAGAAAATTACGTTTGAAAATCCTTTTCAACATATTGAATTTCGGTTAGCATAGGTAAATAATATTTTATAATATTCTTAGTATTTATAAAGTTCTATATACATTTCGTAAATGTGGGAGACCTGGGTTCGATTCCCAGCAGGAGCTCATGTGGTTCGGATTCGACGTTAATCGGTAGGTCCCATCTTATATAGCCTCGCTGCTGAAAGGGACGTTAAACCCAAAATCACCTCACCTCACGTTTCGTAAATGAGAACGCTTGGTAATTCTTTCCAAGCAAAATTGAGTGTTTTTTAATATGAAATTAATATTTTGCATTTTAAAGAATGTATTTCTTGTATGGTCAAGAATATATTTTAAGAGGGTAGATAAATATGAAACCGTAATTTATATTTCTTTGCTGTAACCCACTTCTAATATTTTTTCCCGCTACACTCCGTAGTTCACTGTCTACAGCCTGCTGGCTATTTGGCATTCCTTGATTTTACAGTATCGCAAGCATAGGTATATGCATATATCGAAAATTATTGAAGAATTTGTCATCTTGTGACTTTAAATTGAGTCGTTTGGTTCCAGAACGGCTCTTGTCTATTTATATTAAATCCCAGAAAACCGAGAAAAATTGTAGGATCGATGCATTTTGTAGAACTAGAAATATTTGAGAATGTTCAAAGTTTTTCACATGAACACACTGAAGTACTCCCAGTTCTACAAAACGTGTAATTCCTACTTTTTTTTATTTTTATTTATTTATTTATTTTTATGTTTTTTAATTTTTTAAATAGGTTTCTGGGATTTACTGTAAATAGACAAGAGCCGTTTTGGAACCGGACGACTCAATTGAAGTGCGAGAATAAAAATTACGACTATGGCTTCTGATCTACTCGCTAGATACACTAAAATTGAAGTTTCAATAATTAGTGCGGAATATTCGAATTAGCATTTAAGCAAGTGTTTGTTATTCCTCGGAAAGGATTAGTAAACGTTAGAAGTTTATAATACCTCCAGTGCTGTGAAAGTATAAGTTGAAAACAGAGTACTTCAAAAACTAAAATAAAGATTTTGAGTAATGCACAAGACATGAAATGAAAAAAAAAAAAAAAAAAATGATAGTAGTAACCCGATAATTTTTGAAAAAAAAAAAAAAATATATATATATATATATATATATATATATATATATATAGCGTCTGCAACTGCATTTCAGAGCTAATAATTCGTACAATAGTAAATAGGACAAGTTCTTGAGGCCCAATAGGTTTTCCTCTATATCATTTTCTTTCTATTTACTGAATAGTCTCCAATACTGAACACTTGTGCTTTGATTCACTATAGTAACACTCTACCGTTCTCATTGCTACAGAGACTCTTGTGTTAATCTTAACTGTACTGTCTTATTTCATAGGAGCCCCGTGTGAGAGTGTTCCCCTGCAGCCGTCTTCGCTTCCGTCGGAAGAGGAGTTGGATAAGGATTTGATCTGGGCACAACTTTTGAGTTCACGAGCTGCTGGGTTTCTCATGGGAGCATCGTGTGGTGGTGGCAACATGAAAGTCGACGAAGAGGAGTATCAACGAAAAGGACTGCGACCAAGGTACATCATTTAAAATTCAGTTTGTGTTTTTTACAGTAGATACGATTAGGTTATTGTGTACTTTGTGAAATTAAGTAAGTATAACTCCATTAAAATCAAGTACTAACCTTCTATCTCCAAAAATATGTTATATTAATTCACTTCAAACCTCTCTCAGGTTTTAATCAGTAACTCTTCTCCCGCTGTTATGGTTATTGTTGAATTTTAATCAAGTGGAGGATTAACATAAATTGAAATAATTTAATATAATGTAACGCATTTTTGGTATACAATGTTAGTACTTAATTTTAATTTAAAATATGTATCCTATAGGGTGCATTAGCAAGTATAACTGCAATTAATCATGATATGCAAGTAAGCCTTTAAAATAATATTTAAACAGGAGAACACGGTGATTTAATGGTAGAGCTCATATTTGATGCGAAGAATCTAAGGTTCAATCCAAGTTATGTGAGCATGTGACAGATATCATTATTTCATCAGAATTTTCATACTATTTTCATTCCACCAATTCGTGCATTGTAATTTATTGAATTATTTGTCTCCGTAAGGGCCTAACTGTAGATGGCTATATACTATAGAATCGAATCTCCGTATCGCCGTCGACTGCGCACGTCGAAAGATTATTTATCAGATTTTGTAATTGCAGTTTCGTGTACGTATTTAGATAACTGGATGAGTTAAAATGATTTAGCAACATTGAAATAGTTTTAAAGAATTTAATTTAAAACTTCCAACTGTGTGATTTGTAGCTTCGCATTCGTTAAAGGATTAGATTCTTCAGAGAAACTGGTAGATATTGGTGCAAGCCTCCGAAGACAACGGTAACTTCAGCCATAAAAATTGTTGAATTCTGTGCACTTTGTAGTATTTAATAATAATGTTGCATGTTCATATTGTATTACTTTTACGTTTTGTAAAGTCAATGTGTGATTTAAGTAATTTTTACAAGGTATATGACATATAGCTACTTAACAAGAAAATTTCACACATGAAGTACTTTTTGCATTATACTCCGATATAAACTCATCACCCAGCGATTCTTTGGTTTCTTTACGGAGGATATTTCCTTCACGATCCATTCAGTAATTCGAATACTCCATGTATTTGAAGATGTAATCTATATTTACATATGTAACTAGTGTATTTTCTGTATCGTGCATACAATCACTGCCTGAGCTATGAGGAATCTAAATATGTGTAATCTCTCTGTAACAAATACGTCTCATTTCTAGACAAATAATCATGCTCCATTGGTATCAGAGGTGTAACTGTATTTCCTAGCTATACTCTCGTCTGTGATTTCTTCGCCCATTCTAACTCATGCTTGATAATTCATATATAATTTTTTGGTTAGGCTTCTGTCTCTAGATCTCGAATTCGATTCGCGATGGAAGAGCACAAAAATCTAATTTCACCATCATTATCTGTCTCCTTTAACCTAAGGGCATAGCCGTGGGACATTGATCTAAAAAATTAGAACAGAGCCATCTTCAGCACTTCATCAGAAGTTTCTAGTTCACTCGATCAAAACCTCTTCTACAGCGTTATTTCCTTACATTTCGTATAAAATTTCCACCAATAACTCTTAATATGCCAATAGAATCCTGTTCCTATCTTACTAAAACCAAACACAGTTGCTTCTAAACCTTTTCACTTGTAGTATATTATTTTCATTATTCAAAGCAGACATTTTACGCACAAAAATTACACCTTTTGGTTTGTTACTTTTGATAAGGCCATCAACTAGGATATTCCATTCGAATCGTGAAGTTGTTATTTCCCAAGTATTGCTACAATTATTATGAAACTTCGAACTATGCTATACATAAGTTTATGAGAAGTTTTATGAACAGCTATGTCTGTTATCAGAGTAGAAACGGTAAGGGATTGTGAGGAATGATTTTTCAGAGTTGATTCAATTTTCCAAAAATAGATTATATATTTATTAACCCTCTGTTGAATCCGAAAGTTGTAGAAATAAACCATTTTCGGTATCAGATACTAACCATTGGTAATAGATTGGAAGAAGCGGTGTTTAGACATCGCTTCTAAATTATTAATACATTCCATTTATCTCCACTAAAACCGGAAGTAATAGAAATTTACTACTACTCTCGGTTTTAGTATGAATCGTAACAGAGCAAGACGGTAAGGAAGAACGAAAATGCCTTTTTGATGTGGATTGAAGTTTTCAAGAATAAGCTTTATTTAACTAACTCTATGACCTATGGAACCTTGAGGTTCAATGCTGCGTTCACAAAAGCTCTCCATTGACTTCTCTCCTTAACCAACTGGATTCAGTTTCTACTTTGTATTCCTATTTCTGCGGGATCCATCTTAATGTTGTTCTCCCATCTGCGTAGGTCTTCTTAATGGTCGTTTTCCTATGGACTTCCAGATGAAATTTTGAAAGCGTTCCTACATTCTTCCATTCTGACTACATGACCTCACCTTAGCCTCCTAGACTTAATGACCCTAACAATGTTTGGTAAACGGTATAAATTACGCAGGTCCTCGTTATGAAGTTTCCGCCTTCCCCATTCCCGTTTCTCTTGGATCCGAATATTCGTCTCAGGATCTTGGTCTCAAATACTTTCAGTTTACGTTCTTCCCTCAGAGTAAGGGACCATGTTTCGCAACCATACAGGACAGCAGGCATGATTATTATCATTTTATATATTTTAAGCTTCAAATTCCTCGACAGAATTCGCGACGACAAAGGATTTTGAACTGAATAACAACACAAACTCCCAGCTTTTAGTCGATATTTAATTTCTTCGTGAACATGGTTTGGTCTGTTAATGTTGATCCAAGCTATTTGAAAGCATACACTTCGTCGAAAGTATTATTTGATATTTCAACACGTCCATAATTTACAGTATTTCGATCCCGACGAACTTCAATGTATTTATTTTCCCTACAGTTTTATCTCTACCTTTATTCCTCTGTTCAAGCCGGAAGTTCCGAAAATCTATGGTGATCAAATTTCAACACTGATCCTTATAGTGAAAAAACGATCATAGATAGATAAAGAAAAGCCGTTATTTTGATACTGTTTAAATATCTCGAGAACAAATTCCATTTCTGGCCTCATCCCTATATTGCAAACAGAAGTTACAGGTCTATTATTTTCAGTTTCAGTATTCGCATAGATAGGAAGTCTGCCATAGGTTCAAAATTTTAAACGAGACTCACTTGTTAATAATGTGGAGTCAGGCATCTTCATATTTAATATTCGTCAAGCGATATGCAACAAATCTGTCCCTAATGTTAGTAATTTTCCGTTAACAGAAAAATATTATTAACCATATCATAGAGAAGAATTTACAGTTCCTGTTATTTATGTTACTATAAGTAAATACTGGTAAAATTTCGTATCGGCTCCATATGTAATTTTTGCAGTAATTGCAGGGTTGACAGGTAGAAGAAATAGCAACTAGATTATCAGTAAATGGAAAAATCCTTAGTTTTTCTGGGATTGTACGTGATTATTGTGATGAGTATTGTACATGTTTCATGTCGCTATCAATATTCTTCTTGAGTGAAGGTTGGAATTTCAGAAAAGAATTTGATCATTCGTCTGGGAAACATCTGTCTGTGCTAGATCTACTAACTTTCTCTGCTTTTGGCGCTTTAAATCTCTACTTGCTTTTTTCTGCCTTTGATGCTTTAATAACTCTCTACTAGCTTTCTTTGTTTTTGATGCCTAATGCTCTGCTAGCGTTTTCTGCTTTCGACGCTTTAATTCTCTACGAGCTTTCTCTGTTTTCCATACTTTAATTCTGTACTAGCTTTCTCTGCTTTTAACTCTTTAACTCGTTACAAGTTGAGCTTCTTCGTTGTTAAGCGGTTAGCATACGCGCCTTTGGCGTGGGAGACCCGGGTTCGATTCTCGGCAGGAGATCATGTGGTTCGGATTGCACGTTAATCAGTAGTTCCCGTCTCATATAGCCTCACTTCTAAAAGGGACGTTAAACTAAAATCAACTCAACTCTTTACGAGCTTTCTTCTGCTTTTGTTGTTTTAATTCTACACTAGCTTTCTTTGTTTTTGACGTTTAATTCTACTCATCTTCCTCTTTTTATGTTTCAATAATCTATTACCTTTTTCTGCTTTTGGCGCTTTCTCTCTCTACTAGTTTTCCTCTCCTTTTGATGGTTTAATTCTCTACTAACTTTCTTTGTTTTTCACTCCTTAATTCTTTATTAGCGTTTGACGCTTTTAATTCTCTACTAGCTTTCGTTGTTTTTGATACTTAATTCTACTCATCTTTCTCATTTTTGACGTTTCAGTTCTCTACTAGCTTTCTTTGTTTCTGACGCTTAATTCTACTAGCGTTTTCTCCTTCTGATGCTTCAATTCTCTATTAGCTTTCTCCTGCTTTTGGCGCTTTAACTCTCTACTTTTTTTCCCCTGCTTTTGATGCTTTACTTCTCCACTAGTTTTACTTGTTTCTGACATTTAATACTCTATTAACATTTTCTCTTTTGGCTCTTTAATTCTCTATTAGCTCTCTCTGCTTTCGATACTTTAATTCTCTACTAACTTTCCCTACGTTTTGCACTTGAATTCTCTACTAGCTGTTCTACTTTTGATGGCTTAATTCTCTATTGGCTTTCTTTGTTTTTGACGCTTAATTCTCTACTCGCGTTTTCTGCTTTTGACGCCTTAATTCTCTACGAGCTCTCTTTGCTCTTGACGCTGTAATTCTCTAATAGCTTTTTACTATTTTTGGAGATGTAATTCTCTACTAACTTCCTCTGCTGTTAACACTTTAATAATTCTCTGCTAACTTTCTCTGTTTTAGACGCTTCAATTCTCAAATTCAAGTTACTACTGTTTGCAGTTGTCTATGATGATAACCTGCTTATATATAGAGTGTTCTTTTTAAAAAATGGCACCTACGGACAAAGAGCGTTGTTCCACAGGTCAAAATAAAGCAATAAAAGTGTTTTATAACACTCCCTTCAGGTCCTCCTTCAGCTGCTATAAGGAATCAAAATTTCACTATGTGTCAACGTCGTAGATTAACTTGAAACCATTAGCGTTCCTCTGCGAATTCATGAAGAAGTTACGCTAAGTTGTTCTAGTGTCAGCGTTTATCGACTTTAACTGCCAACTATTATATATATTAGAATAGTGCTCTATAGTTTCGGGTGCCGTTTTTAGAATACTCGATATACTTTAATAGATATGGGTTGCATAGATGTGTGTAAGGGAGGAATAACAGAAATATTTGCAGTTCATCCATCACGTTTTGGTGGCATTGTTTGGTTGCACTATTTGCAGTAGGGTATTAGGTGTACAAAAAAAAATCATTTATAGTGCATTCTTTTAAGTCAAATTGTGATTATTTTCCTTTTCAGGCACGCATATTCAGTCCTTGATGTGAGAGACGTGTCTGGAATTCGATTACTTCGACTACGAAATCCATGGGGTCATTATTCGTGGAAAGGAGATTGGTCAGATGATTCTCCGATCTGGACGCAGCAGTTACGAGAGATGCTTATGCCCCATGGAGCGTCAGATGGAGTTTTCTGGATTTCATTCGAAGATGTACTCAAGTATGTTATTTGTTTATTTTTTTCCTTTTATTTCTCGTAATCAGATGTAATCCAGTAAATTCTCAATTGGACATTTAATTACATATACTATTATGTAAAAGAGTATAAGTGACTTTTCCATCCACTCCCAAGCCATATTACTATAGATAAAAAGTGAAATTTGGACAGAAAACTTATTTTATCATGAAAGCAAGGAGTAATTCAAGTGGAGCTCCTTCGTGCCTAAGCGGTTTGCGTACACGCCTTTGGTGTGAGAGGTCCTGGTTCGATTCCCGAAGGGAGTTCATTTGGTTCGAATTCCTTGTTAATGAGTAGGTTCACGTCTGATATAGCCTTGTTGCTGAAATGGACGTTAAGCTCAAAATCAACTCAACTCAAGGAATTCAAGTATTTTCCCAAGAATAGAGTATCCAGACAACTGTAGCCATCATTTTTCCAGCTGACGGCCCTGACTTGGCCTTCTTCAGAAGGAGAGAATGAGGAATGTTTCTGCTGCTTGGAACTTTGTTTGGACTCTTGTTGGTAATGGTGGACCCAGGTCTTATCAACTGTTATGAATCGAGTGCGAAAAACATCTTGATTTGTCCGGAAGAGATGAAGGTTGTCCCTTGAAATGTTGCATCTGGCAAACTTTTGATCGGGTGTCAAAAATTTTGGCACCCGTCTTGAGGAAACCTTGCTCATTCCCAGATGCTGGATGATAATTCGGTCAGCCCTTACAGTAGGTAAGTCCACTGTCTCAGGAATCAGCCTGATAATCATTCGCCAATCATTTATGATGATTTCATGCACTTTGTCAATGTTTTCTTGAGTTAGTGCTTTCACGGGCCTTTCTGATCGAATGTCACCTTCAATGGTCGTTCTCCCCCTCTTAAATTCGGCTGCCCATTTCCTCACTGTGGCATATGAAGGGGCACTACCGCCTAAGGTAGCAGCCATGTCGGCGTGAATCTCCTGCGGCTGTAAACCTTTCTTGTGGAGATATTCAGTAACAGCTCTCGCCTTCAGTATCTCCGTTTGGTCACACTTTGCTCACTCTTCTGTCTTTCTGGACTTGTAACAACAGAATAAAAGTCTCTCTCTCTCTCT
The DNA here is from genome assembly GCF_964235325.1 of Thermobia domestica. NCBI lineage: Eukaryota > Metazoa > Arthropoda > Insecta > Zygentoma > Lepismatidae > Thermobia > Thermobia domestica. The sequence goes on along the minus strand of NC_137467.1, from coordinate 72,723,688 downwards.
CTCTCTCTATATATATATATATATATATATATATATATATATATATATATATATATATATATATATATATGAGCTCCTCCGTGGCTAAGCGGTTAGCGTACGCGGGAGACCCGGGTTTGATTCCCGGCGGGAGCTCATGTGGTTCGGATTCCACGTTAATCCGTAGGCCCACGTCTCATATAGCCTCGCTGCTGATAAGGGATATTAAACTCAAAATCAACTCAATCAATATATATATATATATAAAGAACGTATATTAGTATACTTATATTTTTAAAATAGTGATTATTAAAATTCCCTTAATTTTATATTTGTATTATTAGAAGAAAATACATTTTATGTATTTGTGTATTTATTTATTGTTGTACAAAGCTATTAGAATTTATATAATCTATTCCTAATCGAAATTCTAAATTATAGTGCATGATACGCATTCATTTTAATTTTATTATTTTGTCTTTTCTCGACTAATGTTCAGTCTAAGAGTACCATAAGACCAGACCTCACGGACCACAGTTTGAGAAGTGGTGTTTTAGAAAATTGGGTCTTTACTGATCCATAAGATAAGAATAACATAGAAAAGTCTTTCCATTTGACTGGCGGAGATTCAAAACCCCGATCTGCCTACTGGGTGAAATTATATCAATTGAGTTCCCAGCATATTATTTGTTAATGCTTATTCCTCAAGTTTCAGTTAATTTGCCCGTAATTTTGATATGTTCGATTTATTCAATATTTACAGTTTACATTGTTACTCTTTTCAGGTATTTTGATTGTATCGACATCTGTAAAGTGAGGTCTGGGTGGAGTGAAGTAAGACTTCGCGGCACTCTTCCTCCTCTGGCATCTTTGGACCACTTGTCATGTGTGTTACTTACTGTCTTGGAGCCAACGGAAGCTGAATTCACGCTTTTTCAAGAGGGACAGAGGTAAAGCTATTACTATTAATGAAGTGTTTTGATTTCTGTTCTTGCGCTTTCACTGACTTTGATGTCGTTTATAATTATTCCTGTTCTAACTTCAAACCGTTGAATTAATGAATTACAATATATTTTTTTTATTTTCATACCTTATGTCTCAATTATATGCACAGGTACGTTTTCTTAGATTAGATAGCCTAAAATAGTTAGGTTCCAAGTAAGCCACACGTAATATCACTTTTATTTGTTAACACACACATATAACAACAGTACAGTGTTCTGCTGTAATGACTGAATTGTCAAAACACAATTTAGTTTCACATACGCATATATGCAAATGCATATATGGAAACCATGTGTAAATTATTTAACATCCTACTCTGTGTTTTTAAACATAACAAGAAACATAATTCGACTGACATTTATTTCAGTCTTTCTCTTCTTGCAGCTCTTATAATCATGGTAAACTTCTTAAACCCATTATTTTATTATGCAACATGAAGTATACTATGCATGTTATTAAAATGATTAGTCGAAACATTAATTCCGTTGCTTGCGTTATGTAAGATTTTTTATTGGGCGGTTTCGGCCACTTAAGCTGTGCCTTTGTTCGCCAGTAAAGTTACACTTAAAAAAAAAAAAAAAGGAATCACTATACACACCATTTCCACTTTTAATACAAGGTTTTATAGTTGGAAAGATACATCTTTTTGAACTGGTTTATGTAGAAAAAAACTTTTACGGCAATTTCTTTGAGAAAGAAGTAACAACTTAACACTGGTACCGTGAGAGACCTGTAGACACTAACAAAGTGTGAGAATTTCTCTTAGGGTATGCTTCGTCTTTGTATGAAGAATGATATGGTGCAGTGTGGTGTTACATTGGATATGACACAAGATGGGAACAGGTGGAGGACAGCGAGCCGAAAAGCTGATCGCAGAACTGGGAAAAAAGTTTAGAAAAAGAAGAGCAGGAACTATAATAGATAGCGAGAAACAGTTTCTTTGATATGAATTTTGTATCCCAAAAGCAGGCTCAATCTTGGCTTTATATATATATATATATATATATATATATATATACCGGGTGTTCTAAAAATGGCGCCCATGGACCATAGAGCACTATTCTACAGGTCAAAATAAAGCGAAAATGTTACATGATGATTTGCCCACCGGGGCCTCCTTCAGCCGCAATGAGGAATCAAAATTTCACAATGTAGCAACGTCGCAGATTAACTTGGAGCCATTAGCATTACTCTACGAATACAACAAACAGTTGAATCGATTGCTACAGGTAATAAGTGATGCTACTGTCAATCAATATCGACTTTGTCTGCCGTGTGGAAAGAATCGATATAACTATTTGATAGATCGGTAGGTCTAATCTATGGTTCTTTATTTGCGACGTTGCCACATAGTGCAATTTGTGTCTCCAGACGAGGACTCGAAAGATATACAAATATATATATATATATATTCTGCTTTATTTTGACTTGTAGAATAATGCCCTGTGGTCCGTGGGCGCCATTTTTAGACACCCGATATATATATATATATATATATATATATATATATATATATATATATATATATATATATATATATATATATATATGTATATATATATATATATATATATATATTAATAAAAATGTAGGAATGTTATAGTATCGGTAGTGATGAGTATCCACTGCCTGTCAACTCAAAATTAATGGTTTTTATTTCTTCTTTGTGGAAGTAAGTAAAAGAACCGGGAGGAATACTTAAGTAAGCAAACTTTATTAACACTGAGAGAGATTATATGAAAATGCAAAAACACAATAAAATTACATTGAAATAAAGTAAATTTTGTATACACGAGAGACCTTACTTGGCTCAGATTTTTCTCTAATTAAGATTTTACAAAGAGAAAAAGGTCTTACATGAATGTTAAGTGTTCTCTTACCCACATGACTGAATTTTCCCCTCGCCTTTGGCTGCTTCCGTCCTCCTTAGCCAGCCTGGATATTCTCTGTATATTCCCCACTTTATCTCTCTTTAAACAATTAAGAGGCCTTATATATAAAAGAAAGTGACTGGGTGACCTAATAACTCTTAAACCATCCGACGATCTCAATTAAATTTTTAACATAGATGAGGTTCGGGCGTGGGATGGTTTTTAGTATTTCACTTTGATGGTACAACTTAGGGGAGAGGGATGGGGGGGAATATATAAAAATAATCGAAAATGACCAATATTAGTATCACATCCATAGTTTTCGGGGTCGCTGAGATGAACAGTGAATCTTTCGATGCCGTTTAAATCCAGATTCAACCCCGCAACTTGAGGGACAGGGAAGATATATATTGAAAATGTCCGATATTAGTGTCGAATTCATACTTTTTGGGGTCCCTAAGTTGATTTGGTGACAGTTTCCGTGCCCTTTATGTCCAAAATGAAACATATTCTCCCCATGCGGAGAACGGACATTCTGCATTCCCTCTATAAAAACTGAAAGTTGTAGAAATCTCTCAGGTTTAATATTTGATTTACATAGAGTAAAACGGTAAGAAATAGCGAGATTGTTTAAAATATAGATTCAACATCAAAAGAGTAGGTTCTACCACCCTTTATCCATCTGTTAAAGCCTGAACTCATGAATCTACCACTTGTATTTAGAATATTTGATCTCCTATATTTACAAGTTTACCGTACTGTGAAATGTAAACCGAAATAATTTTTGAAAACGAAAAGTCACCCATCATGTACAAATGGGTAATGGAAAAAGTTACCATAACAAAATTTGAGTTTGTAGTCAAGCGAAGTGGGATTCAAGACAAGGATATTGAAAACAAGTGAGTTTCGTTTCACATTATGAAACCACGGAAAGCTTCCAAACTATGCTAATTAAATCCTGAAACCGAAAATAGTAGATCTGTAACTTCCGGTTGGGGTAGAGGAATATGGCAGAGATGGAGCAGTCCATCGGATGCTGAAATCATGTCAAAACAGATTCCCACTGTCTGTTAAAAATATTACTATGTAGGAATCAGTATTGAAACCGGAAGTAGTAGTCACTTGTTGCATATTCTTGTCTTACTAGTGCCATAATAAAAAGCATCATTAGTGTGTATTTCAGGATCAGTATTATCTACATAGTTTGAGTAGCTCTTCGTTTTCCGATTTATCTATTTACCAACATAACACATAAAAATTATCAACATAACACATTTCTGATTTTTTAATAAAACAGATTACTCTTTCATGATTATCCAGCCTTTTCGCAAATATTATTGAAGCAATATAATACGAAAATAATCTGAAATTACGTATTTTCTTTTCCCTAGGAATTCGGAGAAGTCCCAGCGTTCGCAGCTTGATTTGTGTGTGGTTGTATTTAGAACCCACAGCCAAGCGTATCCAAAAATTGGTCGACTCGTTGAACACAGTAAGCGCCAGGTTCGAGGTTTTGTTGGATGCCATAAAATGTTGGAGCCTGATTTATATGTACTTGTTTGTTTAGCTTTTAATCATTGGCATACAGGTAAGTTATTTTGTAATACTTATTGTGTTCACTGTATTTTCAAAGTATTTCTTTAGTCTTCGTTGCCTTCAAGATTGGATACTAGTTCTTGAGAAATTAAACCTTTTTCAGACATGAATACGCAGAAAATTCATTTAGCTTTTTACTTCTGTTAAGAAATTCTGATTTCAAACGAAGAAACGAAATATCATATGAATAAAACTAAAAGTGGTATGGGTAAACGGCTGAACCGTTTGAAATGATTTTTTGTGTATAGTTAATACCTACCTAGAACTGAGTTTTTATTGTGTCACTTTAATTAAAATGAGTATCTAAAGGGGGATCAAAATTTCTGCCCAAAATAGAATATCTTACAACCCACTCAAGTTAGGATGATGAAATTCGATATATAAACTCCTTATTAAGAATAAGCGAAAACATATACCAGCATTAACAAATGGAGACTGAATTGTCCAAGCACAACACGTAGTTGTGGTACACTTGTGGTCACAAAAAATAGGACTGACTTCCAGAGACAAAAATCCAAGAAGTCGAACCTAGATCCTTACGTCCCTCAGATCTCCTTACAAGGAAACTGTATTTTCCTTCCATTCTGTTACAGATCAATGTGAGTATTCTGTAATATAAATAGATCATCTGGACATTGCCTTCAAGTAAATATTCAGGTAACATGTCGGAAACAACCATAAATATGACCTAAAAATCTATATATACAGGGTGAGCACAGAAACAGTCCCAGGTTTCAAATTAGTGTAAATTTAATATGCGAAGGAATATTTTGCTGAAATTTTGAACAGTGATACATAAACTCAAAAAGTTTCTGTAGCAATAATTGAAATCACAAACATTCGATGTGCGCGCCACCTGTAACGCGAAAATATCGAGGCGGTAATCTAGCTCCAACCACACGTTGTGAAGCATATCCGGTGTGATGGAGTTGACAGCATCACTGATGCGTTTTTGGAGGTCGTTCAGAGTTGCGGGTAGTGGAGGTGCATACACTTTGTCCTTCACAAATCCCCACAGAAAGAAGTCACAAACAGTGAGTTCAGGTGATCTTGGAGGCCACTTGCAAAGAACTTGATCATTGACTCCAGAGCGCCCTATCCATCGGTTTGGGAGGTCCTCGTTTAGAAACCTGCGTACAGCATGATGCCAGTGTGGCGGCGCTCCATCGTGTTGTAGAACGAAGTCGTCTATCTCTGCATTACTGAGTTGCGGAATCAACCAGTTACGTAGCAATGCTAAGTAACTTTCATCTGTAATTGTTTGTTCCTGAAAGAAAAACGGACCGTGCACCCGACGCTCTGATACTGCACAAAAAACATTGATTTTCGGTGAGTCACGTTCCACATTTACAGTTGCATGAGGATTCTGGGTTCCCCATATCCTTACATTGTGTCTATTCATCTTTCCACTTAAGTGAAATGTCGCCTCATCGCTGAAAATGATCTTCGTCAGAAAGTTTTCGTCGTCCTCCATGAAATTTTGCATAGTCTCACAGAACTCACGGCGCTTTACCTTGTCTTGTGGGTATAACTTCTGAACCAACTGCAGTCGGTACGGGTAACACCGCAAACGCTTGCGTAAGATCTTGCTTACTGTTGTTTGTGGCATCTGCAACTCTCTGCTAGCTTTACGTGTAGACTTCTGTGGGCTGTGTACGAAGGCTGCTCTTACGCGCTCCACAGTTTCCTCGGAGACTGGACGTCGCCCTGAATGTCCTTTTCTTTGATCACAAATGCACCCCGTCTCAATAAACGTTCTATGCCACTTCACAATGGATTTGTGTGTGGGTGGATCAGCATTAAATTGTCATTTGAAAACACGCTGCACTCTCACAAAACTGCTTGTTTTTGCAAATTGTAAAACGCACCAGCTTCGTTGCTGTGGGGGAACGCCATTTTCGATATTACTACCCTCTAGCTGCCCTGTTCAGAACTAGGATTCTGAAAAGATAGATGGGAAAATACTTTGAGTTTACTGAGCTCTGTACAAAATTTCATGTGAATATTCAATTAAATGTTAATTATATGCCACTTTAAAATCAGGTACTGTTTCTGTGCTCACCCTGTATATATATAAATGAAAGTTACTTTGTTTGTAACTTAATAACTCTTGAAGCACCCGACCGATCTCGATCAAATTTTCAACAAAAATGAGGTCCGGGCCTGGGATGGCTTTTATCATTTCACTTTGATATGCAACTTGAGGGAGGGGAAAATATATAGAAATGATCGAAAATGATCGATATTAGTGTCGAATCCATAGATTTCAGGGTCGCTGAGATGAACAGTGACACTTCAGATGCCGTTTAAATTCAAATTCAGCCTCGCAACGTGGGGGATGGGAATATATATATATATAAACGATCGAAAATTAGGGGAATAGAGAAGATATACGTATAAAAATTATCGAAAATGACCGATATTAATGTCTAATTCATAGTTTTTGGGGTCCCTAAGTTTGATTGGTCACAGTTTTGGTGTTCTTTATGTCTAGAATGGAACTATTCTCCTTGTGCGAAAAATGGGCATTCCCCTAGTAAATAAATAAAAAGTAAAAACTGGCATACTGCATGATACGAGATTAAGGCCTGTGGAAGGTACATCGTCAACAGAATAGTAATTGAAACAAATAGAAAAGGCAAATAGTCTTGCGCTCTTGATCAAGTGAATAACGTAATGGGTTCGCGTGCTAATATTTATTTTTAACAGTTCGAATCCTGACTAGGATTTTTTTTTATAAATAAAGAATCTGTATTTTATTGACAAAGAGCATTCATGTTTGAATGCAATAGATTTATATATCACTGCTATGTAATATTGTACGTTAGAACATCTATATTAAACAAAATCACAACTCCTTATTTATAAACTGAGGGAGGATTTCTATGATATTGAAATTTCTCTTTATTTATGCCCAAAGTGTTGAATGCAATTGCATAAGTTGGTGATGAAAAACTCGGTTTATAAACTCTTAGTGGACGGCTATTCGATGCGTTCGCAACGCGTTTTTATGGCTCATGCGTACGCTTGGAATACGTTGACCATGATTAAAATGAGGATGGCTAATCACAATGAGCTGCAAACGCGAAAGCAATAAAAACGCGCAGAGTATGTCGGCTCGAGCGAATTTGGTGCATTTCGGAACAATAGACCACCTGCTGTTTCGGAATCAGTAAAAGATGTCTAAAGGAAGGGGAAAAAAAGGAAAGACGTATTGCCAGTGAAATTCACCGTGCAGTAGTCTTTGTCTATTAATGGGATGCACTTTAAATCGGTTTAGAGCTCCCTCGTGGCTAAGCGGTTAGCGTACGCGCCTTTGGCGTGGGAGACCCGGGTTCGACTCCCGGCGGGAGCTCATGTGGTTCGGATTCCACGTTAATCAGTAGATCCACGTCTCATATAGCCTCGCTGCCGAAAGGGACGCTAAACTAAAATCAACTCAACTCAAGCACTTTAAATTCGTTGTCTTTTTCTTTACATAAGAAGAAACTGCAACTAAGAGCAATACTACTACGATAATCTTCATGTCTTCTCACAAGGAACCAACTGAAGCAGGTCATTCTGATTTTATCTTTCCAGCGCGGGAAATTAATAATAATAATAATAATAATAATAATAATAATAATAATAATAATAATAATAATAATAATAATAATAATAAAAGACCTGGAAACCCTGGCTCACAGTATAATTTATAAGTCTGGCGAAAGTAAAATTACGAGTAGCCACCAAGGTCACATTCGCTGCGGAAACACATCCTCGAATAGCCATATAGTTCCATGAAACTAAGAGAATATGTGTTTCAGCGTTTTTGAAAGTTCCACTCCTAAGGGGAAAAACTGGAGTCTATTCTATAAGATCTAAAATTCCCTTTCTTTATAGAGAAAGTGTCCATTGTAAGGATTTGCTTAAGTGTGAGATGTGAAAATCGATATATAAACTTTAAAATAAAAATTAAATACGTACGTATTTCAGTGTGTGCGGAAATTTCGCTTCTGAAAAGGGTAAGGGGCTAATTTCTATAATATTAGGATTTCCATTATTTATTCAGAAAATGTTAATGCAAGAATTCACTTAAGTTGGAGATGTGAAATTGGTTATATAAACTCTTAAAAGAAACAGGAATGTTAGTGTTTTCGAAAATTCTGCTTGTTGAAAAGAAGGGAGCAAAATGTACGATTATATGGAAGAATGAAAGCGCTTGACGGAAAATTGAGACCATGTTAGTATATATAGAAATGTGATATTTGGGCAGAAAACTTATTACGAGAGCAATCAATAAGAAAGATTTTAAAAAAATGTTCCTGCTAAGGGAGGTAAAGGTGGATCAGATTTTCTTACCCAGAATAGAGTATCACATAAATCAGTGAAGTTAGGGAGATGAAAGTCAGCATGAAACTCCTTATTAAAAATAAGCGAACGCGTGTCCCAGTGTTTTTTTTAATGCATTTTTAAGAAGAAAGAGACATTTTCTATTATTTTTTCTTCGGTATTGAAAGCATTGTTGTCTGTTATTTGTGATTCATCTAGCTGAAAACTTTCAGATCAATTTTGGAACATACTTAGTATCCACCTCGAACTAGGTTTCGGTCACTACTTTGATTAAAGAGCGTATCTTAAATGGGTATGGGGTTCAAAATTAATGAGGTAAATCGAGTTTCTCACGAGTTCCTCAAGTTAAGAAGATGAAATATGTGTATAAACTCGTCATTACAAATAAATGAAATGAAGTAAAATATTTTAAGTTTTATGTCCCACGGTTATGCCATTTAGGCTAAAGAAGACGACGATGATAAGAAATGAATGAAATGGTGGAACGAAGAAAGTGGGAGGAAATGGGAGAACCCTGAGAAAACCCACGCACACGGTGTTTGTCCACCACAAAGTTCACTTGGCGCGGGCTGGTATCGAACCAAGGACACCATGCACCAAAGTTGAACGCTCTATTAGTGAGCCACCGCGGCCCCCGTCATTACAAATAAGCGGACATGTGAACAAACAAAGACGAAATATGTATATAAACTCATTACAAATTAGCGGACACGTGAACAAACGTTTTCCAAAATTCCGGTTTCAAGTGGTAGAAGTTGCGATTTCTATATTTTTTCAAATTTGTATAAACATCGTCTGTTGTTTGTGATCGCATCACGATAAACGGCTTACCCGTTTGAAATGAATCTTGAAATATAACTCCTGTCTCAAGGTTCTTTTCATGTCACATTGATTAACCTTTTCAGGACGGGCAGGGATTTCAAGAAAATCGTAGACCTTTACTTTGGCTGTCCTAGCACCCCTCCTAATTCTTCCATGGGTATGAATTATACCTTGTTGGAAAGCTTATGAAACAAAGATTCTAGTAAGATAACCTTTGAGGCTACCGTACCCAACCCGTAGAAGAAGAAGAAGAAGAAAGAAAGAGAAAAAGTGAAAAATTTATTTTTTCCGAAATTTGTGAGTCTGGCAACACTGTTTCTAGTCGTACGCTAGAAAAAATATTCTGACCTGTAGGCCAGACATTGATAATAATTATACCAAAAAATGAAGGGCAAAGGTACAAAAGCTAGGTAAAAAAAAAAAAAAATCGGAAGATAGAATCTAGGTGAATCATCCTGTTCCTATTTTTCCGAGAAATTTTCGTCTACCCTTACGTTGGCAGGCTTGGCGACGCCCCTAAATGTCACACATAAACAAATCATACCTCGTTGGAAACCTTATAGAACAGACATTTCGGCAAAGTAACTTTCGTGTCTCTCGGACCAAACTAGTAAAAGAAGAAGAAGATGAAAATCATTTTTTTAAAAAAATACATTTCTTCAGATTTTGTCAGACTGTGGCAACGCTGTTATATACCGTACGCAAGCAAAAAAAAAAAATCTCAGATTTACGCCATACACTGGGGACAATGATATCAAAAAATGAAGGGTTTAGATTCAATAGAAATGGAGGGAAAAATTGTGAACACCGAATCTACGTGAATCATCCTGTATTTTTTCGATAGATTGTGGTATACGCTAACATTAGCAAGTCTGGTGATGCCCCTAATTGTCACAAACATATCAGCTATACCTCGTTGGAAACCTTATGAGACACCCATTTCAACAGGGTAACTTTCGTGTCTCTCGGGCCAAACTAGTAAAAGAAGAAGAAGACGAAAGTCAAAATTTTTGCGAAAAAATCTATTTTTTCCAAATTTGTCCGACTGTGGCGACACTGGTATTTGTCGTACGCAAGGAAAAAAATTCTCACATTTACGCTAGACATTGGGAACAATGATATAAAAAAATGACGGGCTTAGGTACAATAGGAATGGAGAAAAAAATTCGGAACATCCAACCTACGTGAATCATCCTGTATTTTGCTCGAGAGATTGTGGTATACGCTAACATTGGCAGGCTTGGCCACGCTCCTAATTGTCACAAACATGTCAGCTATACCTCGTTGGAAAGCTTATGGAACAAATATTTCAACAAGGTAACTTTCGTGTCTGTCGGGCCAAACTAGTAAAAGAAAAAGAAGACGAAAATGAAAATTTTTGGGGGAAAATCAAGTTTTTCGAAATTTGTCGGACTATGGCAACCTGTTGTTTGTCGTATGCAAGAAAAATAATTCTCACACTTATCCCCGTTATTGTGAACAATTGTGCAAAAAATAAACCGTGTAAGTGCAGTAGGAATTCAGAAAAATGCAGAATCTTACTAACGGCAGAGAATAAACTCGCATTGGTTCACCTAACATTGTTCGTCGAAAGATCATTGCTTTTCTTTCTTTTTGCTTCGGCAGGAAGATTTTGGAGTTGAAAGAAATGTATTGCATATTTACGACCATTAGGCTCAACTGATAACTACAGCTGACCTTGACCAGGCTAAAAATAGAACGGTGCGTTCTGAGGTGATAACTGTTTTCCTTTCTCTCTCTCTCTCTCTCTCTCTGTGTGTTTGTTTGTTTGTTTGTTTGTTTGTTTGTTCGTTCAATAAGTTCCCTTGTTGGAATATCTGTTCTATAACGAGGTATAGCTCATATGTTTTTGACAATTAGGAGCGTGTCCAAGTTTGCCAATGTTAGCTTATACCACAATCTCTCGAAAACATACAGGATGATTCACTTAGGGTCGGCGTTCCGAAGTTTTTTTTCTTCACTCCTATTCCACCTAAACCATTCATTTTTCTACATAGTTGTTTCCAATGTCTGGCGCAAATGTGAGAATTATTTTGGTTGCGTACGACAAATAGCAGAGTTGCCATAGTCCGACAAATTTCGAAAAACTTGAATTTCCCCCCAAAATTTTCATTTTCGTCTTCTTTTTCTTTTACTAGTTTGGCCCGACAGACACGAAAGTTACCTTGTTGGAATATTTGTTCCATAAGCTTTCCAACGAGATATAGCTGATATGTTTGTGACAATTAGGAGCGGGGGGCGCGGGGGCTCAGTGGTAGAGCGTTCACCTCTGGTGCTTGGGGTCCCGGGTTCGATCCCAGCCCCCGCCAAGTGAACTTTGTGGTGGACAAACACCATGCTCGCGGGTTTTCTCGGGGTTCTCCCGTTTCCTCCCACTTTCTTCATTTCACCATTTCACTTATCTCATTATCACCGTCTCCTTTAGCCTAACCGGCATAACCGTGGGACGTAAAACTCAAAGATTTCATTTCATTTTCACAATTAGGAGCGTGGCCAAGCCTGCTAATGTTAGCGTATACCACAATCTCTCGAGCAAAATACAGGATGATTCACGTAGGTTGGATGTTCCGAATTTTTTTCTCCATTCCTATTGAACCTAAACCCGTCATTTTTTTAATATCATTGTTCCCAATATCTGGCATAAATGTGAGAATTTTTTTTCCTTGCGTACGACAAATACCAGTGTTGCCATAGTCGGACAAATTTGGAAAAAATTGATTTTCCACCCAAAATTTTGACTTTCGTCTTCTTCTTTTACTGGTTTGGCCCGAGACACACAAAAGCTACATTGTTGGAATGGCTGGTCTATAAGGTTTTCAATGCAATATGAAATATGGCTTGTGAGTCTGTGATAATTAGGAATGTCGCTAGGGCTGTCAACGTTAGAGTACATTACAGTGGATACTGAATAATATACAGGTTGTGTCACGTAGGTGTGGATTTCCGAATTTCTTTTTCCATTCGTATTGAACCGACGGGTTTGACTTTTGTGTATCATTGTCCCAAATATCTGTCGTAAATGTGAGATTTTTTTTTCTTGCGTACGATGAATAACAATGTTGCCAGAGTTCCTCAAATTTGATTTTTTTTTTTTTGTCTTTATAAGAAAATATACAATAAGAAAAAGGGTAAATCCAATACCCCTCCTATTCACCCCTCTCAAGCCCAAAAGTCATGGACTGGGTATGGCTAGTAAGTATGTTCACTTGTCTCTATGGATGCCATTTTTTATCCTTGTAGCTCCATCAGGAGGGTACCTCCCCCAAATTCTGAAGGGAGAGAGAGAAAGCTATAAACACCCAACTGTGCCCCCCTCCCTCTTCACGGCGGGACCCACTACATGAATGATATACACAGGATTAGAAAGTTCCATCCTTTCTGAAGAGATACATACCAAAATCATATCTCTAGGTTAATTAGGAGCTGAGCTAGAGATGTTTGAATTGCTGACTCAAGGGTTGAGCCGTTCGTCCTGAAAAGGTTAAGGAACGTATCCTAGTGGGATAGGGGGTTCGAAATATACGCCAAAAAAACAGTATATTTTATGGGTTTTTAATTACACTTTCATTGAAGTGTATATCTTATTGGGAAAACAGTTTCTATATTTTCCATAAATCTATCCTAACCGTGCAAAGAGCGGGCATTTTAGCTAGTTTTTTATAAAACTTTAGGGACCCAAGTGCTTGGTAAATTTGTTATATACCCTTTCGTTTATATGACAAAATACACAAATATGTATACCAAAGTAAACCGTATGGTAAGTTAGTTTTTTAAATAAAAAGTATTGTAAAGGAACAGGATATTAACGGTTGATGATATGTCAGAAAATAAAACTCATAATGATGTAATCTACATCAAAAAACACCTGCTTCATGCCAAAAGAATCCTCTACAGCAGGAACCAACAAACTTGATTACCTTCTAGGTTTCATTGCTTGTAACAAGGTGCAGTGGATAGAATTGTTAACTGACGAATGGAACAGTGGCGGCGTAAGGCAAACTGGGGCCCGGGGCCAGCGAAGTAGATCGGGGCCCCTTCTCGAACAATCATGATTTATGCACTGTTATTTTGGACATTCATTTGCATAATCATCCTTCCTGTTTACTCCTCCTCTCCCCTTTCCCATTGGCGTGTGTGTTTAAACCATCTTAATTTGGGATATATTAAATAAACGAGGCTGAAATTAAGCATTCCTCTATAATTTTATAATGTTCAGAATCGCCTTTAGGATGGTATCTAAAAATAAAACCGGACCTAATTTTTAAACAAAGGACACGATAGATAAAAAATTAGAGATACAATTGTAACGGAAACTACAACCCACACCAGGAATAACATAATCTTAAGAACAAACAAAACGCAACAACAAAGAATCCATAATTTATCCTACACCTATCCTGTACTATCCTAGTTCAAACGTGTAATGTAATTAGATGGAAAAGTGGAAGTAATCTAATAATACATTTAGAGACAAATTTACGCACAAAATGTAACAATGAGTTGATATTGAAAAAATTCCAAATAATAATTTAACCGATGCGATTTCTAAATGAAAGCTCTAAGTTTTCTAGAATTTTCTTATTCGGTTCTCGCCTGTGGTGTTTTTCCTGTTCAATTTCTGATATGGTTAAGTTTTATTCATGGTTTCTCATCTGTCTGAGTTTACGCCAAAACGGTTTTATTTGATTATATTTTTCTCCTACAATTAGTCCCATTCACTTTAACATTCGGTTTCTCTCTAATGATCATACATGATACTTAAACACTTTCTTAAAAACGAATTATTAGTAAATAGTGGCTAGAATATATTTTATTTTCATTTATCTTTTACTAGGTTTCTCTGCAGTGATAATACACGATCTATTTAGTCCCACTGCTTTAGCCGAAATATCAATGAACAGTTAAGCACTAGAATGTTCCTCTCCAGCTTGTCTTTTTGGATCAAAAGATTCGATATATTTCAATCAAAAATTTTCTTGTGCGCCTTATACGTGGCCAACTACATATAGTGTATCCTAACCCAAACCATTACTTAAACTCAGTATAGTATGCTTGTGCCGTAAAAAAAAAAAAAAAAAAAAAAAAAAAAAAAAAAAAAAAAAAAAACTCAATTTAGATGCCGTTCAAAAAATTTGTGGCCCCTGATCCAAAACTAATTATTGGCCAAGATCTCAATCTTTTGATGCATTTTTGGATCATTTCTAAAATTCTTGTTTACTATTGTTTCCAGATTTCACAATTGATTTATGATTACATTACTTTGTATTTAATAATTCAATCATATTTATATTCTGTCACTTATGACTATTTCCATTACCACTTACTAACACACTTAGTATTAGAAAATATTATAACAAGAAAACATGAATACATTGAATAATTGTGGATATATCATAGATTACATATGTGAGCTCAGACTTCTACTACGGGTAGAATCTACTACGTACTTTTCATTATCGCTATCACCAGTTAATTGACAGATTTTTACGGCTTTTTATTATTCTTTTGGCACTTTTCTAATTTTATTGTCTTAAGTTGAAACATGAAACTACTTTCGACGATAGTTCCACTACCTTATAAGCCTGAATATAGAATAGAATAGAAATAAGTATAATTGAAAGGGATTTGCTGCTGCCAGTAGCCAATCAGAAGAAAGATATCTTAGCCGTTGTATGTATATTCGATTGTACAGTTATCCTTTATCACATAGTGTCTGATGAAGCCAAAGAGTTAGTTGGCGAAACTGTAACACGTGTTAAATTTTAGCGAAAATATATAGTTTTGCTCAGCACATAATTAGTTTATATTTACTTATTACCCTATTCCACCAGCATTCAGAATACTACCTTTCATGCTCTGGTAGCTGTGAAAGTTTCAACTATATTATAAAAATCCAAAGTAGATGCTATTTCATTTTCGATAGAAAGAATGGCCAGATTCGTGAGTCTTTCTTGATTCATTTTGAAGAGCAAGTATCAGCTTCATTTTGCTGGAACACCTTTAACGTGATGCGACAGATACGGGCAGTGTGATCAAAATCTGAAGAGAGGTTGCCAAACTTTTGTAAGCTTCAAGCCCCATTGAAGGCATATTTCAGTATGCCTTGTGGGGAAAAGTTAAATTGTTCTTTAGCTTTCTGAGCACATCTTAGTGAACGGATTACATTCTTACAATCCTGAAATAATTCTACGGCATCCAGGTCATTTGGGTAGAACAAAGCCAAATCCGAGCAACATGCTTTTAGCCTTTCCTCGCTCTCAACTTGTAGCTGCTGCACAAAGTTGGCAAAGTAAAAGAATAGTTCTATTCTATTTTCATCTAAATATAGAAGGAAGTAGTATAACATATAATTCACGTAAATTATTTTTTCTTTTGAATATTTGAACATTTGTTTTCTTATTGAACATTTTCTTCACTTTAAATTTGTGGGCTGAAGTGTAAATTCATGCGCCAAAAAACAAAAGCGAAGAAGGGGAAACCAGCTAAGGAAAAGGATTTCGCTCGCTGAAAATTAGACTTGTGAAGGACAAAAGAAACAAGACAGAAGTAAAAGAAGTGAATCAGGACTATAGCGTCACCCTAATAAGGCATTATGTACATTGATCACTTCTTTGTGCCCTTCCCTTGAACTGATAAATAAATAAATATATAAACAGTGATATTTTAGAAGCAGGCTAGCAAACGGGGCCCATTACTTGCATCATAAGACCTTAGAATGAAAACAGCACAATATACTTCGATTTTTCTTTTATTATATTTTAATCTAAGCTCAGCTTTTTCCTTTAAATTTCTCTGAGGTTGTTGAACAGAGTGAAACTTTTATTTTATTCATATTGTATTACACATACGTTTTTTTTTCCTTTAAATTTCTTTGGGGCCCCAAGAGAGTGACACTTTTATTTCATTTATTTTTCACCTACATTCAGCTTTTTTCTTTAATTTTTTAAGGGCCCCAAAAAGTGAAACATTTATTATTTTTTCACCTACATTCAGCCTTTTCCTTTAAATTTCTTTGGGGCCCCCAAGATAATAAAAATTTTATTTTATTTATTTTAAATCTACATTCAATTTTTTAAAATTTCTTTGCGGGTCCGCAGGAGAGTGAAGCCCTGAGCTATAGCTTGTTTAGTTTATACGGAAATCCGGCACTCATTAGTTTTATTCGGCAGATACTTCTGTTATTTCATCTGTTATTTGGTGTAAGATTGATTGACAATTAATTGAGTTTACTTTTAGGGAAGGTGTGGATTATAAATCTTGATGGCCCTCGTAAGGCTCATGCTAACAAGTTTCTTTAGTAATTATTTTTTACCTACCGTCCGGGGGCCCCCACAAAGTGGGGCCCGGGGCGGGGGCACCGCTCGCACCGCCCTTACGCCGCCACTGGAATGGAAACAACACGCTAAATCACAAGGAGGGTCTACAAAAGATGGAAAAAACTTCTATATATATGTGTGCAAATCCATGTTATGATATTGTTATTACAGCACTGGACTATTATGTCTAAGATAATATCATAAGAGAAAATGAATTTTAAAAAAATTATGAAAGAATGCTAAAATGTTAAGTTGGGATGGTCCCAGGGTTGGAAATTACATTTTAGATTCATACAGGGTTATGCAGTGGATTAGGTTGTGCAATATAAAGAAAATATTATGTAGATGCATCAATCTGGGACAATTAAACAAGTAAAAGTAGCTGTTAAATTAAACATGAATGCAATTGTGGATTTTAGTTTAATATTGGTCTACCTCAGAAAAGCAAAGGAAAGATAAATAAACATGCAAAATTTCTTATTTTTTTTTCGTCGCCGCAAATGGGATCGTTATTAAGTGCGGAGTGACGTAAATAGACATAAATATAAGGTACTGACTACTAATAAGGAATGCTGTTACAAGAATCGTGCTTTCTTTCAGTTGTCGGATATTATTAATTTAAAATAAGTAAGGGTTATTTTAACATAATGAAACACCAGCATTATTCTACCATTTTAAATATCGCAATTTCTCTTCCTGACTAAAGGAGAATTGCTATAAGATTTAGCTTTTTTTTGGGGGGGGGGGGTAATTTAAAAGTAGAATATTTTTATTTAGTTTAGCATCCCACGTTTATGCATTGAGACTAAAGGAAACGGTGATAATGAGATGGAAAATAATAGTAGAATGAAGAAAGTGGGAGGAGACGAGAGAACTCCGAGAACACTCACGCTCATGGTGTTTGTCCACCACACAGAAACAAACAACTCATTATATGTTTTGTAAGATCCGTAATTTTTAAAAATTTTCTCGTCGTGCTTGTATGTTTATTTTGAATACTACTTACAGAGTTACTTGTTGAAGGACTTTACAGAAAATGAATTACAGAAGTGTTTTATCTGTGTTCCAGAAGAGCCCAGTTTAAATAAAAGAACAAAAAAAGTAACTCGTCTGATGTACAGAAAATTTTATTCAGGTTTTGGTTTATTTTCAGCTGAGTAGTAATACTGAGATTACATGTAAATGGGAGTTCACTTTATTTCCTGAAATATAGTTCCCTCTCAACCTCCCATGCAAAAGACGTATTGGATGAATGACTTATTATTACCAGAAAACAGCAGAATGTTTTCAACTAGTCTTGCTTTTACCCTGCTGACTTCAATGGGTTTTTCATAAATCACTTCTTAGTCTTTGCTCCAAGGAAGGTAATTGGGTAAAGGTATGTTTCGGGAACACTCGAATTGGCAATGAAACAATTAGCAAATCGCGTAAAGCAAATGGTTAGTCATTGTAGTCTGTTTGTAGTTACGATATTTCCCCTACTTCCATTACTTATTTAATCGTTCTAGAGTAAACATAAATAATATATCTCATATGTGACTTAAAATTATCGTTATTTTCTGTATTTTGTTATTTGCTATGAACTATTATAACTATTTTGTTTGTCTACAAGGAAATTATCATATGCATACTGGAATATTATCGTTCAATTACTACCCCTGACTGTGACAAAAATGCAGGAGAAAAAAAGATTCGCAAGGATCTATGTCTCTGGAAGGCAGACCCACTTTTGTGACCAGAACTATACAGGCCATATGGTCTGACTGAAAGAACGTCAACGTTAAGAGTGAGAGAGTATAGCTGTTCTAGGAGCTAATGGGATAGCGTAGTGGTTTATGTATCGGCACGGTATGTCGAAGAAACTCCGGTCCAGTCATACACTTTTCATTCTGTGTGTAACATACCATCTTATTCGAAAAATTCTTCTTTTGATGGGAAGGGGGCAAATCTATAGTTGTGTCTCCATATTCAAATCGATGTTGTATATCTCATAATTACGAGGAAAATTGATAAATAGTTTAAAATTTATTTTTGAATACAGTTAGCACCCACCTTGAACTAGAGCTTTATAATGCAACTTCAATTAAAATACACATCCCCTAGCGTGTTGGAAGGGGAAGAAAGGGTACATTATTTCTGACAAAGAATTTCTTATGAGGCGCTCAACTAGGAAGATAAAACTCAGAATATGAACTCCTCCTTAAAAATAACCGAATACGTGTCCTAGCGTTTTCAAAATTCCAGTTTTAAAAGGGGAAGGGGGGTGTAATTGTTACAATATTTTAATTTATCACTTGGTATTCGTAAAATGGCAAAAATGAGGAAAGATTGAACCGTTTAAAATGAATTTCTAAACATACCATTTGCGTTAACCTGGATTTTTATCATTAAACTTTTATGGAAATGCTATATCACTCAGATATTTTCCATAAACTTGTTCTTCCCGTGCGAAGAACAGTCATTTCAGCTAGACTAAAAATTAACAATAGTTGTTACATGAGAGAATGGGAGGATTGACCAATTTTATATATATAGGTGAGATGAAAATTTATTGATGTGGAATTTAGCCGGGTAACGAACCCAGGCCTTTGGCTTACTGTGACGCTCTTTGATATTATACTACCTAGTCTGTTACTTATTAAAGCGCAGACTAAGCCTTGAAATCACAACACCACATAAACTCTACCGAAACTTAGTTGTTTTTGAAAAACCAGTGACTGTTATTAATGAACATCTATAAGGGTTGAACTCGATATTATTTGAGGAAATGGGAGCAATGTACTGATTTGTCTTAAACTGTTTCCTGTAGCTGGAAAACTTCAACGGTAATTAAGTTCCCTCTGAAAGCATTTATTGGATAAAAATTTCGTATGGCATGAAAAGATTTTATCCTAGATACTGTTATTCGTATTATATCTATATCTTCACGAAATGTACATTGATCTGCCAAAATAGTTCAGACGGTCAGTATATGCTTCAAGAATTGACAACTTTTTCCTTTAAATTCTTCTACACTCATAGATTAGCTAAACGAAATGTTGGTGATTTGAGTTAATGTTACTCTAAGAAGGAACTATCTCGTAAAAGTTCATCCTTGGCTTCTGCGATAAAAATAATTTCTTTGCCTGGGAAAAGATGTTGGTGTCTTATTAAGAATATTTTGAGATTATTACATTTCACGAAATTTTCAGCTATAATGGTCAGATAGTAGAACTTGATAGAAGCTGACAAAAGAATATGAGTATTCTCACCTGCTAATGCTTTCCACCATTAGCAACACGCACTTCCTGCTGTGATACCAGGAGATAGATACCTCTTTTTTGGTTCAGTGAGTGGCTATATGTGTTTGGTCAGTGGCTACTTTCACTTCTTTCCCACCTCCAAGAGTTGAGCTGTGGCCGTTCTTTCAAGACCTGTAAAATTTAACTAGCACGGCCTGTAGTTGCGAGCTCAGTAAGTAAATCCTTAGAGCTTTAGTCGTAGGCATTAACCCTTATCACAAGTTGAGTAATGGAATACACTCATTCTGCGAGAAGCTTCAGCCAGTCTCTCTCCCAGTTATAGCAGTTACACTGTCCTACCAAATAGGAGTTCACCAGTCTTTGGTAACCGAGCTGACCTTCCCCTTGATGCCAAAACATCAAGGTACCTAATCTCACGGTATGACTGCAGCCCGGCAGAAACTAACAAATCCGCGATCTCCTGCAATCCCAGAAGAGGATTGCTACTTCCCGTCCTTGTCTAGTTCAAATCTTTCAAAATCTGTGCTGAGGTAGTAGGCACCTCAGCCAGGACCCAGTGAAACTTGTAAGACGGCATTACTGGATACAATACTGAATCCTCCCTTATACTTCTAGTTTCCTTTAAAATTTTTCTTCAACTCGCTGGACATGGAAATCGCATGGTGGTAGACCAAGCTGTATGCTGAATGTAGTAGTACTTCTTAATGTCGCACTGTGAATGTGTGGGCCTAGCAATATCGTAAAGGAAAATATCACTCCTTATAAGATACCCTTTATAAAATATCACCTCATTCCTAGGTCTTGATTTGCTGCAACATTGCAAGCATATGTGCTAAAGTTTCGATCGACATTGGTGATCGCACGTCACTTCGAGAATTCCTTAACTAGAAGTCCCCGTATTCGAAGAATAACGTTATTTTACCGGCTTCTGTCAAGTTATATTTGACTGATCGTTGTATATACAGTATGGAGCTTCATGTATTTTCATGTTCATTATAATAGTGTTATTCTGTAACTTTTAAAACTTGTCCAAGTTTAACTAGTATCACAAGTAGACATTTATGTGGCCAAACATACTATGTTAAATTGAGTTAGAAACTCATTTTGTGCAATTTTATGACGGAAACTGAGAACAAAGGTAAAAGAAAATGTGAAATGAAAGTACATTTTAGAGATGGTGTTTCAGATATGTATTTGAAAAAGCCTGCTTAGGGAGTATCATAATAGAGTGATAAAGATATATTACTTGTTTCTTCCATATATGTTTCTTCACAAAGCTCAATCACTGATAACATACGGTTCGTACAAAGGCTGTGTTCATTATTCAGTAATCTGCAGTCAGGATTTTATTTGTTTCATATTTAACAAACTTCGAACTGCGAGGCATGAAATGAAATGAAATTTTTGAGTTTTACGTCCCACGGTTATGCCAGTTAGGCTAAAGGAGACGGTGATGATGAGAGATAAGTGAAATGGTGGAATGAAGAAAGTGGGAGGAAACGGGGGAACCCCGAGAAAACCCACGCATACGGTGTTTGTCCAGTACAAAGTTCACTTGGCGGGAGCAGTGTTTGAACCCGGGACCCCAAGCACCAGAGGTGAACGCTCTACCACTGAGCCACCGCGGCCCCAACGAACTGCGAGGCAGATTACTGAGAATTAGCAGCAAGGAAAGGAAGTTGCCCAGGGCCTACGGTATATTTAAAGGTATCATCCCGGCATTCATCTAGTGGAACTAGAAAACTGCTGGAAAAATATCAGGATGGCTCATGTCAGAGTTCGAATTCGATTGCTAAGAACACTAACTATTAGCCCATGATCGCTAAGTGTAGCTTGTCCATACAAGAAAAAAATAATAAGAAGAATGGTAGTCTTAAATGTTACTGGTACCGATAAGCTGTAATTCCACGTTTCACATGCCTTATATTGAAGTGGAACATCGCAAAGAAGCAAGCATTATGAGTTCCAAATACTTGGGTGATAACTGCTGTAAAAATCAATTTCAACGGGATTAAGTATATAAAAAAAGTGTGAAGTATAATTTTTAAGATTACACTTTTATTTCCGCTTGCTTAGAGCACTTCGAATAATTGTAATATGTGATTAATATATCATATTTCTTTTTTCTACAGGTATTGACAATGCTGCGCTGTATCCGGAGTATGTTCTTGCCATTCACAGTTCAAAACGTTTGCTAGTGGAACAGATTTCGCCGCCACCCTATATACTTGCAGATGCGATTATTAGCTTGACTTTAGCGAAAGGACAGAGACATGAGGTAAACACTTTCTATTATGATTTTCATGTGTCCACATAGGGATATTTTCATTCTTTCTTACCATATTTACATATTTAGTGTGTAGAATATCAGAATAGGAGAAAAAGAATACATGTAAAAATAGTCAGCACAAACATTTATACTTGCGTTTTAATAGTATTATCTTTAGACAAATTACCTCCCACATTCTCCTTTCACCAAATATTTATCGTCGTTCACTTCCTTTAGCCTAAAGGGCATAATCAAGGGACGTTAAACTGAAAGATTGAAATATTTTAGACAAATAGTCTTTTTTCTGTTACTTTTTAATGTTATTGTGTATGTGTTAAAACCATGTAAACAGTTTGCTGTGTTAGCCAAATTGCATAACACTGTTCCTACTGTGATACCAGGAGATGGATGCCTTTTTGAACGATTTTTTATGGCTTAATGACTAGATGTGACGTAGAATCCTGCCTTAGAATTCTGCTTTCCTTCATATTTTTCTTAACTCGCCAAATCTGTAGAAATCGCATAATGACAGACCAAGCCCATAGACTGAATAAAGCTTTACCTTCCAATGTCGTACTGTTACCTATGTGGCCTTAGTTAGATCGTAAAGAAAGATGATACCTTTCAATAGGATACCATGCCTCTAGGTTTTGGCGTGCTGTAACAATATAGAAATGCTGACGTTTCGACGATCATTGATGGTCTAACCTCACTTCAAGAGTTTCTTAACTATATATCCATCGTAATTAAAGTCGAAGAGGAATGTTCTTTTATCGGCTCCTATCGAGTTTCATTTAACTGACTGACTTTTGAAGGTAATTTTCCTTTACAGTCGCGATAAAGTGTAATAGTTTCGTTGTCATAGCAGGTTCAGAGCTACATTTGTGTCTGATGAAGTTACTGCTATAGATTCAAAACTTAACAATTTAAAAGTTTATTGTATTTCTGCTGCCCTCTACTTCAGTTGCGCTAGAAGCCTCTATATGTTCACGCAGCGTTAGTGATACGTTCAGTGATAGAGCGTTAATTTCTAGTGCATGGGGTCCATGGTTCGATACCCGGTCAAGTAAGTTTATGGTGACATCATCGGGATATTCGTGTTTCCTTCCACCGTCTCATTCATCAATTCTTCCATCATCATCGTCTCCCTTAGCTGAAAGGCATAATCGTGGGACTTTAAATTAAAAGTTTTTTTAATGTATCTAAAATGGTACTTAAATTGGTGAATTTTCATTGCTATGGTTTGTTTTTAAAATGTATAAGGAAGGTATGCTCATTTTTTTTCAATATGTATAGCAGTATGCTCATGTGAATATTGAAGGGTAAAATAAATGGAATGCGTAATTGACTAAGTGGAACGAGACTTTTTTTCTTTCTTGTGTGAAGTTAGTTGTGGCATGTATGAAAGTTTTTCATAATTGTAAATCTTGCTTGTGTCCATAGGAACATGTGTAAAAATTCCTAGTGATTTCCATTCGGTCGATCGCCAGTGTGGCCAAGTATAGACTAGTGATGGGATATCTCATCACTTTCAACAATAGACAAAGAATGAATATCAAGTTCTGTGTGCATGTAGGGAGAACTCCAGTCGAAACATTTAAGATGTTGGAAGAAGTTTATGGGAACAATTTCTTCCCCTGTTGCCGTGTTTTTGAAAGTCGTAAGAAGTTCAGTGCTGGTAGGAATTCTGTGGAGGATGATGAGCTGCAAGGTCTAAGCAAGTCTATAGAGAACAACCGAAATGATCAACAATGTTCGGGCTTTCATATTTAATTACCAAAATGGAAGTCTCAGGGGTAATATTAGAACGGTGAATAAGTTCCGGTTCTTCAAATAATAACAGAAGATTTAAAGAAAAGGAAACTGTGTTCACGTTTCATGCCCCGAAGGAACAAAAACTAGAAAGAATGTTGTTACCAATACCACATACCTGCTCCTTGTTTCCCCAATTCAAGTTTTTTGACAATATTCTCGTCCAGAAAGCAGTAACGAAGACCTTGAACACTATTATGTCCAGAACTTCCAGAAGTCATTCCATAACTCACTGCTTCGTGCAGCGCTGTGTGTGTTTATTTTAAATAAACCAAGGTTAGTTGATCTTGATCCCGCTTGTTCATTATATATGTAGTCCCAGCCTCGTTTGTTAATCTCCGCACTGTGTACACGTAGCTTTTATTGTAATATAAGGACTTCTAATTTTGTGTTCTGTCTGTGTTTTGTCAGGGTCGAGAAGGGATGACAGCGTATTATTTGACGAAGGGCTGGGCAGGTCTTGTGGTTATGGTTGAAAATCGCCATGAAAATAAGTGGATACATGTAAAGTGTGATTGTCAAGAAAGTTACAATGTTGTGTCAACGCGCGGGGAATTACGAACAGTAGATTCAGTACCTCCGTTGCATAGGTGAGTACATTAATGTTGATTGCAAGTTTGATTTTATTTTATATGAATTTGCTTCACGAAACTACATTAAATTAATCACTGAGTTTATTGTCTTGCAGTTCTAACGTCAAAACTATAAGAAATTGTGATGAATGCAAATCATAGGTAAATGCCCTCCCTACGGGACTAGTGGCTAGCGCGCGAGTCTTTGGTACATTGTTCCGGGTTTGGTTCCCGGTGGGAAAACATTGAACGCATTACAGTGGTTCAGATTTCACATTAAACTGTAGGCACATATCTCCTATAACCTCGGTGCTGAAAAGAGACTTTAATTGAGTTGAGTTGATTTTAAGTTTTAACATCCCGTTCAGCAGCGAGGCTATATGAGACGTGGACCTACTGATTAACGTGGAATCCAAACCACATGAGCTCCCGTCGGGAATCAAACCCGGGTCTCCCATGCCAAAAGCACGTACGCTAACCGCTTAGCCAAGAAGGAGCTCAAAAGACTAAATTTTAATAAAGAAACAAAAATTACAACAAGATAACAACAAGATAATAATGATACGTAGTGACATTTGCCTCCCCATTTCCCTACACACACACATATATACACACACTGAAAAAAGAGAAAAGAAAATTACGTACACTTTATTTGTCCGTTACAAAGTCCAGAGGTGAAATATGTAAACGTGAGAGTATTCTACTAATAAGGTAACTTTGTATTCTTGAATGTTAAAATTTTACTGTTCATCAAATAATGAGTTAACTCACCTCATAGTTAAGTATTTAATTAACGTAGTTTCCTAATATGTTAACCCTCGGACTACCAACGGGGGGGGGGGGGGTATTTTGTGCTCACCATAGGATATATTTTGTAATTACTCTTCTAATCATTTCTTTAAAATTGTAAGAAAATGTGTTATTGCTCAACATGTTTAGCTAAAGCGAATACCTTACGGTGGTTCAAATTGAACGTTAGTGTGTTTCATAAAATTTGCTATTTTAAGATGGTGGGCACAAAATACCCCCCGCTCCCATTGGTAGGAAATGCAACTGACATTTAGAAACGTCACTCCTAAATGGACAGCATAATAAATAGCTGTTAGTATTATCCTTTGTGCTGTTCACTTTAGTCTCTGTACATTTTTGTGAGAGTTTCTAATTTGTTTCTTTTACGAGTTATATTTAATCTTAACAGGTAAGCACAAAATGCCCCCCCCCCCCCCCCCGTCTGGGAGTCCGTGTTACAAAAAAAATACCTTGGTAGTGTGATTGTTAAAATATGTTAGTATGTTCCGAGTGAAACGTCCGTCTTCAGTATCAAGACAGTGTGATATATAAACCTATAGTTTAACGTGGAAGTTGAACTACCGTGCTAGCACTCAAGTCACTTAAGCACCTCCACTAGCCAAACTGTTAACATATTTGCCTTAATATAAATTAGTTCCGGGTTCAATTTTAAATTATGTTTGCCAGGAATTTTGGAAAACTCGTAGGATATTCAGTATATGAAAAAAAAAAATTTCGTATGAACTTTAACTTCCTATTAAGTATTTAGTGACTTTAAAAAGAAGTACAAATGATAGAAGAATATTTGCTTATTTTAATATTGTGTAATTTTTATTATTTATTTTCTAGATGATATTTCAGTTGACAAGGACTCAGCTTTCATTTATCTAAATTTAATTTTATATCTTCCATGGTGTTTGATAAAGGTAATTTAGGTAAACAATGGGCTTTCATTGTAAGGAATTCAATTCACAACTTGAACAAATTATAGTAAATATGATTTGACACCTAGTTTCCCAGCGAAAGAATTCTGGTAATAGCAGCAAGTACAAAAAAATCATAAAATATCATGATATCAGAGTTAGATTGAAGTAAGATAGTAGAACTGGTCGTTGAAATTTATAGCAAATTCATACTTCTTGCTCCATATTTTTCATGTCTTTGATGTAATCAGATGATTTAAACTTTCTTCAGATAGACAACAAAATTAAAGAATGTTTTGGGAAATACTTCATTACTTATGGGAGACATACGGAAGATATCACGGTATTCTCTGTTCAGTGTTATATTCAAGAAAACTGACCAGATAAAAGTTGAAGCCAAGTCAACCGAAATATCGTCGAGAACATAGCCAAACGGCGACCCCTGGGTTGAATCTGATCTGGGAGTACGTTTCATCCGGCCTGCGAATAAAAATGTATGATTTATTCCTTTTTTAAACTCCATACGTAACGGAAAAAGTTTGTAGCTAGCCATCATAATATACCTGAACCGACTCTTAGCTGATTTTGGTCACCAAATCCATTCTGCAAAGTAAGACGTTGTTACTAGACTTATTTTTAGGAAAATACAAATTTCATAAATTACTTTCAAATATGCGTAGTTCACTCCCTAATTGATCTAGCCTATAAATAGGATACGTAGAATAGAACCAAGATTCACAGAATAATAAATATACGAGGAAGAATCAGAAACTAAGGTTACAAAGCCGGTATTTCTGAAATTTCGTCTGTTACAAAAGAATGAGGAGTGTGCGGTAGTTTTAATATGTGGAGTTGGCAACTGTGCAGAGTTTCAACCAGCCGCCACCTACGGCGCTAGTTGTAGGTAAACAGAAATGGCGCGTGTGGAAAACTAGTCTCATGAAGAAGTCAGCTCAGTTATTCAATTTCTGTGGGCGAAACATGTAACCGCGGCTGAAATTCACCGGTAGCTGGTAGAGGTTTCAGGAGAAACTGTAATGTGTTGTCAGCATGTCTCAGAGTGGTGTTGAAAGTTTAAGACCATCAAGCTATTGAAGCAGTTTCACTGGGTTATCATAGACCACCCTCTATACAACCCGGACCTCGCTTCAAGCAACTTTCACCTGTTTCCACATTGAAGGAGCACCTAGGAGGCCATCAGTTCGCTTCAAACGAGGAGGTGAAACATTTCGTGACAACATGACTGAACACGCAAGAACAGGAATTTTACCAGGAGGGAATATTGAAATTCATCCCACGATGCGACAAGTGCCTCAACCGATATGGAAACTATGCCGAAAAATAATCTAATGTACTATCTGTTGCTATAATGGTTGTATGAAATTAAATTACACGTTTGTAACCTTTCTGATCACCTCTCGTAATGTGCTTTTAAATTGCCATCATTGCATACATATATAGGGTGTTTCAAAACAACACCGACAACGCTTGGGAGATGATTCCTCACCGACAACGCTTGGCAGGTGATTCCTGACACCAAAATAAGACAAAAAGTATAGACCAGCCTGGGTGCACAAATGCTTCCTTTCGGAGTTATAGGCTACCGAAAACATGAAAAAATGAAATTTAAAGATCCATAACTCCAAACCTATGGGGCCTACCGTAGTCGGGTCAAGACTTTACTTAGGAATTAATATGTGCTCTATCCAAAAATACATGTTTCAGAATCCTAAGGTACTCCCGCAACAATTTCTGTACAGGTAGTTTAGTTACGGGCATATAATCTGAATTACTCACTAACTACCTCTATAAAACTTCTTGCGGAAGGACTGCAGGATTCAGAAGCATGTATTTTTGGATAGAGCACATATTAGTTTCGTAGTCTTGACCCAACTACGGTAGGCCCCATAGTTTTGGAGCTATGGACCTTTCAAGTTCGTTTTTTTACGTTTTCGGCAGCCTATAACTCCGAAAGGAAGCATTTGTGCACCCAGGTTGGTCTATACTTTTTGTCTTATCTTGGTGTCAGGAATCACCTCTCAAACGTTGTCAGTGTTGTTTTGAAACACCCTGTATATATGTATAGTTGTAAACCTGGGGCCCCACAAAATGTTCCCAATCGGGCCCTGCCAAATTGTAAAACAATTATGAGTCAGTATTCTAGAACTGTTCACCGCTTGAATAACTTTGAGTGAATAATTTGGATAGTTCAGAGTGCAGTGATTTAAGAGATATTAAAATGGTCTTGATTTTTCTCTTGAAAATTCAGATCTAGAAAGCGAATTTTCTAGCAATATGTATCAATTTTTTTTAAACTTTAGTAGCACGCAGACTTGTTTACATTCAGTGGATTCTTCTAGTGACTTTATGAAACTATACAAGATTTATAATGCATGAAATGCTCGTACTCATTTTACAGAAGCAACAAATCATATATATACAGGGTGTTCATTTATCATGTAGCCAAAATCCATTGGTGAAATCCTTACCTAAACAATTAAAAAAAAAAACAGTCCAAATGAACATAGGGCGAAAAACGCGTTATTCCAGTTATGAGATGCCGAAATCGAGAAAGTTGTAACTCTGATGCTGCCTAGCTCGAAATCTATGAGAAATATCAAAAGCAGTTAAAGAAGTATTAGAGGAACTAGTACACCGTCTATCTAAATAATCATGTTTCAAAGTTGAGACGTATCGGCGCAACGGATTTCATAGAGGAAGCTGCGGTGTAGGTTCCGCTCTTCCATCTCTCTCTCTAAAATCATGTGCACCGGTACAACCCAACTCTGAAACATAGTTATTTAGATAGACAGTGTACTAGTCCCTCTAATCGTTCTTCAACCGCACTTGATATCTCGCATAGTTTTCGAGCTAAGCAGCCTCAAAGTTACTTCGCCCTTTCTTTATTGTTTAGATGTAAGGATTTCACCAGTGGATTTTGGGTACATAATAAATGAACACCCTGTATATTGATTTTTAATTTGTTTGACCTCCATGTATGATAGGTCTAAGAAAAAATGCTCAATATTAAGATGAGCAAATATTCTTTTATTATTGAATTGGTGTAAGAATGCGATCTTTTACCTATACATTATATTATGGTATTTATATTGCATAATATTTCATATTATTTCTGTTTTAATTATATAGGCAAGTGATAATAGTGCTTACGCAACTTGAAGGAAGTGGTGGCTTCTCAATTGCTCATCGCCTCACCCACCGTTTGGCAAACTCGGAAGGCCTCCATGATTGGGGTCCTCCGAACACCAGCCATTCGCCACCGATTGATAAGCAAGTGGAAGGCCTACACTCGCCAAGGCTCATTACGTAGCAGCGACGGTGCTTTGTATCCAGCTCAGTGAAGCAGTATTATCTTAATCCAGTGAGGTGGCATGTCATGTACTCGTGAAATATGTATATACAAAGTCGCTCTTGTCTTCGAACTACTCTGGAAGAATACAAGAGCCTTGTTGTGCCATGCATCTTATGAAAAGAAGAGTGCCAGATATTCTCTCAAGCAAGAGGTTAATTCAAGTAAGAGAGTAATTTTAATTTGTCGAATGTGGATGTTTAGTCATAGTTTGTTGATCACCCGTAAAAGCTTTAAGGGCTACTGAGGGTCCTTCACATACGTTGCACAAGTTAGGGAAAATACATGAGTCTTGAAGACAACTAGTGCTTAGTTCATTAAAGCATTCCACAGTGCCATTTGATATTAGTACTATTAACAGTTGTGCATAACTTTCAGTAGCATGACTTCAAACGTGCAGTAGATATGATGAATGTACGAGAGAAAAGTGTTTGCCATGCTATAATAATGCGTGTAAAACTTTTAAGGCCTAACGTCATTTCTTTTCTAGATAAATAACATAATAGGTAAAACATGACATCCATGTTACAGAAGCTCTCAAAAGATACAGTGAAGTGATACTCGTGGTTAGTAAATAGTTATCTTGTTGAATGTGGAAAGTATAAGGAAAAAAATATAATTTATGAACAAAACCAGCGTAGCAAGTTTGTAGGGTTTAATAAGAAGAAGTGTTATTATCTTGTTGCGTAAACCATTTTAAAAAAAACGGTTAAAATTTAAAGATATTTATTATTCCAAATGAAAGATGAAATGGTTATCCATTGGAAGAGGATCAGAGTCGATATTATTGAATTTTGTGTGATAAAGGTGATGATGAACTTTTCATACTTTTGAAAATGTACTATTTTTAATAGAATCTCATGTTGTTGATCTGAAGATACCATCAGATTTTTCTGTATTACTATTATTAAATAAAAGATCTATCAAGTAATAATTCGTTGCAACAAAAGTAGGATGATAAAATAAATCTGAAAACAATAAAAAATAATAAAAAAATAGTATTCAATATTGCTTATGCTGTAGTGTTTTTTAACGAAAAAAAAAGAAAACCAAAAACAAATTTCGTTTTTATTGTGACAAAGATTTTTAGTGTTATGTGAACTTGTTGAACAGTAATTGGTAAAAAGTGAGTTTAATTTCACATTGTGAAACTATGATAGACTTCCAAACTATGCCAATTCAATACTGAAACCGGAAGTACTGCATCTAAAATTTTTGGTCACAGTAGGTAGATAGGGTCAGAGATAGAACCTGTTCTTCGGACGCTTAATCCATATCAAAAACAGTTTCTTGCTCTCTCTTACAATTAGAATTATCTAGAAATTAGTATTGAAACCGGAAGTTGTTCCCTTTGGAAGTTGTACGTGCGATTTCAATAGAAGAATAAATGCTGAGATAAAATCTATTCTTTGAATCCGAAATTCATATTGTGTGCTGAGATATAATCTATTCTTTGAATCCTAAATCCGTATTGCGTGCTGAGATAAAATCTATTCTTTGAATCCTAAATTCATATTGTGTGCTGAGATATAATCGAATCCTAAATCCGTATTGCGTGCTGAGATAAAATCTATTCTTTGAATCCTAAATTCATATTGTGTGCTGAGATATGATCTATTCTTTGAATCCTAAATCCGTATTGCGTGCTGAGATAAAATCTATTCTTTGAATCCTAAATTCATATTACGGTTTCAATAGAAGAATAAGTGTTTAGATATAATCTATTCTTTGAATCCTAAATCCGTATTGCGTGCTGAGATAAAATCTATTCTTTGAATCCTAAATTCATATTGTGTGCTGAGATATAATCTATTCTTTGAATCCTAAATCCGTATTGCGTGCTGAGATAAAATCTATTCTTTGAATCCTAAATTCTTATTACGGTTTCAATAGAAGAGTTGTGTGCTGAGATATAATCTATTCTTCGAATCCGAAATCCATATTGCGTGCTGAGATAAAATCCATTCTTTGAATCCGAAATCCATAGTGCGATTTTAATAGAAGAATAAGTGCTAAGATAAGATCTATTCTTTGAATTCTAAATCAGTATTGCGTGCTGAGATAAAATCTGTTCTTTGAATCCTAAATCCAATTGCGTGCTGAGATAAAATCTATTCTTTGAATCCTAAATTCATATTACGGTTTCAATAGAAGAATAAGTGTTTAGATATAATCTGTTCTTTGAATCCTAAATCCATATTGAGATCTCAATAGAAGAATAAATGCTGAAATAAAATCTATTCTTTGAATCCTAAATCCATATTGCGTGGTGAGATAAAATCTGTTCTTTGAATCCGAAAGCCATATCAAAAAAATTATTTGTCACATCCTATTACTATTTTTGCCCTGTGAAAATCAATATTAGATTCGGAAGCGATAAGTAGATTTTTGCTACCTCCGGTTGCAATAGATATATCAAATCGGAGATGGAACCTATTCTTGCGATGTTAAATCCATATAAAAAAATCTACTTCTCGCTGTTAATGTTTATTAATATTATTATTATTATTATTATTATTATTATTATTATTATTATTATTATTATTATTATTACAACCAGGGTTAAAACCACATACCATTGCTTTCCACCACTTCCGGTTTGAATAGACGAAACTTATTCTTGGGATGCTGAATTCATATGAAAAAAAAAAAAAAAAAAAAAAACTTGTCGCCCTCTTGTACAGTTTTTGCTCTATGAATATCAATCTTGAAACCAGAAATTTCTATTGCATCCGGTTCTAATATAGAAATAAGGCTGGAAATTGATTCTGTTAATCTATTCTTAGGACACTGAATCTATTCCAAATAACTTCTTCTTGCTGTTTATAATTGTTTTTGTTCTATGGTGATCAAGTTGAGACCGGAAATAGTGGATTTCTGTCGTTTCCGGCTTGAATGGAGGATTAATGAAGGAGTTAGAATCGCCAATTGTGATGCTGAATTGTTTCGAAAATACCGTTTCACGATATGTCTTTAACTGTTTTTGCTCTGATACCTGTCGATAGCCAAACGCGACGGACTGACATTGCTCTTCTTTAAGACTTGCCAATGTTACGAATAGCCTAGTTTGGAAGTCTAATAGATAGACCAAAAGTATCTTTTTCTAGGAAAGCTTTCACGAGGTTAATTATTCGATGTTTTTAAAATAAACATTAAGTACAGCAGTATTTTTCCTTCACATTTTTTTAAGACTTTATATGTGATATTGATTGTATGCTCAGTAGTGATTTTTATGCTTCATTTTTATTTGCGTCTTAGATATGAAGCATGTATTTACAAAAAGAAAGAAAAACTTCACTTTGTAATTTATTGTAATTCTTATTATTTACCTGTTTTGATTCTTTCTCAGATGCATTGTGATATTACTCGGTACATTATGTGCAGGGGTCTGCGCGGATACAAAATACCGCATTTGCCACACTTCCTATCCGCCCCCACGTATGCAATATCTCCATCCACATTTGCATATGGCGAGATAAGATATATTTGCAGCTTATTTGTTTGTCTAAGAATTATCATTTGAAAAGTAGTTTTTAACATGAAATTGTAAATGCATACTTTGTGTAGTATGGTAAGATTTTTATGTTGTTTACGCAATTAAATATCATATACAAAATAAAAGTTTCACCTGAGTCAGTTAGAGCCTGTCTATCTCAGGTGTGCCCTCAGAAAATATGCGAAATATGCTTCGGCCCCATTCCCGCCACCCTCTGACGGAGGAAACCCTCCTTTTGGTTAGGGAAAAGAAGGGAATGACCACAGCTGTATTGCCAGTTTGTCATTCAGTCGTTTGGTCTTGACGAGTGAAGATCAGAGGCCACTTACACTGGCCAAAAAGACAAAGCACAGCGAAGTCCATGAAATAATCAATTGTGACAACGCTTCCGCATGCAGCAATTGAAAAATCTCGGTCGCAGCAACTTGTCCCTCTTTCTTCGAGGAGGAACGGGAAAACACATATCGACAGCCGCGCCACAAGGGGCACAATTGAAATAGAAAAGTGTTACTATCCCCTTATATTTCAGTTCCTTTATCCTGGAAGCATCTTCAGAGGAAATTTGCCCTTGAAGCTAGATCAACTTGTAATTACATGCTTCTCTTGTTTTTCTTCTTCCATGTAGAGCTCATTCGTGGCTAAGCGGTTAGCGTACGCACCTTTGACGTGGGAAACCCGGGTTTGATTCCCGGAGGGAGTTCATGTGGTTCGGATTCCACGTTAATGAGTAGGTCCATGTCTCATATAGCCTCGCTGCTGAACGGGACGTTAAACTCAAAATCAACACTTCTTCCATGTGTTTAATGGATGCCTCATTTCAATGTTGGCTGTAAAATTCCTGAACACTATTTAAGCACACACTATAATAAAAATGTATTCATAGGTCTATATACAAAAAATATTATTATTTGTGACTTGAGAAAAGTAACGATTCCTCATTTACAGCACCATGAATCATAGTGACCAATCCCTGTTGTAAATTTTCGTTTCTTACTATTATGAAAAAGAATTACTGTAAGGATTTTTTTTCCAGTGATGAGAAAATTTGTGCTTTTTAAACTTTGAATGTGATTTAAGCAAATTTTATGGCATTTCCAAGGTTAATAATATGATTCCAACCCTTACCCAAAGTTCCTTGCTCAAAATTGAATTCTGGCACCTTTATCCTAATTAATTACGATTCATCCGTTGCGTCGGCTCTATTTGTGATGACGTTTTATGGTGTACTTTTACCTTTTTCTTATGGTATTTTCTTTGACGATGTTTCCAGAATATAGGATCTGAAATATAAGGAAATAATAACTCTAACTGATGCAAGGTATGTAAAACTTTTAATTTCCTATTGTAGCTTTGTAAATTATACGATACGATTTGATTAAATTCAAATTAACATTAAGTATAATTTTCTTGAGATTTTAAGTAACTACGCTAATTAAAATGCAGTAAAATCCATGCAGACACATACTACGAAAGCAATGAAAAAAAAAAAAGTAAGTTGCGCACAGTCCTCCCAAATGCAGATTTCTGACCAAAAAAAAATGGTAAGTTAATAATATCTACCAAAAAGTTTCAGACTCATCAGTTTTTTAAACCAAGTACTAACAAGCCATGAACGGTTTTGTTCAGAACGCAAAGGTGAGAATATAAAAGGTTTTTGTGAGAGAAGAAAGAAACACCAGTGAAATAGTTTTTGTATTGACCCGAAATGGTACCAAACATACTTTATTAAGACAAGAAGGCAGTAATAAATATGAAATGATCACAAGAATTATTGTTTGTCGCTAGTAACAGCAATTTTATCTGCCAAGAAAATAAAAAAAATATCCCCTAAAGAGCTGTATTGATGCGAATATCCGTATCCGCGCAGACCTCCAATTATGTGTATTATTTTTTCTTGTTTCTAAGGCTAGTATCAAAACACACGGGCATAAGTTTTGAAAATACCAAAGATTCTTTTTTTTGTAAGTTATTTTGTCAAACTAACAAAAGAAAGATATATATACCTAGAATACGTATACAGTGTGAATGAGGTTGTATTTTTTCCCCTTGATCTATTAATACTGAAGAGAGAAAGATAGTTCAGAATAGGAAAAGGAAAACTTTAAAATGAATGAATTTCTCTTCGTGAAAGTTTAGCCAAATATGAAATTTCTAAAAATTGTGTTGGTTGTTGGTATCTTCACCATGTGGAAATATTTAATAACGACAGTGTACACCGTATTCAATAAAAGGTTATCCATATATTTGTATGGTATACTCCTGCATTTTCTGCTAATTAAATTATTGAGACTTAAATTACACTCTGTACATCATAACTGGATGACGAAGATTTCACTATTTAATCCGGCTATTCTAAAAGTAGCTATTAACTGTAGCCGCTTTTGTTTTGGCTCTTTTGTGAGGCTGATTTTAGTACTGTTTAATTACTTTTATTGTTGTAACTATGTAGAAATTCTAAAGAGGTTATTCTTAAAGAAAAGCTATATTTCACGCAGACGTTTTTAAGAATATTGATAGTATTTGAAAAATTTCATAATTGTGCATTATTTTCGATAGATAAAAGTGTAAAGTAATTTTTTAAGGTGGTGTCAAATATATGGATAACCTCTTGAGATAATATTTCAATGGCAACCAGTGTATCAAAAATACGAAATTTTTGAAATTACATTTATTCAATGGTACACTATATAAGGCTCATAGTAATTCGATAGAAATTAACAATGGTTGTATTTCGCCATTTTGAAGTAAGTGACAAATTAATTAGTGTCTTCTCGTAAACGAAAATGAGGGGGAGATGCTTAGTGCTCTTTGGGAATATGTTCAGTTGTCCCTTAAGAAAACATGATCATCGTAGCTGCAAATATACTATGAGATATTTCCCGTCTATTCGTCTTAAATATTAGTAACAACGTCCGAGATCCGGCTGTCAAGCTCCAAAACTCTTCGAGATACGGTGTGTCTGTTGTGTGTGTTCTGCCCGGATGTGAATTCTAGTTCATTTACCGTAACATAGCTAGGTGAGGCCTCTTTAAGCCAGTAAGGTAGGGTCAGTGTGGCTAGTTTCTTTCCCTGTGGTTATGGGAAACTGGATATTGAGAGCTGGAGTAGTGAAACAGGTTGAGGATTAGAATTAGGGATATTACGTATATAGAACTGTGTAGTTATGTGTTCATTACACAGGTAATCAGTCGCTTGTACACGTCAATTAATATTCCTGTGATGGGCCTCAGTGATTCACTGATAGAGCGTTCAGGTTTGGTGTGTGGGGTCCCTGGTTCGATCCCAGCTTGCGCCAAGTAAACTTTTGTGGTGGACAAACACCGTGTGCGTGCGTGGATTTTCTCGCGGTTCTCTCGTTTCCTCCCACGTTATTCATTTCCCCCATTCCATTCATTTCTCATCATCACCGTCTTCTTCAGTCTAACCGGCATAACCGTCCGACGTAAAACAAAGAATATTCGTTGTTGTATAAGGACGTAAAAGTGAAAAGATATCTTGCGGCTACGAACGAATGTGAGAATTCACTGGGTTGCCCACGTATGTATCTGGCCATAATAGATAAAATAGAGGTAAGTACTCAAACAAACGTCTAAAGCATCTTCTATAATTAACAATATTCAAATTACTCTAGAAATAAACGAATCTATTTCAGGATATGGACAGAGATTCTTCACACAGTACGCGGTTTAAAAATATATCGAATATCGTGTATAAATGCCTACTTGTAAGTGGATTAATTAAATGACCGATGTTATAGTTTGAAACTTATCAATTTCAGATGTCTAATGAAACCAAGGTAATTTTGACTTCACAGCAAGTCTATTTCTGGGATTGGTAGTATTTTAATATGAATACTAATATATTTCTACCAATTACTGATATAGCATATTGTAAACAACGCGTAAGAAGGGCATGTACCGAAATTACATTTTCACTATTTATTTAGAGGTTTACAGGACCAAATTGTTGTGTCCCATAAGAAGGTTTTGTTGTTAAAAGTTGGAGATCCGCTTAGGCATGATTGCGTAGGGAACAACTGGCTTTTCCACATGGTGAAGTAGCCAACAAAGAAAGAATATATAATACGAATAACAGCTACAAGAAAAGGATCTGAACAAAAACTAAGTTTCCTTTATTAGCAAGCAATATTCATTGGGTGAAACATCATTCAAAAAACTGTGTCAGAGGATTGGGTGACATTGAAACCAATTTAATTTTCATATTTGCTAGACAAATGGTAACAATATAACGACACGAAGTTGAGAATTATTTGAAGTTTATACAGGAGTTGTTTTCACGTCCACTTGAAAAGTGACATTTGCTTATTTTAGAAGGAAGAAAAAATAAAAGTGAAATGTGGTTTACATTCTATAATGTAGGTGTACATTTTTAAAGAAACAAAAGTAACGAAATGTGTTTCTGCAGCTGGTAAATAAAGTAATTTATCGTTATTGTTTAAGTATTTGACACATATAAAGGTTGTCTTCATTTAATTCTGTGTTGTGCCCTTCCCTTTTTTTAAAATAGTGGAATCAAATATTTTATATTGTGATTAAGTAGGAAAACAGATCTTTGACCGAAAATATATACTCATTTCTAGGATATACAGAGTGTTAATGAAGTGTTATAAATTTAGAAGGTAATTCCTTATATCGAATGAAATTAAAAATAAAAATAAGAATAATAAACAAGGGTCAGAAAACCCCTTTCGGAATTATAAACTGTTGAAAATGCGATCCATCACGTTTTAGAACTCCATAGCGTTAAAATTATGGAGCCTCTCGCAAGCAGTTCAAGAACTACATTGGAAGTTCTTTCTATCTATATAACCATGTTTCACAATCTCCCGATACTGGTGTAACGAATTGTATGAAGTAAGTTGGGGTAGGAGATGTACTTTTAAGTAGTAATTGAATACTCGTTGCATAGTTACCAGAGGATTGTGAAACATGTATATTTAGATATAGCACATACTAGTACCCATGTAATTTCTTGAACCACTTGCGATAGGTCTCAAAATTTTAATCCAGGGCGTTCTAAAACGTGATGTTTCGCATTTTCAGCGGTTTATAACTCTGAAAGATGGCCTTTTTCCATCCTATGTTTATTTAGAACGTTTTTCTTTCATATGATGCAAGGAATCAACTCCTAAATTTATGACATGGTGTTCAACAACACCCTGTATATGCTCATCTCTAGGATTCATGTGTTTTTTTTAAAAACTAGATATGTTATCACCTTCAATTGTTATATGAATGTGAGCATATTATTTATTATCTTTTTATTAAATTGGGCCCAAACAAGTAATTCCATTTGAAAGGAGCTTAACGAGATTTTTTTTCAGTGTTTTGTTCATTTTCGATATTTCGTACACTATAACAGCGTTTCTCGAGCTGTCATCGTCTTAGATTGAACATTAATCCAAAAGGAACAGAAAGAAAAATAAAGTTCAAGTGAATTAGGTGTCACGCACTACAATTGAGAATCTCACATACGTATAGATTATACAGTGTAATAAAAAATTACACACATTCTGATAGTTTACAGAAATGTATTATTATAAAACATTTCTGATAAGCCTTCATTTTATTTTTATTTTTATTATTATTATTATTATTATTATTATTATTATTATTATTATTATTATTATTATTATTATTAAATATGTATTTTCTTGTGTTAATACCAATATAATATTAAATCATTTTTAATACAACTATGTGCTGAAAACACAAATAAATGGCAAATTGCTTTCGCAAAGATTGAGAGTGGTGTGATCCTAGAATGTTCTGACGAATAGAAGTGGTACTTACTTGAAAATAGTTTGAAAACCGCTGCATTATTAAGATCTTAATTACCAAATAAATATTTTTTTTATTATCTGCAACTTTTTTTATCTGATTTTTTTACGAAATATCACATCAATATATATTATCTCATAATATGGATATTTCTTATTTCGAGCAATGATATCAAATGATCTTTCTCTTTGCCGCATTCATAACTGAAATTTGAAAGATTTTGTTTATTGTTAAGAAATTAGGTGCCTTCACTTTTATTAAAAACAATAAGAAGAAAATGGAGGGCGAGTGATTTTTTTTCTAACTGTAACAAAGCTCAAACACCGTGTGCGTGGATTTTCTCGAGGTTCTCCCGTTTCCTCCCACTTTCTTCATTCCACAATTTCATTCATTTCTCATCGTCATCGTCTCCTTTAG
The DNA here is from genome assembly GCF_964235325.1 of Thermobia domestica. NCBI lineage: Eukaryota > Metazoa > Arthropoda > Insecta > Zygentoma > Lepismatidae > Thermobia > Thermobia domestica. The sequence continues at coordinate 72,684,055 of NC_137467.1, read as the reverse complement.
CCTAACCGACATATCCGTGGGACGTAAAACTTTCTTTTCATTTTCGTAAGTTTTCTTTTCATTTAATTTTGTAACAAAGCTTTTCTAATAAATGTATGTTGACAAAATCATTATTCAGACGTGTCGACGTTACATTCGGAAAGCACAACTTCAGAACGATTCCGTTGTATGCAACTGGAAGAACACATATCTTGCTTTCATAATTACTAGTGAATTTGGAAATATAAATTAGGAAACATTTTCCAGTACTAAAGTACGTTTGTTTTATCTTGGCATATTTCCCGCCAGTGCACTTGACTTAAGTATTTTCTCCTAGCACTTACCTAAACGTTTTAATCCAGTAGACGTCTTATTGGTTTTGTCGTACATGTGATGTTAAGTTGTCTTGCTAGCCCATCAAATGAGGTCATTGCTATTTGGCGGGTAGTTGAAGTGCTTAATTCCCACACGCGAACAAGTGTGTGACAGTGATTTATGAGTGGAGCCGCGTTTTGCTCTGTTTCCTAGCATATTGTAACTGTCAACTTAACCGTGGCGTGCCAACAAACATATTCTAAACTTCAGTCGAAAGTGTGATTGCCAGGGTCTCTGTAGGAAATACCTCTCAAGTAATCGCGTTTTCGAAGTGAACTGGAAAAATCCGAGTCAGGTGAATGGGTACGGATGCGGGATTCTAGCCTGAGACCGAGAGCAAGTAATTGTAAAAGTAAATGGTTGTTGTTAGGTGCTGCCGTCAAAATGTACAAACTTGTGGACTTTTTCCCTAAATACAATATAAATTTATACTGTAAGGAGAAACAGTGACTAGTAAAATGTGAAATAACCGTTTAATATAGAGAAAAGGAAATCATCGTTAAGAATCGTACACAAGATGTGAAACAGCGTAAACTAATTATTAATATTATTTTGGAGATATTGATAACTGTATGTAAATGCACAACTAATTGGCACAATATCAGTTTCTGAGGTTACAGGAATCAAAACAAGATTTTCCTTTTAATTGCATTTTAATATTGCTGTGATAAAGTCAAATTCATTTTACCTGCTTTTACAAGTGAGTAATGAATTACAGATTAGAGATAATCTTATTTGCTTTTCTTTTTACATGATCATATTTTTCATTATGTTTCTTTGAAGGAGAAACAAATAATATTATTTTTTTTTTTTACAAAAATGTTTGTTAACTGTATATTAAGAAATTAATGTACTAAGCATGTAGTTATTTATTTTCTTTACTTCTTTGTTAATGGTTTTGCCACTGTGTACGCAAAGCATTGTTTTTCCTCGTAGTGTTGTTGAACTATTATTGAAGTAATCCTGTATTGTTATTATTTTCATGTTACTTACCTCATAAGTTTTTTTTTTTTTTTCTGGATTAATATTTGTGATACTGCATGTTGAAACCTTTGTTTGGTTTCTTTTAACTTCGTTAGTGCATGTGTTTTCTGGAATGTATTATGTTCAAGGGACTTTGTACTTCTTTTTTTCCAGCAAAATGAATATATATATATATATATATATATATATATATATATATATATATATATATATATATATATATATATATATATATATATATGTATGTAGAAAATTGAAGTATTATATAACTATTTAAGTCATATATGCTCAATATAGTTTGACATCAAATCAGTTATCTGTGTACTACTCTCACCTTGACTTCCTTCACATATTTTGATAAGTGTATTGTAGTACTAATTGTTTTATTATTGAAATTACGTCGTTATTTGTATTCATATCTGTTGTTTCGTGTATGTATGCAGCGGTATTGTATAGATAAGTAATAGTCCTACTGTCGTCATAAATGTTATTGAAAATGTTAAACAAAATATGTTTAGTTAATTAGATGTATTCGAGTTTCAGAAACCAGTCTTCCAGAAATTGCTGTGCAGTTACTTGCAAAAGTTTGTACTCACATATATAGTTTTTCATCAGTTATAAAAATAATTTTGTGCACATTACAATCTCAGTACTACTATGAGGATGTTCAGTGAAGATTTCCCGTGGCATACTTCAAACCTTGAGAGAGGGGAGGAGGAGGATGTCATTTTCTCCTACCATTGTAACATACTTCTCCTGTCGTTTTAAGCAGCTTCAGAGACTTAGTCTTGTAGAACTCAGCAGATTAGGACTGGATTGTACCTCATAAGGAAAATGTATGCCTTTCAAAAGTAGTTTTCATTAGAAGAAGAAATGTAATTGGGCGAGAAAGGGACATTATGAAGAATTTCGTAATCACAGGAATGAGCTTCCTTTTGCATTATTTTTAATTTAACGTCCCATGCGTATGCTCCGAGTCGAACAGAGACAGTGATTATGATAATAAACAAATGATGAAATGAAGAAAGTGGGAGGAAACAGAAGAATCCCGAGAAAACCCATGCACATGGTGTTTGTCTATCACAAAACCCACTTGGCGTGAGCTGGAATCCAACCAGGGGCTCCACGCACTTGATGTGAGCGCTCTACCAGTATTGTTGAAGCTTATTGTTTCTTTTCACCACACCAGAAGAGACGATCTACAGTCTAAAGTGGAATCCGTATCACCATAGTATATTCAAATTCCAATGCTTTCCCACAAAGAATCGAACCCAGAACACCGTACACCAAAGGTAGAAGCGCTAGCCCCGAGATTATTCGGAGGACAATGCACAATAGGGAATTGTGAACGGAGCTTGTTGTATGAGACATGTTACTTCTTTTTTTTAATTGTTTCCCATAGTTCCACGCGGCTCAATGGTAGAGCGTTCACCTCTGGTGTATGGGGTCCTTGGTTCGATCCTAGCTCGCACCAAGTGAACTTTGTAGTGAACCAACACCGTATGCGTGCGTTTTCTCGGAATTCTCCCGTTCCCTTCCACTTTCTTAATCACACCATTTCATTCATTTCTTGTCATCACCGTCTCCTTTAGCCTAACCGGCATAAGTGTGGGACGCAAAATTTCATTTCATTTCATTTTGCATAGTTCCACTCGTAGTGACTCTCTGAAGAGGTAAAGGCACACAGAGAACTCACCGAGCTTGACACCTTCCACATAAGTGCCTGGATGATTTTATCCTGAACTATTCGAACTATAATATTTTTTTACTAAGTATCCGCTGTTGCTACTTTCGTTGGTAACCTCTTAAAAAGCGCTATACTTGACTCGTAGTGGTATTTTCCTGGACATGGAACTGTCGTAGATGAATTGATGAAACAATGCCTGGGAAAAATAGTTTCGGTATGAGGTTCAGTGTTATTTTTAAACGTCACATCACATTTTTTAAGTTAAAGTATTGATGAAGAATATGAGTGATAACACATCTATGGCATTGCATCATTATTTACATCAAAACTAATTTTCCAAGAAATTATGTTTTATCAATTCTTCTAGGGGAGTTTCACACTCAAGCAAATACTACAGTGGGTCAAGTGTAATGGTTTTGAAGAAATTACTGATGAAAATTGCAGAGAATACTGAAATTATTTAACAGTTAAATACCCTAACAGTGGATACATTTAAGAACAGGTATCTGTATCTAATAGGTATCCTATAACATTCATGCTTAAATACTGTCGAATTATTATTCGGTGATAAGCTGATATGATGGCACTCACTTTCCTTCCTTAGGATAATATCCGCGTGTAATTAAATGGCCGATGTCAGCTCCTTATGACGACGTTGGTTGAGGCATCTGATATAATGTCCTGGAAAATATGTTCAGGTATATTGCTTTTCAAAGCCAGAAGCTTGTAGCCGTTCTGTACTCTAATGGATCCCGTCCCCGTACCTTCCTACCCTACTATAAAACAAACTCAATGCCTCAACTGTCATTGTCACAAGGAATCAAATATTTTTATTGATGCGTAATTTCACCTTCCTATAACTCGCCGAAATGGTTCATTGGAAATCTTCAATGAACTCCTTTTGTACCTAAACCGAACTTTATAATTAAAACGTACATAGAATCCATACAAATAATATTTGACTATTCGAGCATTACTGAAGACTGAATGTCAAGGTGAGCGTCGTACACACTCATTACAATGCGAAAGGTTAAATCGCATTCATTTGTTATCTAACTAATAAATAAACCATATTTGGCTGGTAATACATAAAGGTATCTTTTGTTTGTTTAGGACTGTTATTCATTATTAACTTGATTGATCTACATATTATTACTTGTTGTTGCTTGTGTGAATGCATGTTGCATGACGTTATAATGCTAAGTATATAATGATAGTGAAATATTAAGCTTTACTCTGCAGTATTTTTTAACTTTCTGATGTATAGATGTTACTTTATATTTGTAAACATTGTGAGATTTTTGCATACTTGTGCATGTTGATTTCTCTAATTATTACCTGCATGACTTGGTATTCAGAAACAAGATTTTTAGATTTTAATAGAAGTTTGCTGTTTGAATTGGGCTCTTATCAGCATTGTACTGGTGATAAATTACTATTGTACCTCAAAAGCAAATGTTTCAAGCTGTTTCTTAAGAGAGAGTTGCTTAAGGCTGAACTCAATAATATATGTACTACGTACTACCAGAATACTCGTTCCTTGCACAGGAAAAATACGTTTCACTTTGGACGTAAAGGGATGAATTAGAATTTAAATTTCATCCGAAGTCTCTCTGTTCGTCTCAGCGACTCCGAAAACTATGGATTCGACACTAATATCGGTTATTTTCGATCATTTTTTATATATCTTCCTCCTCCCCCGAGTTGCGGGGCTGAATTTGGATTTAAACTGCATCGAAAGTGTCACTGTTCATCTCAGCAACCCCAAAAACTATGGAGTTGATACTAATATCGGTCATTTTCAATCATTTTTGAATATCCCCCTTCCCTAAGTTACACTGTCAAAGTGAAATGATATAAAACCATTACAGGCCCAAACCTCATCTATGTTGAAACTCTGATCGAGATCGGATCGGTCGGGTAATTCAAGGGGTACGAAGTCACAAACATAGTCACTTTCATTTTTATTTATAAAGCTTGAATATTGTAAAGCTAAACTTCTTTTTTGCTCTTGGAGACCAGTTGGCTAGAGACCTGCACGGGCCGAATTTTTCGGCCCGAGCCCAATCCAGCCCGAACGTACCTAGGCCCGGCCCAGCCCGGGCCCGAAAAGTTTTGAAGATTTTCGGCTCGACCCCGCCCCGCCCCATAAGTTTTTTTAAAATTCTTGGCCCAAGCCCGGCCCGGGCCCGATAAATTTTAAAAGTTTTTGGCCCGACCCCGGCCCGATAATTTTTTTAAAAAAATAGGTCGAATCCCATTCTCAGAAACATTTTCTAAACTCTGGTTCACAACCTGACGCTTGCCTCCCGAATGGTACCATTGCCTCCTAGAACTTTGCCTGTCATCGAGAGAACAAAAACTCCATTCCCTGTAACAAAAATCTAACTTAATTGATTTTTAGCATAAAGTGAAGATGGCATTATTGGTTAGCGACAGGCAAAACATTCCCACCCCTTCTTGTTATATTTTGAGTTCAGTGAAGGTCAAGGTCAGAGCTCAATTTACCGCATAATGCCTGCAATTCTCTATAGTGAAAGTGGAGCCGCTATGCAACACAAAGTGTAAATAGCTATTGCATTCTTTGTAACATTTTTCACGGACACACTTCTTCAACGTTTGGGTTTATTCCAATTATCGTTTAACGAAAGTCAATAATTATTAAAGAATTGCAATTGATCGGCCCCAGCCCGGCCCGACCTGAAGAGAAATCAGTGTCGGCCAGCCCAAGCCCGGCCCGGCCCAAAGAAATAGCAGAGTCGGCCCGCCCAAGCCCGTGCAGGCCTCTACAGTTGGCAAACTGTAACTGATGTATTAAGGAATTTTCTTAAGGCTCATCACTAAACCTTTTTTTTTCTGTTTTAGTGAATAACTTAAAGACAATGAAGAATAGAAAGAACGTAGAAAGTGAGCCAGGTAGTAATTACAAAACGATATTAAAGAAACTTTGAACTTTTTCTAAACCTTTCTTATAGTGCAGAAATTCTGGTGCGAAACTTATGAAATCATAATTATTGGGCACTCAAATTTATGCACTATTACGGAATCGTTGAAAACAATTATTAGTTCATGTAATATTTTGTAGATAATGTCTGGCTTACTTTCTACGTTTTTGACATTCTTCCTTTTTTTTCTTTCTTTAAATGGGGATGAGCTTAGGGAAAGCCTTAAGAGAATTTCTTTACACGAACTCCAGATTCTTCATAGTAAAACAACTCCTTGGTATGAAGCACCGAAACCTTAAGTTGGTGTGCATGCGATTTAAAAATACCACCCCCACTTTAAAAATGCAAAACTGTACTTTTTTTTTTTTTTTTAAGTATTTTGAAGTTTCCTCAGAGTTTTCGTAATATATTTTTATCTCTACTGCCGTAGATGGAATACACACACACACGCGTGTATATACCGGTATATTCCTCTATTCTTGTATTCCTGCGCTTGAAACATTTGCTTTCTGGAAAAAGAAATCAGTTTCTTTAAAACAAATATACTGAAGAGCGTGTGTTCCAAAGATCACTTCCTACTCAGGATTGTTGTTTGAATCTATCTATGATCTTTCAATTCTATTTTGAATTCCAATCAGTGATGTTCCACGTGTAAATTTAAAGCACGTGCATGTGTCTGTAATGTTAAAATGTAATTTTTTTCTTCCTTTTTGTTGTTGAGATCAAAGTTACTCATTTGCTATTGCATGTAATAAAATTTATTTCGCATGTGTTCTCAATTCTGACTGACTTCTTGCATTTTGATTTTCATCCTATTCTAATCTGTGTAATCTTTACTCAGTTCTTTTTACCTAGGTAACTCGGTAACACAAAAAAAGTTCGGATTATCTAAAAATATGCATTGGTAAATACCTGATCAAACAAAAGTACTCTACCTACATACAAAAGTAATGTGCAGTAGACTTTAGCTTTAAGGGAGAATATTATGTGCTTGAAGCAGTACCACAAACAAACAAACGATATACATAAATTAAGACATATATATCATAAAAAGTACAGAACAACATACATTGAAATAACGCAGAAACATTCAGTACATTCACTTGTAGTAACCTTAATTATCTGTTCTCACGTAAAAAAGTTCATCATCTTTCTTTGGTTTAAATAGATTGTTTTTACACTACGTTATTGTGTGTAATACGTTTGGGTGACTTTCAAGAGATCATTTTGAGAATACATCATCACACTCAAAATTTGCAACCATTTCTAAAGCTTCAGATGAGGTTACCACACACTGTTCCTTCATTGCCAATTTCATCTTTATCTTCTTCATTATCCGATAGATTCTATTTTAGTGTCACTCTCAGTGGCGTATTTAGGGGGGGGGGGCTTCCGGGCTTAAGCCCCCCCCGAAATCTTACTTACTATAGTAAAGTATATGAAATATCTTGCAGAATTTTCATATTTTCGGGCAAAGCCCCCCCCGAAAGTTAGCAAAGCCCCTCCCGAAACAAAATCGTAAATACGCCACTGGTCACTCTTCCCTATGGTTGCCTCTGGATAACTAAAAATCAATTGTAACTGTATTCGTCTGATTCCAATTAGTTCAGCATTAAAAATTCTTGTGCTGTATTACTTCGCATTATCCAAACAGGAGATTCATAAGTTCGATTTACCCACAATTGTTTACTATTGTTTTCAATACAGTTTCCAAGGAAATAGACTTTTGTTCGAATATACATCATTATGTACAATCCGCGTCAAAAAACCTGCAACATGAGGATGTAAGTTTATTGTGAAACTACGCCTAATAGCACAGGGAATGAACATAACGTCTATGTGGAACGAATCACGCCAGGATAAACCTCTGCCTCCTCCCGTGCACACTTATTTTGGAGCAAAAGACTTCGTCATTTCACAATAAACTTATATGCTCATGTTGCAGGTTTTTTGCCGCGGATTGTACAAACTTCGATTATTTGATTGCAGTTTGTATATTATCCTTCTCAAGTCTCTTAAAACACTACAAATTCAATGTAAAGTGAACTCTATCAATTTAATATGTAAACGCTATTAACGTTCATAGCAAAACTCAACGTAGTATCTAATAAATAAACTGGCATAGATTTGATTCGGGGTACGGCTCTATAACACGGAATATTTTTTTCCTACTTGTGTTTAACAACGTGTAAAACGCAACTCCTTAATTATCAAACTGAACAGTAACAGCACAAGATTTGTTATTTCTGAAGTTACATGATTTATTTATTTAAGTACAAATGTGATATTTCAATACTAATTATAGAAAGAAAATTCTGTATTTTTTTCTTTTGTAAAAAGGGAAAGTTTAAGAAAATGCACAGGAAGTTAAATAGTTAATTACGGAGGGGAAACTCCGAGAAAAAGAAGAACCTATAAACGAAAATGTAAAGACATAGATAAATTAGAATAAGGAAATATGAGGGAATTTACAGGGAGGTGAAAGTGATGAAAATCCGTGGAGTTAAGATGAAAAGAATATATTAAGGTCTTGTATAGATAGGCCTCATAACCTAGAAGCTGAAGGCCAGTGCTTAAAGTGTGCCGGTTATGCATCCGAAAGTTAGAAAATCGGCTGGTATGGCATACCGATAAAAATAACTGATTTAAATTGTAATTTGTGTGTAGAAAAATAAAAACAGATTTTACACATAGAAATAAGTACGACGTTATCATTGAGTCAACAAATATGTTTGTACTATCAAACATTTCGTTGCTGCTGCTTCAAAAGTAAATAACAGTTCCCCATCATTCTGTTCAATGGCAGAATTCGTGCTCTTGACTTTTTTTCAACACTTGTGTGAGGAATTACACTCCCTCTCAAAAATTTCTAACTACCGTACTTCCCACCTAAAATGACATTAACAGGACTTTAAAAAAAAAAAATCAAAATTATTCTTTTCACACTATCTGGACTTCTGTGTTTACAATTATAAGAAAATTAATGTTGACCACGAGACGAGACGAGACCAGAAGAAGCTCTTGAAAATGGAAATGAGATTGAAAAGAATCACTAAATACGAGATATTAGAGACGAGACGAGAGTGACTAGAAAGCCCTGAAAACGAGACGAAAAAACATATGGAGATATATGTGATTTCTTGTTTTAATGAACTGAAAAGTCACGTTGGATCACTTATGTTAATAGCGATGTTTAAGTAAGCGTATCATCAGTGTTCTTCCACATTTAGATCGCCAATATGCTCAAGCAAAATCTTAGAAAAGCATAGCGCCTCTGCTTTTTTACCCACTTCATAATCACTATTGCTCAACAGTCAATTTGGCGGCAGAAGTCTAAAGGCTTTTTCAACAATAGTAAGCCTAAGCCTTACAAGCCATTTACCTTTTTATAGTTTTATATGTGGATATATATATATATATATATATATATATATATATATATATATATAAAAGTTCATTCAGTTTAGAGAAGGGAAATCCAGTACGTTACCGGGACTAGTTCTCAAGGAACTAGTTCGAAATAAAGACCAATTCAAAAGAACAGTTCGATTAGTTCGTCTGTGGCGGATACTGTAACTTAAGGTTCAGGATACCAGACATTGTATGTAATAGAAGCCAGGTTAGTAAATATTCTGTGTTCTAATGTGTTTTGTGTATTTTTAGGGATCAACACTTATGTAAAAAGTATAAGAATTTCGCACTTTGAGCTGACAAAATTCGTTTTTAAAAAAATCGTAAACCGGCATAAAGCTTTTTTTTCCTGTTTACTGGATTTGTATTATGTGCTGGTAATTATTTACCGAATATTGTGATGATTAGCAATATTTAAAGTTTCCATGTTATTGAATGGAATACAAGGGAAAACATTGAATACTATTTATAAATATTTATTTCGGTTAGACTGATAATTGTGAGGAGTAAACATTTACATATTAGTCCTCACTCTCTCTATCTCTCTAATTCTATAGATTTTTCACGTCAAAAATGTCAGGAGTAGAGATGTTCTTTAGGGTTCTGTCAAAATTACTGCTCTAAGTAGTAATATTTGTTCCATACCGTCACCTCATTTGATGTCACTTTAAGCACTGCTGAAGGCAAAATAAAAGTCGAGAATGTTAGAGAGTTTTACAGTAAACCTGGCTTAGTTCGTGAAAGCGATATGAGAGAGTGAATAAAGAGTCAACTACTAAAGATAGTATACCAATTCATTCATATTGAGGAGGAAGGGAGAAAGTATTGGATAGACTCAGCAATGAAATATATATTAGAGGAGAGAGTGGTCAAGAGATTTCTTGAAGACAACAGTGGTACCTTGGCTAAGAAATGGAACTCAGAAAGCTGAGAGAGTAACTATAGAAGCAATATCTCATATCGCATGCAGCAAAAGTTGTTTCAGATATTGAGTAGAAGGTTGTAGGAAAGGGTAAATGAAAAAAAGAAGTAAACATTTCGGAGGATTCAGGGCACAAGAGATGCAATTGGCTTAATTAGGAGTAATTGGTGAAATGATTCCAAGAAGACAAGAAAGTACGGGTAATATTTATTAACTTAGAAAAAATGTCAACTAGAAAATTTTGGTAGAAGTGCTGAAGAAGTTTGGGTATATCCTAGAGACGTGACAAAAGGCATAATAGGAGAAGAAAGTCCAAGTGAGAGTAGTATATTAACCCTTTAGGGATGACTGTCACTCTTCAGAGACGAAGAAAAAAGACGCCTTAAAAGCCATTTAAGCCTATGATTGGGTATCGAATAATTTATTTGACAAACGCAAATGAGGCTTCCCGTTTCCGATACTCGTCCTCAACGGAACCATTGGCTGTGTTTATATGCCATGTCCGTCTCAAAAGGGTTAAAACGTACAACTACAGGAAGGCGAAGGGGTAGCTGAAGACCATAGTGCATGGAAGCATCTTAATTTGCGACAAATCCATGAAGTTCGCATAACCACGTTAATAAATCCCAGTGAAAACTACAGGGATTTTGTGTTGTATTAGTTTTGACAACAAACGAAAGAAAATGGTTGGGCCAAGGGAGTTTTGGGTGAAAGAAAATGTTCGAGCTAGCGTGAAGTTGGTCTAATTAATTCGGAAAAAAAAAAACGTAGATTTGGTACTTACTTTGTATCCTAATTGTATTTATATAAATAGTTTTGCTGGGAAAGCGAAGAGAAAGTAGTTAATCCAACTTCATGCTTGCCTAACCATCTGATTCAAATCAAAAAATCATGTAGAGTTGTGCTCAATTTGGTTCAACAGAAAATTCAGAAGAAATGGGCGAGCGAGAAGTTCCAACCAAATCGCACGGAAACAGCGGATATTTAGTACTGACTTCGTACAGCATTAGTTGTTGGGGGAAGCGAAAACAAAGTGGTTGGACCCAGAGTTGGCAAAAACCATAGTTTTTATTGAAAAAACTACCGTTTTTTTTTAAACCAGTTTTTTGATTTAATAATTAGCAAGTGAAACCATTATACAGATGTCCATGAGCTTTCACGTCAAAAATGGCCTGAAACAAGGAGATGCGTTGTCGCCATTATTATTTAACTTCGTTCTGGAATACGCTATAAGGAAAATCAAAGATAGCAACCAGGGCCTACAGTTGAACGGTATTCACCAGGTTATGGCATATGCTGATGATGTAAATTTAATAGGTGATGATAGGAGAACAATAGAAAGAAATGCAGAGATCTTATTAAACGCTTGCAGGGACAAGGGTTTAGAAGTAAATGCAGAGAAAACTAAATACATGGAAGTGCGTCGGGATCGGAATACAGCAAATTATGGATGCGTTAAAATATTAAATAATACTTTTGATAAAGTGGATAGTTTCAAATATCTAGGATCAATATTAACAGACGAAAATCATATTCACGGAGAAATTAAATGACTGAAGGCAGGGAATTCGTGTTACTATTCGGTTCAAAATCTCTTGTCGCGAATTCTGTCGAGGAATTTGAAGCTTAAAATATACAAAACGATAATCATGCCTGTTGTTTTGTATGGCTCCGAAACATGGTCACTTACTCTGAGGGAAGAACATAGACTGAAAGTATTTGAGAACAAGATCCTGAGACGAATATTCGGACCCAAGGGGAACAGGAATGGGGAATGGCGGAAGCTTCATAACGAGGAGCTGCATAATTTATATGGTTTGCCCAACATTGTTAGGGTCGTCAAGTCTAGGAGGCTTAGGTGGGTGGGTCAGGTATCTAGAATGGAAGAAAGTAGAAATGCTTTCAAAGTCTTGACTGGAAGACTTATCGGAAAACGGCCATTAGGAAGACCTAGGCGCAGATGGGAGGACAATATTAAGATGGATCTCGCAGAGATTGGAATAAAAAGTAGAAACTGGATGCAGTTAGCTAAGGATAGAAGTCAGTGGAGAGCTTTTGTGAACGCGGCATTGAATCTCCGGGTTCCATGGGCCATAGAGTTAGTTAGTCAATTTCAAAGTACTGCAGAGTACATAGAGTTAGATATTTAGTGCTTGTATTGTGTAGTCGATGAAGTTAATGCAAATAACTACTTTCAGGCAAGTGTGTGCCATTTTGCACAGTAGTTATATATATGAAAAAATAAAGAACCGTTGGGACACGCACAATCAGAGGTCATGAACCCCTATGGTAACATAACCAAAATGGCCGCTGTGTCAAGAGAGAAATACATTTAAATATCTCCATTACCAGTCATGATATTGTGATGTTTCAATACACCATTTGAAAGATCTTGAATAAGTTACATAAAAAGTTCAGTACTTTTTTTTTTTTTTTTTTTGTAACACGGACGATTAAGAAATTATAGCATCAAAAAAGTTAGAAGTGTATGTGATATATTGATAAACTCTTCAGGAAAAACATACTCTAAAAAAGTCAACGGCATTTTTTTGCGATATTTGGGCAACGTGTACTTTTAGGGATAATGAGAGACTGCTGAACATAAACCTGAATGTTTCCAAGCCGAATTTCGCTTCTTTATCGCCGAAATCCAAGATGGCGGCCAAAATGGCTGCTGCACAAAATTTGTTTTTGAAAATAGCTACAGATATTGTCGTTTGGTATATCATTTCCTAGGTTTTCGGGGTCAAGAAATCCATTTGGAACTTTTGAATTGCAATCCAACCACCGAAGTGGCTTAACCCACCATGAAAGCCAATGTGGTGACCAAATTCGATTAGAAACGAACGTGCTGCATATTAGAGTGTGAGGCATCGTTTTCCATATTTTGGGGGGTCAAGGATCTCATTGTTGTTGCTTAATTCTGATTCTGATATCGAAAAGTGCTCAAAATCTCAAGATGACTCCCAAAAAGTTGCTCAATTTATGGAAAATCTTCTAATCAAGAGCAATAATAGCACAGCTTCCTTCTGATAGCCTGAGTACAGGTACATCATTGATGGTCGTATCATTTTCTCCTGACACCTATTCCCTTACAGTGGGGCAAATTCGCCCCTAGTCTAAATTCCAGAATTCTTCCCCTAAGTTACGGGCAGGATGTTGTAATGTTTTTATACTCCATTTAAAATATATTGATTTAAGCTACAAAAAGGTCATTAAAATTTTTTGCAGACGAATGGTTTGGGAGTTATTGCGGCACAAATTTGAAAGGAAGCGAATATTACTTACCAATAGCAGGAGAGACCACATTCAGGATTATCACAATAAAGATCACTATCAGTCTGCCAACGTCCTTATATTTCTGGTAACTAAAACCATTTCAGATTTCACTCATACGAAAAATCTGAATGGCACATCGCATCCACAGAACGTGTTCAAGCTTTTTCAAACGTTATGACTAACAAAACTTTACCTGTTGAACAGAAAGTAAACGAAGCAGCTCGGAAACAAGTTGAGGAGAACAGGAAAAGGTTATCATCTATTATTGAGTCAATTGTATTTTGTGCAACACATGACTTATCTTTGAGAGGGAAGGATTTAAATTCCGGTAATTTCTATTATCTCCAATTTAGGATGGATTCTGGCGATGGTTTATTAAGATAACACTTTGAGACTGCCACTGAAAACGCCAAGTATGTGTCAGTATGTACCCAGAATGAGCTTATATCAATTGCCGGTAATGTTTTATTCCGAAATTATATAAAACCTAAGATTCTGTCTTCCAAGTACTACAGCGTGCTGGCTGGCAATTGTTCTATATTGCAGGTATAGAACAATTATCGATAGGAATTCGATTTTATGACCCCACTGAAAATAAGGTACGCGAAGACTTCATCGGATTCATTCTATTAGATGAGTTCAATGCCGAACACATTGCTAAAACAATACTAAAGGTTTTAGAGGAGACAGGTTTATCCGAATGTGAACTTGTTGGACAAGGCTTTCGTGGCTATTCTACCATGGCAGGGTGTAGTATTGGAGTGCAAAGTATTATTAGGAACAGTAGCGTAGCCAGGATGTCTGTTTGGGGGGGGGGGGCAAGTGCTGTTATAGGTACATATAGAAAAATTACAAACAAAAAAATATATAAACATAAAAATATATTTTAAAAATTACAAACATCAAAGTACCAAAGTACATTGTGGGACCTCTTTGGGGGGCCCCCTCCCCCCTCCCCTTCGCCACTGATTAGGTAAAATGTCCAAAGGCATTTTTTTTTTTTTTACCACTGCGCTTTACGTAAGCTAAATCTTGTTGTTAACAAATTGTGTTTCGTTTCCGACATACGCAACACCGTCAACACTGTTAAAGAAATCATTACTTTCTTTCGTGAAAGCCCATTGAGAAGGGAACTTATTCCTAGCATCCCACTCCTATCAGATACTAGATGGACTTCTAAATACAATAGAATAAGAATATTTTCTGAACACTTGGTTCAAATAATGCGTGCATTAGAAGACTTATCTATAAATTATCCTGTTTCACATATAAGAAGCAATGCTTATTGTCTTTTCTGTACAGGATCTACAGGTAGTTTCATAGTTTCTTTGGTAATTATCAGTAATTATTCTTCCTATCTTGAGTCAGTGGCGCAAATTTTACAAGGAATCCAATTGAACTTAATGGCAGCAAAGTCTCATATCTATGAATTGATTGGTATATTTAGAAATCACGCAGTAAACGCAGAAGAAACTTTTCAAGTGATTTTCCAAAAGTGCAATAGTATAGCGAAAGAACTTGATATTCACTTAACAGTTCCAGGAACTTCGTCTCGACAAGTTCATCGTGCTAATCCCCTTTCTACTTGCACAGAATATTATCGTAGAGCAATTTTTGTCCCATACATCGATTCTCTTTTACAGCCACTAAATAACAGATTTTTGGAGGATAATAGTCCAGGTTTCTCTCTGTTTGCATTACATCCATTCGAGATGAGAAATCTTTCTGTCTCAGTTCTTGCAGAAGATGAAAGAAGTAAGCCGAACATACAAGATAGAAAATTTCATTTCTCAGGCAGAATGCTAGTTTGATTTGTGGAGACAGAAATCTGGATTCTGCCAATTTAGAAAAATTCACTCTTTTCAACTTGATGGACCAATCTACATTTTACCCAGCAATAAAAGAGGCAATTCAAATTTCTATTACACTTCCTGTTACAACTTCTGCCGTTGAAAGAAGTTTTAGTACATTAAGGCGTGTTAAAAGATCTACCATGTCTGAAGAACGATTAACAGGATTATGCATGATGAGTCTCCATCGAGAAACTGTACAAAAGGACAAAACAGAATTTATATCTGCTGTGTTGGATGCCTTCGGAAAAGAGCCAAGACGTGTACAATTTTTGTTCAAAAAGTAACGCATATAAAGTATTGATTGGTTGTTACTCGTGTGCTATGTGAATCTTGTTTTAATATTTATTAGAGTAATTTAGATGAAGCAAATTTAGTGTTTTTTAATTAACCACGTGACTTTGAAAACAACCATCATCAAACAAACTTCCCAGATATGCAAAATTTCTGCAATAAAGGATAGAAATTCGTACTTCAAATTAAACTTAGCAAACAATTTAGTGTGAGTGAAATCTGAAATGGTTTTAGTTACCAGAAATATGAAGACGTTGGCAGACTGATAGTGATCTTTATTGTGATAATCCTGAATGTGGTCTCTCCTGCTATTGGTAAGTAATATATACTTTTTTTCTTTTAAATTTTCTGTTCAGGGTTGATAAAAGTTCGTGTTGCTTTTATATGAATAAAACGTATTTCCATTTGACTCGAAGTGCATATGTCATATTGACTTGTTAAATAACAAGAGAAAGAAAGAAATATTTTAAAAGAGGATTCTGGAAAAGGTTATGCTACAAAAATTTTGAAGTAGTCTGTACAATCTTGGTGTACGATATATATATATATATATATATATATATATATATATATATATATATATATATATATATATATATATATATATATATATATATATATATATATATATATATATATACTGTATATATATTGATTTTATGTAATCCATTTTGTCATTTAATTTCATTTCGTATTTGTTGTCTTTCGTAGTTTTACAATAATAATGGTATCATCAAAATAAATAATATTTTCATGTTTTGTAGTAATAGAAAAGAGAAAATGCTACTAAAAGGTAGCATGGGTGTCATTTTAGATCATTTCAGATTTGGCTTGGGGGGGAGGGGAAGGCCCTCACCGACAGAAGATTTTCACGGGTTTTACTAGTATATTAATAGACAGTTAAGTAAAGTATATTGTTTCTCAAACTCAGGGAGGGGAAATTGCCCTCTGCCCCTGAAAGGAGGTCGTGACTTCTTTTTCAAAAATACGGGAGCACATTAAATGGTTAAATATCTTTCTCAATCCTCCAGACCACAACTACTTCGATTTTTATCTTTCTAATAATAATAACAATAATAATAATAATCTCCTGGAATGTATGCAACATATTAATCTTTATAAAGCTTGGAGTTTGTGTAATCTGAATTTCAACAAGACAAAATCATATAATAGCAAGCTAATCTTTTTGACCCTTCCCCCTGCGAAATTTTCTACGGACGCCTCTGCACAAAAGGTTTCTTAGTTTTCACACTCTTTCAAATTGCTGCCCCAATAACGCCTGAGCCGTTTGTCTGACAAAAGATGTTATATGACTTTCGTGGCTTAATTCAAGATTTTTCAAATAGTATATGAAAACATTGCAAGATCCTGTCTGTAACTTCGAGAAAGATTTTGGGGATTTGGACTGGGGGTGGATGCACCACTGTTTAAGGGAAGAAGAGTCAGGGTAGAATGATATGCATCATCAATGAATGTATTCAGCCCATCAGAAGGAAGTTGTGCTATTGATGGCATTTTTTCCCATAAATTGAGCCATTTTTGGGAGCCATCTTGAGTTTTTGAGCACTTTCAGTATCAGAAATAGACTTAAGTAACAGCAATAAGATCCTTAATCCCGAAAACATAGGAAGCTTATACCTCATATTCTAATATACAGCACTTCTTTTTTCTCATCGAATTTGGTCACTAATTTAGCTTTCATGGTGGTTAGAGCCACTTCCGGTAATCGAATTGCAATCCAGAGGTCCCAAATGGATTTCTTGACCCCAAAATCCTAGGAAATGATATATCACAAGACAATATTTGTAGCTATTTTCAAAAACATTTAGGTAGCAGCCATTTTACCGCCATCTTGGGTTCCGGCGCTAAGGAAGCGGAATTCGAATTGGAAACAAATTCATGTTTAGCAGTCTCATTATTCCTAATAATACACGTTGCCCCACATACCCCCCAAAAAAAATCGTTTTAGAGAGCGTTTTCCTTAAATGTTCACTTCCAAATTTTCACAGCTATAACTTCTTAACCGTTCGTGTTACAATTTTTAAGAAGTGCAGAACTTTTTGTGTAACTTAATTCAAGATCTTTCAAATGATGTATTGAAACCACAATATCATGATTGGTAATAGGGATATGAAACAAAATCGTAAATACGCCACTGGTCACAAGTAACGACAATCTGTCATAATGCGAAAAATGATTGCGATCCATAAAGTACACTGGGCATACCAAGTAATGAGAAAAAAAATAAATGAAGTACACACAGGCACCTTCACTTCGTTGCTTCTTTTTGACATTATGAAAATGTTCAACACTATCGAACGACCCATCTATATAGTGCAAGATGAGGTCCGTGATTCGTATCCTGAATGAATTCAAAAAAACGTCACAGCAGCAGAAGTTCATTGCCAACTATGTTATGGGGAAAATCTGATGCGCGCGGGAATGGTGAGGAAGTGGATCAGGAAGTTCAATGAACATCGTGATATTGTGTATGATTAGCCGTGGAGGAACAGTCGACCGTCTATGATTGAAAATGATTTGGTGCGTGCGGTCGATGAAAATCATAAGAACACACGGTCCACAGTAACGTTGCTTTCTCTCCATTCCCCACAATATCCACGATCAGTCCTTTAGAAAATTGTGATAGAACTTTTAGGATTTCCAAAATGATGGATGCCAAGAAAACCTTTCTCTGAGTACAAGGGCAGGCGACATCCTCTTATGACAAACAGATATTAAAAATTGTTTCTCTTTACAAGTATCTCAATAATGGCGGAAACTATTTCAAGAAGTAGTTTGAGGTGTGTGTGCAGAGAAAACTAAATACATGGAAGTCGTCGGGACCGTAATACGGCAAATTATGGATGCGTTAAAATATTAAATAATACTTTTGATAAAGTGGATAATTTCAAATATCTAGGATCAATATTAACAGACGAAAATCATATTCACGAAGAAGTTAAATGTCGACTAAAAGCAGGGAATTCGTGTTAGTATTCAGTTCAAAATCTCTTGTCGTCGCGAATTCTGTCGAAGAATTTGAAGCTTAAAATATATAAAACGGTAATCATGTCTGTTGTTCTGTATGGTTGCGAAACATGGTCGCTTACTCTGAGAGAAGAACATAGGCTGAAAGTATTTGAGAACAAAGATCCTGAGACGAATATTCGGACGCAAGAGGAACGGGTATGGGGAATGGCGGAAACTTCATAACGAGGAACTACATAGTTTATACGGTTTACCAAACATTGTTAGGGTCATCAAGTCTAGGAGGCTTAGGTGGGCAAGTCATGTAGTTAGAATGAAAGAAAGTACAAACGCTTTCAAAGCCTTGACTGGAAGACCAATCGGGAAACAACCATTAGGAAGACCTAGGCGCAGATGGGAGACAATATTAAGATGGATCTCGCAGAGATAGGAATACAGAGTAGAAACTGGATCCAGTTGGCTAAGGATATAAGTCAGTGGAGATCTTTTGTGAACGCGGCATTGAACCTCCGGGTTCCATAAGGCATAGAGTTAGTTAGTTAGTTTGAGGTGTGTAATATCCTATGGAGAGGATATAAAATATTGCGCGAAATAAAATATATAATGTTTTGTTTATTTTTTTAGGAACAATATTGGTACATATTTTAAAAGGGTGCCTCGTATGTTGCATTAACTTTAGTAAAAAAACAAAGAGAAAGTGTTTGGGCCAACTTCACACTGGCCCAATCAAATCGAACAAAGCCAGGTAGATTTTGCGCTGCACTATTTATACCTGGAAAGAGAAAACAAAATGTTTGAGCCAACTGAAGCTTCCCAATCAAATCGAACAAACTACGTAGATTTTAGTAATTATTTTATAATTATTTTGTGCTGCGTTAATTTTGGCGGGAAAATGAAAGTTTTTACAAAGCGTGAATCTGTCCTAAAACTGAAACTACTCAGACATTTTATGGTCGAATTCCAGATTTTATGATGCATTGTTATTTAAAAAAAAAAAAAAGTTTTGGCCATGTATGAAGTTGGTTCAGCCACTTCAAATAAATTGAGTAGGAACTATTCGAAATATTTGTTCTTGAGATATTTGTTCCCGAATTCCACGTTTTGAGGGTGCATTAATTCTTGATTGGGAGACGCTATATTAATTTTGGTCAGAAAAAAAAAACGGTTGAGCCACATTCACATAGCCACAATTTTGGGATGAAATTTCCAAATGAATTGTAATTCTCAATAACTGCAAAAGTACCGGTAACGACTTGTATTACGACAAAGATTCGATCTATATATTACAAGGAGTATACTGGAAATCATGAGCAACATAAAAAAAAGAATCCGTCAATATACGCAAACAAATCAAACTATTGCAATCTATAACCAACCAAACTTCTATGAGGATTTGGGTTGTAAGAAGTGGGGAGAGACGCTCGATAAATTATTTCTAAATATTTAATTTCACAGTGAAATGATAAGCAATAGGAAAAATTTTTATTATTTTATCATTGGTAGAGGTCTGCGCGGGTACACAATATAGCATTTGCATCCGCAATATCTCTTATCTGCACCCGAGTCCGCAACATTTCCATCCACAGATAATAAACGATATATATACAGGGTGAGTCAAAAGTCCTTGGACACCTGCATAAGTTTGAAAATCGACGGGAAAAGTAAAAAGTGATGATGGGAACAGAGGTTTGATGAAGGGTCGCTACTTTTGGAGTGTATGTCATTCATGGCCGCCATCTTGAAATCCGCCATTTTGGATTCAAGTCATTTTTTAAATGGGAAGGGGGTGTATGACACATCAAATAACACTAGCTTGAGCTCAGGAATTTAGTGGTGTAATTTGTTTTTTTCTATCTTAGATGTTATTAATGTTCAAAGGTGGGAAATTACCTTCATACTGAATGCTACAACACATGTTCTACGTGTTGTCCATCCCGTATAATGCACAACTGTAGTCGCCGCAACCACTCTGAATGTGTCCTGAAATTTGGTCACAGGCTTGTTGGATGCGTTCCTCCAGGTGTCTCAAATCACGGATTGTTTCAGCATACACTATCTGCTTAAGATGTCCTCATAGATAAAAATCAATGGGCGTTAAGTCAGGGGATCTGGGCGGCCACTCCACGGGACCACAGCGACCAATCCACTTCCCTGGCAGTTGTTCATCCAACCATTCACGGACACCGAGTCCATAGTGTGGAGGGGCTCCATCGTGCTGAAAATAAGATGGGAAAATGCCGTCAGCGTTCAGTGTGGCAGGGAACACAATGTCCTGTAGCAGCATTAGATACTGTGGTGCAGTTAAGGTGTTGTAAATGAAAAATGGCCCAATGATGCTGGTGTCCCATATGCCACACCACACCATCACCTTCGCTGGACTATGTTCTCGACTCTGGTCAACCCAGTTCGGATTTGCGTCACACCAGTATCGACAATTATGTCGATTAACCTCTCCGTTCAAAGTGAAATACGCCTCGTCGCTGATCATTATGCCCTTGGCAAACGCAGGATCCAGTTCGTGTTGTTCAGTAGCCCACATGCAGAACTCCAACCGGCGATCAGGGTCATCCTCGTTCAGTTTATGTTGCATGTGCAGCTTGTAAGGATGCCACTGATTGGCGTGCAATATCCGGACAACGGAGGATTGGCTTATTGCACATGCTAGGAACACACGACGGGTACTTCGTTTAGGACTTTTCACAAACGACGCAACAACCGCCGTTGCAGTTTCCTCATTGGTGGCAGTCTTTGGTCGCCCACTACGTGCCCTATATTGAACAGAGCCCGTCTCCCGGAATTTGGTGATCACGTGAGCCAATGTGCTGTGCGATACCGGTTCTCTGTCTGGGTGCCGTCTGTTGTAGTCAGCTGCTATTGTTCGGTAGCTTCGTTCCCCTGATATAAGGATGATTTCGATCTTCTGTTCACGTGTCAGACCCATTTTAGATCACCTGGAACAAAGAGAGAACTGGGTCAATATCAAGGTAATTTCCCATCTTTGAACATTAATAACTTCTAAACTGTACAAGATAGAAAAAAACAAATTACACCACTAAATTCCTGAGCTCGAGCTAGTGTTATTTGATGTTTCATACACCCCCTTCCCATTTAAAAAAAGGACTTGAATCCAAAATGGCGGATTTCAAGATGGCGGCCATGAATGATATACGCTCCAAAAGTTGCGACCCCTCATCAAACCTCTGTTTCCATCATCACTTTTTACTTTTCCCGTCGATTTTCAAACTTATGCAGGTGTCCAAGGACTTGACTCACCCTGTATACTCGTACACCTTATTTGTTCTATACCAATTGGATTTAAAACTAATTTCTAACAATAATTATAGATATCTACCTTGTAGTTTTGTAAGTTCTAGATAATATCAATCAAATTCAGGTTGACATTAAATACAACCTCTTCGGATTGTATGTTAATACGGTTACTAAAATGCATTAAACTCCGTGCAGACACATAATATCACGAAACTAACAAAAGAAAACATGAAGTACTTAACAAGGGCGCCCATGTTGTGGTTTCCAAGAAGGGGGGGGGGTAAGTATAAGCGACGTTTCAAATATAGTTTCAAATTTTGCTGTAACTAATGTAAAAATTCTATTGTGTTTTCGATATTCTGAAGTACAATTTCCTCTAGGGGGCAAGCACCCCACCTTGCCCCCCTGAAGGGGCGCATTTGGTACTTAATATCCTCTCAATATTCTTAACAAGAAAATTGCCTAGTTGGTCGATTACTTGTGATGTTGTTTGCCACAACTCGATTTTGGTATTGTTTGTCACGTATTTTTATTGCTGATTTATTTGATCTCATAATCTTGAAGATTGACACTAAATCAATTCAGCGGGCCGCAGTGGTTCATTGTAGAGCGTTCACCTCTGGTGCTTGGGGTCCCTGGTTCTATCCCAGTTCGCGCTGAGTGAACTTTGTGGTGAACAAACACCGCGTGCGTGGGTTTCCTCGGGGTTCTCCCGTTTCCTCCCACTTTCTTCATTTCATTCATTTTTCATCATCGCCGCCTCGTTTAGCCTAGCCGGCATAACCGTGGGACGTAAAACTTAAAAGATTTCATTTTACAAAATCGATTCATAAGCTAAGATTTACCACATGACTATATTATAACAATCAAATCCGTTATACGTATTTATAAACAGAATACGTTCAAACGATCTCGTACGTTATTAGATTACAGCGCTGTTAGTTAAATTTATGCAAAGTTGAGTTCAAGCTCTCAAATGCGTTTCAAAATTGATATGACATACAATTTGTGTGTGTTTGAATATGTAGCCAACATTGAATCTAGGCATATCATCAGGACGACTTATAATAATATGCGGGGTAGGAACCCCTGGGAAAGGATCCATAAAATTATGTTTTATTTTAATTTTCCAAAGAAAGATTAAATAAAACAAAATAATATATTTAAATATTTGGATTTAGATACCTTTGATAACAAGAATGAAGTTTAGTCTGTTGATAATGCAAGAATTTCGTTTTGTGTTGTTATTTGGGTATTCTTACAAAGATGATTAAAAATATGACTAAAATGCTTTGTGCACGATCTCTTCATAGTGTTTCTGAAACAAGATGGAGTGTACATAAATTGAGGCAGTGAAGCCTATAACAGAGAAACTACCAGAAATAATGAAAGGTTTACAAAATACTCAAAGCCAATATACTTTTTCCTTATAGGGGAAATGTAAAAAAACGCCGAAACACATTTTTAATTATTTTAAATGAAATATTTAAATATAAAATTTCATACATCTAACCTTATCGAATTTCGAGATATGGGCACCCAATTATGACCTCATCCTTTTTTTCTTCTCTTATGGGGCAAATATTTAAAACAAAATGAAAAAAAAAAAAAAAACACGTGTCTACTTATTTTATATGAGAAGTCCAGAGTCACCGGTGGCTCGTCCGATATTTAATTTCTGTGCTGTGCCATTGTATGCATTGTATTACCTCTGTGCGTTTCTGGTATTTTCGTTTGTACAGATATTTAACATTACTAGCATCCATGTGCTAACCTTCAACGAGACACACGGTTACTCGTATAGCACTGAGATCCAAACTCGGTTTCACACTACCGCAGCGAACGTGTTAAGAGATTCGGAGATATGCATTTAACATCTTATAATAACTGTAATCAGGTACGTAGCCAGGATTTCGTAATAGGGGGGTCCGTGACGAAATACTGTGGTTATCGCACCAGTGGCTCACTCTAAACTATTTTACTGGCAACATATATTGGATCGTTTAGCCAGTATTTCGTAATAGAAGGTGGGGATCCGTGACGAAATACTGTGGTTATCAATCGATTAATCGATCAATCTAAACTATTTTATCGGCAACATATTCATATTGGTTTCTTCGGCAATAAAATGAGGATATGTTATTAAGTATTTTAATAACAAACTATGAAGAAATCTCGAGTAAAAGAATATTTTAAAAAGTATTGAAAACGATATAGTCTTTCAAGCTCATCTATATATATAAAAGAGAACGTACAAATCCTTTGTCCGCTCATCACGCTAATACGGCTGAACCAATTTCTTTCATTTTTGGGGGGTTATTAAGATTTGGACCCTAGATGGTTTTTATCATATCACTTTAATTTTCAATTACCAGTGTCTTGAGATAATTGGCCATTCAAGTGTCCATAAGGTACAAATCCTTTGTTAGTTCATCATAGGTAAAAATAAACGTATTTATATGCAACCCACATGACCGTGTCACTCGGCGGGTTAACATAAATGACAGGCGTTATAATGGTTTTTATCATATCACTTGAAAGCGAAAAAGTAAAAATTATCTAAGTAACAAAGTTTATTGCGTTCCGGGGTGACCCCAGCGAAGCGGGGTGAACGCTGCTATCACTCGGCGGGTTAACATAAATGACAGGCGTTATAATGGTTTTTATCATATCACTTGAAAGCGAAAAAGTAAAAATTATCTAAGTAACAAAGTTTATTGCGTTCCGGGGTGACCCCAGCGAAGCGGGGTGAACGCTGCTAGTTTGATATCGGTTCTACTTGTCTTCTTCCTTCTTCTTTTTCTTATCTACGTTTAATACCGTCAAAGATAGCAATGAGATCTCTTTTGGCAGTAAAGGCATTCTATAAAATAAATTAGTGTTGCAGCGAAATTGAAAATTTCTTTAACAAGTGTAACTGAAATCTATGTTGTCAGGCTCATATTATTAGTGATTGTGGGCAGTTCTTAAGTTCTACCTGAGATTCTATTTGATCGAACCGGTTTATCGATCGTCATTTGTAGTCCATAGGATTAGAATGGAGCTAAATGGAATTCGAAATGCTCCGTTACAATAACATCCATTTTCAAATTGACTCCCCTTCCCCCCGTTTCCACCACATAAAGCTCCTCGTAATAAAGAGTAGTTAAACGCATGCTGTAGCTTTATATTTTAAACGCTTATTCTTCTTTTCTTTCGTTTCTTTTTGTTTCATCCTTCCCTCATTTTTTTTTTTTTTTTCATTTCTGGTTCCGAAGGGAGTCCGGACCGCATATTTGCGGATCCCAAACGTTTCAGGTATCCTCTGATCTGATTGGCCAATACAGATACGATATCATGAGTCATGATATACATATAACACAAAGTAAAGGGCAAACGTTGTCGGCTCTGGTAACTGAGTGGGCTAGCGCAACATGTTAGCAAAGAAAATCGTTTTTGGCGTGGGTTCAAATCCTGCCTACGGACATTTTCTTTTTACTATTTTAAAAATTTTTATAACACTTCTTTCGTTAAAATAATATTAAAAATAATATTCAAAAAGTGATTTAACGATTATTTTTTAAAAATTTTCATTAAACTTCTTTCATTAAAATAAGTTTGCCCTTGTACTATATAGATCCACAGCAAATGTAGTAGTAGTAGTAATAAGTTTGCCCTTGTACTATATAGATCCACAGCTAATGTAGTAGTAGGAGGAGGAGCGGGTTAGAAGCCCCGCAGGGGTTGTTTGGGTTCTGTTCTCGACATCAAATTGGCAAGAATGCTGAAACGTTTGGGATCGGCAAAAATGCGTCCGGACCCAACCCTTAGCTACGTATCTGCTGTAATTCTCACCCCATTTTTCTTCTCATCTACTTTTCTCTCCTTCTAGGTCAAATAAAAAAAAAAAAAAAACACTGAAAGATGCACCTAATTATTTAGATGAAAAGTTCATATATCAAATTTCATGTCTCTAACATTTAGAGATTCTGAGATATGTTCATTTTAAGATAATAATTGCTACCCCTCTTCCCCGTCGATTTTTCAAAAATCCCTCGTTAGTGGGACCTTACATCACACATCCTATGCCTTGTCCAAATTTCAATTTTGTAGTTTAGCAGTTTGGCCTGGGCTGGTTTGATCAATAAGTCAGGACTTCTTTATATATATATATATATATATATATATATATATATATATATATATATAGAGAGAGAGAGAGAGAGAGAGAGAGAGAGAGAGAGAGAGATTATTAACTGCATGAGTTGTTACATTTCTATCACATCCGCACACAGAACGAACGTATGTTTCTGGTTTCTTTTTGTCATTGTTGCAACTTAACTCGTATCTTCTGGACAATAATTTTTGCCTCTGAACAAACAAACCCGGTATATCACAACAACAACAATAACACCAAAAGGCATAAAAAGCTATCTAGGTCTGTGACGATGACAGCTGTGGCTCCAGGAACTTGATGAGTTGTTACGAGATGTCAACATTGGAAGCAGGTGCACATGTCCTTCATAAATGACGAATCCCACGGAAGGAAGTAATCTCTTTACACAGTTTCTTCGTCTTCGCTTCAGCCAGACAAGAGATAACCCAACCCAATTGATTCGAAACAGTAGCTTTTTGTTATTTTAGACGGAAAACGAAAGTTCAAGTTAAGGAATCATGGAGGACGTACGTGTTTTAAGTGCAAGTGACTGGGACTGTTTTAGTTGTGCTTCAGGTAGAAATTCTCGAAGAGATCTTTACCAACCTTTGGGAACTTTGCCTCCAGCATTTAAAAGAAGATATAATTTTGACATTATCCCATTCTCTGTTTTAGAAAGGTAAGTAAGGCTTATTATTGTGCTAGGCCTATATGAAAAACTTGTTTTTCCTCTTGGTACAATCATATTATCTTACGGTTTGTTCTTGGGCTAAAGAAGTCCAATTATCGATACAAGTAGATGGTGATAGGAAAGTTTATGAAAAGTGGTTGGAAGACCTCCGAGAAAACCAACGGAGATCTTCTCCATTTGAAATTTACCTGTATATTGCTTGAGATCGAAGCAGTAGTGTAGCTAGAATTTTTTTGGGGGGGCACTAAAACATTTAGGGGACCATATATATATTGGAAATCCGACCGGGAACGGGGAAAAGGGGTGGCAATTATTATCTTAAAATGTTTATGTATAAAAGAAGAAGTCCTGACTGAGCTGATCAACGCCCAGGACAAACCACTTAAGCTAGAAACTTGAAATTTAGACAGGGCATAGGATTTATGATGTTCCACTAGGGAAGGATTTTTTGGAAATTTGACGGGGAAGAGGGAGAACGAGGAGTGGTCATTATCTTAAAATGTCCACATCTCGGAATCTGTTAAGGTTAGAGACATGGAATTCAGTATCTGGACTTCTCATTTAAAATAATTATCCACATATTCCACCGATTTTGATATTTGCCCTAGAAGGGAAGAAAAAAGGAAGGAAGAAAAGGAGTAGAGTTACAATTCTTATAAATGGATGACCATATCTCGAAATTTGTTAAGGGTAGAGACATGAAATTTGGTAATTTCAGCCTTTTTTTTTTTTTTTTTATATATTTCCTCTATAAAGGAAGAAAAGAAGGCTGGGAGGAAAGAGAGTCATTGTTGCAACTGTTAAAATATGATTCCCGTATCTCGAAATCTCATCCCTTACGATTCGAGACATGTTAGAGGTAAGAGAAGTGCGAGAGGCCGTAGGACGAGCAAATTCTGGGGTCTGAAGTCCCCAGTTAGCCGAGCAGTATATTCCAGCAGTAGCGTAGCCAGGATGTGTGTTTGGGGGGGGGGCAAGTGCTGTTATAGGTACATATAGAAAAATTACAAACAAGAAAATATATAAACATAAAAATATATAAAAAATTACAAACATCAAAGTACCGAAGTACATTGTCGGACTTTTTAGGGGGGCCCGGCCCCTCCGGCCCCCCCTTCCCTACGCCACTGTATTCCAGACTCATGATAATAAGCTTTTCTTTTTTCTACTGCCAGGGGTGCTATTCAGCCGGTTCGCACCGGTTCGCTAAAACCAGTTGTTAAAATATTTCGAGTTCGCAGACGTTTGTAATACGCGTACCTGGACATAGTAAATTTTACCAAGTTATACCCAGGAACAGTAATATTTAGTTTTAACTATGTTTGTTTTTAAAAATTCTTATAACTACAGTGTTAAACATGATCTCTCAAAACAAAGAAAAAGTGTTTTTTCTTAATCTCAAATGTTCAGATACCAAGAATGAGATCTGGGTTCACATGAATGTAGTGGTGAGGGTTATTATTTGAAACGCATACATACCATTATCAACAATTGTCGATCCATTGCTGGATTAAAGTCTTTCCAATACTGTTTGATAACCATCTATCTTGGATAATTCGTTTCCAAGACAGGCCCGAAAACACCCACAGAGGTTTGAAGGGAGGCAAAACTATGTTAGGGGGGCCAGGTTATTAAAATACTCTTACAAATATCTGAATTTTTTTTTTAATAATAGAAATGTGTATTGAGGTCTGGAGGGGCTACGGAAAGTTTTAGGGGGGACAAGCCCCCCTCTAGTTGCGGGCCTGTTCCAAGATATTCGCAGTGCTACCTAATTTCGTCACATCACCTTGTATTAGGATGCTGTGTAGGTCCCTACTTATCAGTTGTGGTATCCAGTAAAAAAAAAATGCTTTTGTCTACCTTGTATGATTTGCTTCCTGTATCTATCTACTCTCTCTCTCTCTCTCTCTCTCTCTCGACATATTGTGTGTATATATATACAGAACCGGTTGTTTAAAAAATTGAATAACACCACTGACTACTGCTCATCTGAAAGGTTGACACTTTTAGGATTACCCTTAGTTTTGAGTGCCAGATAGCACAAAGTAATTATCGACCAATACTACGTACGTTTTCAATATTTTAGTTAGTAGCAACATGACCACTAATGAGCAAGGAAGTTCCTGGCCCGACTTTTCGGGTGGAGGGCCCGGTCCCCTATTAGCTTCGCTACTGGATAAAATAAGGGAGCTTTCACACGAAAGGTGAGCACAATTCAGTCACTGGACCTACAGCCTAACGTGGGATCCGGACCACATGAGCTCCCACCGGGAATCAAACCCGGGTCTCCCACGCCAAAGCCGCATACGCTACTCACTTAGCCACGAAGGAGCTGTTAAATTTCTTCTTAAATGGCATCAATAGTATCACTATTCATCTCAGAGACTCAAAACTTATGGACTGGACAATAATCCCGCTCGTTTTCGATTATTTTTTTCATGTCACCCCTTCCCATCTCTATGGAACCCAAAACTATGGATCGGACACTATAATATCGGTTGTTTCCGATTATTTTTACACTTCATCCCTTCCCTCCTGCCCTTCACTCCATGCCAATTGAAAAAAAAAAAAAAAGAAATTAAATCTTTCAGTTTTACGTTCCACGATTATGCTGGCAAGGAGGTGCATTTCACCAGCCCCCCCACCTTGGAGTTTCGGAAAAAAACCTATGCCAATCGTTTGTGCTACGTTTGTGCCGGAATGTACCGCAAAAATTTTCGTTTGTACCACTTCCGGTACGAAGTTATAATAGTTTTAAAGTGGGGGGGCTGGGGAAACGGCAGCCCCCCCCTTGGAATTTCGAAACGAAACCTATGCCAATCGTTTGTGCTACGTTTGTGCCGGAATGTACCGCAAAAATTTTCGTTTGTACCACTTCCGGTACGAAGTTATAAGAGTTTTAAAGTGGGGGGTTGGGGAAACGGCAGCCCCCCCACCTAGAAATTTCGACACAAAACCTATGGCAATCGTTTATGCTACGTTTGTGCCGGAATGTACCGCAAAAATTTTCGTTGTACCACTTCCGGTACGAAGTTATAAGGGTTTTTATAGTGGGGGGCTGGGGAAACGGCAGCCCCCCCACCTAGGAATGTCGAAACAAAACCTATGCCAATCGTTTGAGCTACGTTTGTGCCGGAATGTACCGCAAAAATTTTCGTTTGTACCACTTCCCGTACGAAGTTATAAGGGTTTTAAAGTGGGGGGCTGGGGAAACGGCAGCCCCCCCACCTAGGAATGTCG
This sequence comes from Thermobia domestica, assembly GCF_964235325.1. Classification (NCBI taxonomy): domain Eukaryota; kingdom Metazoa; phylum Arthropoda; class Insecta; order Zygentoma; family Lepismatidae; genus Thermobia; species Thermobia domestica. The sequence continues at coordinate 72,654,002 of NC_137467.1, read as the reverse complement.
AAACAAAACCTATGCCAATCGTTTGAGCTACGTTTGTGCCGGAATGCACCGCAAAAATTTTCGTTTGTACCACTTCCGGTACGAAGTTATAAGGGATTTAAAGTGGGGGGCTAGAGAAACGGCAGCCTCCAAACTTGGAATTTCGAAACAAAACCTATGGCAATCGTTTGTGCTACGTTTGTGTCGGAATGTATCGCAAACATTTTTGTTTTTATAACTTCCAGTACAAAAGTATGACAGTTTTAACTAGGGGGCTGCCGTTTCCAGAACTCCCCACCTTGGAATTTCGAGATAAGACTATGTCAATCGTTTGTGGTAAGCATTTACCGGAATGTACCGCAAAAAAATTACGTTCCTGAAGTTGGCCCCCCACCTCTCCCAAATTACACGAAACGTTGCACATCGTTAAAGCATCGTTAGTGCACGTTAGTGCATTTAGAACTAACGTTAGTGCTATCAGCGTTTACGAGATATTGAAGATTTTGGTGGGGGACCAACTTCATATGAAGTTAGCCCCCCACCCATCTTTATGCAGACAGATTTTCACTAAACTTAGCGCAACGTTAGTGCATCGTTAGTGCACTTAAACATACTAAGCACTACCGTAAGTGCTACCATATTTTGGGATTATTCAAGATTTTCGGTGGTGGGGCAACTTCAGAAATATGAAATTCTATACAAATAGAGGTAGAAACATGGGGTTGACGGTAATCGTTAGTGCATCGTTAGTGCACTTAAAAGCACTAAGCACTAACGTTAGTGCTACCATATTTTGGGATTTATTCAAGATTTTTGGTGGGAGCCAACTTCAGAAATATCAAATTCCATACAAAGTGTCAGTATTTTCAGGAATCAGTAACGAATGCACTAATTACTTTGTTAGTGCTTGAAGAGGGCGCAAATTCACGCTGACCACCAAAAATATTTTACTTGTAGCATCTACACTAATTAAGCACTAACGTTAGGGGTTGGTGCACGAAGAAGCACTAACGATGCACTAAGGATTGTACTGGAAATGATCATTAGTGCTTTTTAATTTGGCAGGAATTGGAGACAGTGAAAAACTCCCCTTAAATTTCTTATGTGAGTTTCCTGAGATGTAACTCGCCATAACTACACTAATAGTGAAGCACTAACGAAAACGGCTCTAATTTTTTCGTTATTGGTTGAAGTGGGGCGCCAAGTTCATGAAAGCTTCCAAAGGTTTTTTTACTTGTAGGGCCTACATTAATGAAGAACTAACGTTAGGTGTTAATGCACTAAGAAGCACTAACGACTTCAGTAGAAGAGGTCATTAGTGCTTTTGATTTTGGCGGAAATTTGACGCAATGAAAAATTCCACATAAATCTCTTATGGGATTTTTGTGGCATATAATTGGCCATATCTACATCAATATTTAAGCATTAACGGAACTATGAGTGTTTTGCAGAAGCGCTAACGATACATTAACGAATGGACTTATTTTTCGTTACTGCTTGAAGTGGGAACCAAGTTCACGCTGGCCCGCAAAGGTTTCTTACTTGTAGCACCTACACTAATGAAGCACGAAACTTAGGTGTTGGTGCACTAGGAAGCACTAATGTTACAAGGAAAGAAAACTTTCAAAATTATCGTGAACTTAGCCCCCACTACAAGCACTAACGAAAAAATTAGTTTTATACGTTAGTGCATTGTTAATACTTCTAAAAGGTACAAGTAGTTTCGTTAGTGTTTCACCATTAGTGCAGAAATGGCCAATTATAAGTCTCAAAACTCCCATAAGAAACACATGGGGAATTATTCATTGTATCAAATTCCCATCGCATTCAAAAGCACTAATTACCTCTGTTAGTGCAATTGTTAGTGCATCGTAATTACTTCTTAGAGCACAAACACCTAACGTTAGTGCTTCATTAGTGTAGGTGTTACAAGTAAAAAAACCTATGGGGAAGTCAGTGTGAATTTCGCACCGACACTTTAAGCACTAACGGAAAAAAAGTCCAATTCGTTAGTGCTTCTATAAAGCACTAACAATTTCGTTAGTGCTTCACTATTAGTGTAGTTATGGCCAATTACATATCACGAGACTCACAAGAAATTTAGGCAAATTTTTCATTGAATCAAATTTCCGCCAAATTCAAAATCACTAATGATCTCTTCTAGAGCGATCGTTAGTGTATTGTTAGTGCTTCTTAGCGCATCTACACCTAAGGTTAGTGCTTCATTAGTAAATATGCTACAATTAAAATACCTTTTGAGGCCAGAGTGAACTTAGCGCCCCCACTTCAAGCACTAACTAAAAACTTAGTGCCATTCGTTAGTGAATTGATAGTGGTTCTGGAAAACACTAACAATTTAGTTAGAACTTCAATATTAGTTTAGTTATGGCCAATTACATGTAACGAAACACACAATAAATTTATTGGAAATTTTTCATTGCATCAAATTTCCGTCAAATTCAAGAGTACTAATGATCTATTCTAGTGCAATCGTTAGTGCATCGTTAGTGCTTCTAGAAAGCACTAAATGTTTGTATGGAATTTGATATTTCTGAAGTTGGCCCCACCAAAAATCTTGAATAAATCTCAAAATACGGTAATGATAACCTTAATGCTTAGTGCATTTAAGTGCACTAACGATGCAATAACGATTGTCTTTAACTGCATGTTTTTACCTCTATTTGTATAGAATTTGATATTTCTGAAGTTGACCCCCATCTAAAATCTTGAATAAATCCAAAATATTGTAGCACTAACGTCAGCGTTTAGCATTTTAAGTGCACTAACGACGCACTAACGATTGTCGCTAACTCTATGTTCCTATCTCCATTTGTATAGAATTTGGAATTACTGAAGTTGCCCATCCCACCGAAAATCTTGAATGAATTCCAAAATATGGTAGCACCAAGATACTGCTTAGTACGTTTAAGTGCACTAACGATGCACTAACGTTTGCCATTAACCCCATGTTTCATCCCTATTTGTATAGAATTTGATATTTCTGAAGTTGACCACCCCACCAATTTTTTTGAATAAATCTCAAAATCTAGTAGCACTAACGTTAGTGCTTAGTGCGTTTAAGTGCACTAAAGATTGCCGTTAACACTATGTTTCTATTTTTATTTGTATAGAATTTGATATTTCTGAAGTTGGCCCCCCAAAAAAAATCTTGAATAAATCCCAAAATATGATAGCACTAACGTTAGTGCTTAGTGCTTTTAAGTGCACTAACGATTGCCGTTAACTCAGTGTTTCTATCTCTATTTGTATAGAATTCGATGTTTCTGAAGTTTGCCCCCCACTTTAAAACTATTATAACTTCGTACCGGAAGTGGTACAAACGAACATTTTTGCGGTACATTCCGGCACAAACATAGCACAAACGATTGCCATAGGTTTTGTTTCGAAATTCCAAGTAGGGAGGCTTCCGTCTCTCCAGCCCCCCCCCCCACTTTAAATGACTTATAACTTCGTACCGGAAGTGGTACAAACGAAATTTTTTGCGGTACATTCCGGCACAAAGGTAGCACAAACGATTGGCATAGGTTTCGTTTCGAAATTCCTAGGTGGGGGGCTGCCGTAAATCCAAGTTTGGAGGCTGCCGTTTCTCCAGCCCCCCCACTTTAAAACCCTTATAACTTCGTACCGGAAGTGGTGCAAACGAAAATTTTTGCGGTACATTCCGGCACAAACGTAGCACAAACGATTGCCATAGGGTTTGTTTCGAAATTCCAAGTTTGGAGGTTGCCGTTTCTCAGCCCCCCACTTAAAAACCCTTATAACTTCGTACCGGAAGTGGTGCAAACGAAAATTTTTGCGATACATTCCGGCACAAACGATTGGCATAGGTTTCGTTTCTAAATTCCTAGGTGGGGGGCTTCCGTTTCCGCAGCTTCCACTTTAATATCCTTATAACTTTGTACCGGAAGTGGTATAAAAACGAAATTTTTGCGGTACATTCCGGCACAAACGTAGCACAAACGATTGGCATAGGTTTTGTTTCGAAATTTCACTTTTTGGGGTTTCCGTTTCTCCAGCCCCCCACTTTAAAACCCTTATAACTTCGTACCGGAAGTGGTACAAACGAAAATTTTTGCGGTACATTCCGGCACAAACGTAGCACAAACGATTGGCATAGGTTTCGTTTCGAAATTCCAAGGTGGAGAGACTGCCGTTTCCCCAGCCCCCCCACTTTAAAACTATTATAACTTCGTACCGGATGTGGTACAAACGAAAATTTTTGCGGAGCATTCCGGCACAAACGTAGCACAAACGATTGGCATAGGTTTAGTTTTGAAATTCGTAGGTGGCGGGCTCCCGTTTCCCCAGCTCCCCACTTTAAAACCCTTATAAATTCGTACCGGAAGTAGTACAAACGAAAATTTTTCCGGTACATTCCGGCACAGACGTAGCACAAACGATTGGCATAGGTTTTGTTTCGAAATTCCAATGTTGGAGGCTTCCGTTTCTCCAGCCCCCCCACTTTAAAACCCTTATAACTTCGTACCGGAAGTGGTACAAACGAAAATTTTTGCGGTACATTCCGGCACAAACGTAGCACAAACGATTGGAATAGGTTTCGTTTCGAAATTCCAAGGTGGGGGGGCTGCCGTTTCCCCAGCCCCCCCACTTTAAAACTATTATAACTTCGTACCGGAAGTGGTACAAACGAAAATTTTTGTGGTACATTCCGGCACAAACGTAGCACAAACGATTGGCATAGTTTTTTTTCGAAACTCCAAGGTGGGGGGGCTGGCGAAATGCACCTCTGGCAAGGCCAAGGGAGACAGTGTGATAAGAAATGAAGGCAATGATGCAATGAATAAAGTGGGAGGAAGTGGAAGAAGCCCGAGAAACTCACGTTCACAGTATTTTCCACTCTATGCCGATTGAGAATGAATTTAGACAAACTGTTTTGGGAATGTCACTATTTATCTCAGCATCCCGAAAACTGTGGATTGAACACTAATATTGATCGTTTTCCATTGTTTTTGCATGTTACCCTTCTTACCCTTCATGACGATTGTGGATGAGGTGTCAATGGGCGCCCGAAGGTGGAGGCAGGGTGGGGCCCGGGACCCCCTGGCACACGAAAATATATACGTAATATAGCAAACCATGTCGATTAAATTCCAGGAATACAAAACGTAATATGGTAACCATGGAGATGCCTCCCTAGAAAATTTTCTTCAAGCCCCCCTGGATGTCATTACTCATCTCAACGACCTTCAAACTATTAATTCACAGTAATGTCGATCCTTGTCGATTATTTTACTTATTACCTCCTTTCCACTCCCCCGTAGGTGATAAGGATGTTTTATATGGCATCGAGAACGTCACTATTCATCTCAATGGTCCCCAAAATTACGAATAGGACACTATATTATAGTTATTAGTGAAGATTTTGAGAATTTAATGCTACTAATGGAATCACACAATAGGTCAGACTAACGTGGACGTGAACTATGCAGGGCTCACGAAGAAGAAGATCGTGAATAACCACTTTAAGGTATAGTAAACCTATACATTAACAACACCAATTAACCTAACCTTTTACAAGTTAGATGTACAGTATTTGTTATTTCATTGCCTGTGGATACGGATGACTATGTTCCGGACGGGTGCTACACAGATTTCTACCTATGGCTGTATCAAAAAGAAAATGAAATGTAATCTTTGAGTTTTACGTTCCACGTTTATACCGGTTAGGCTAAAGGAGACGGTGATAATGAGATATGAATGAAATCGTGGAATGAAGAAAGTGGGAGGAAACGGAAGAACCCCAAAACTGAAAACGAAACATTACTTTTAAAAATCAAAAATGCCTACTTCACTGAGTTTGTACTTTATTTATTGCATGAATTTATTAAGAAATTTGAAATTTATTTGAAAGTTGCTGAGAGATAAATCGCTTTAAACAAAATTTGGCTACTTTGCTACAACGTTGGAATTTTTAAACTACTGTATAGCTACTACTACTACTACTACTATTACCACTACTACTTCTATAATAATAATAATAATAATTATTATTATTATTATTATTATTATTATTATTATTATTATTATTATTATTATTATTATTATTATTATTATTATTATTATAAAATAAGGCATTCATTGCTATTAAAGAGTAACTAAACGTTTCAGAGTACTATTATTTGAAAAATCTTAAGGTAAATGTTCAGTTCAAGGAATAGGGTACATCGTTGAACTTAGTTTTAATAATCATCTAGGCATCTTTCGGGAATTTGCCGGGCCTGAGAAGATGCCAATTGATTGTATATAGGCCCTCAGCGCCCATGGCCTGCAAATTACAAAGAGGAAAGGAACCTGAGGTAGATACCATTAAGGTAAACAACCGTCAAAGTTTCCTTTTCATAGAGGGTCTTGTTCCAGGGCGCTGTTCCCCTTCCCTCTGTTGCCTCTAAGTAATCTTAACAGCCAAGTTATAAGCTAGAATATTACGTAAATTCATTCTAGCCCTAATATAAAAGTGCTTGCGTCATTGCTAGTGACGTTTTTAGCCTCAACGTCACTAGAAAAAAAAAAGTGGGGAGTTCTACTTACGTGAAACCATTGAACCACACTAGCAGCCACAATAACACAAGAAACTCAATTCTTAGCAACTGTTTGATTGTTGGTGTTTTAAGGAAAGGAATGTCATTGTTAATTTATAAATGCCCTTTTCAAATAGTAACAAAAATAAATAAACTTTAAAATTCTGCATTCTAAACATTTCCAATTAAATGTTAAATTGTCAATTCAAACAAATGCTATTTCTGTTAATCAATTTTAAAATAATAACACATGTGATTTTCATTCTACAGTGTGATATTACGGTAGATCTCAAAACTATGCATATGCCATAAAAAGAAAATACAAGGTTCATTCAATAAATAACCAGAAAAGTTGTATAAAATATACAAAACTTCGACAAAATTTGTGCTTCTTTGTTATTTTTTTGATTATGTCCTAGAACTCTTATCAGATGAGCCTGGCACGCGTGCCTCGCGAACAGGATGCTGGGAATCCGTCAAAAAAGATGGCGGCATACTTGCAGCTTTGCACCAACTACTGTAGCAGCAATGAACCTTGCTCTTCGGATCCTGAATCTCGTATATCAAAACTAGTTCCTCGCTATCTTTTACAATTCACTGTGCCACTTTTCTTATATTTCTGGAGAAAGAAAAAAGTTGTGATTTTTATAGACATTTGAGAGCTGAATTCAAATGTGAGTTTAGTTTTCGTGCATCAGAGATATTTTTTCCAGCAATTCCCAGTAGTTACACTGTAATTTGAATATATAGATAATATGAATGAATAATAAGAAATTTATAATTGTCACAAAATGAAAATGTTTCTAGTATTATATTCTGTCATTTTGTTTCTCAGAATATCCGTGACGAAATGCAGTGTACTTTAAGTACATTAATTCTTCATCTCATAGAAGTAAATCCTTGTCAAATACACTAGCAACTGCTAAGATGTATGATCTTTGAAATCAGATTTTCCTACTAATCTTCCTCTCTTTGTACAGATCAGTGTTTGCGTCTATGAAACTGAAATTTAGCGCGCCAAGGAAGGACTTCATGTGCAGGGGTGGATCCAGAGGAGGGGGCGATTCGATCCCCCAGAAGAGGAAACTTTCTTATTTTATATATAAATAAAATTCATCCCAGAGTTTGGAGCTCTTAAAAGTAGCTCTAAGTAGCAGTACATTACAACCTACCACCCCTCTCCCAGCAGTCTGTTCCATAGGTGTCCAAACTCGCGAGCCCGACGCTCGTGAGCTAGGCACTCACGCTCAACCGGGCTCGGGCTCAATAATTGAGCGCGAGCCCGAGTGAGCCCGAGCCCACTTGAGATTAGTGAGCGCGAGCTCAGTTAACAGAAGTGATCGCGAGCCCGAGTGAGCGCGAGCCCAGTTGGGAGAAGTGATCGCGAGTGCGAGTGAGTGCGAGCTCAGTTGGGAGAAGTGATCGCGAGCGCGAGTGAGTGCGAGCCCAGTCGAGAGACATGAGCGCGAGCCCGAGTGAGTGCGAGCCCAGTCAAGAGAGATGAGCGCGAGCGCGAGTGAGCGCGAGCCCAGATAAAATTAGTGAGTGCGAGCGCGAGTGAGCGCGAGCCCAGTTGGGAGAAGTGATCGCGAGCGCTAGTGATCGCAAGTCCAGTTGAGACTGGTGAGCGCGAGCGCGAGTGAGTGCGAGCCCAGTCCAGAGAGATGAGCGCGAGCCCGAGTGAGTGCGAGCTCAGTTAAGTGCGAGCCCGCGCTCACTTCACACTCACGTGGACTAATTTGCTTTAGAATCAAAAAATAGGAAATTCATTCCATGTGCAGAATTGTAAAGGAAGAATTAAACAACTTTACAAAATGAAAAATCACATTCTTGAGGTCTGAGCTGTCATTTTATTGTCCAGAGGACTTCAAACACCTTTCGGTAGAGAACCGACTTTTTCATGGCTATTATGAGAGGATGGTATTTGAGGCAGGTATTTGTTTTTGTTGTTTTAGCAACAACTTCCATGACCCAAGCTTTTTGTGTGTGTCTGTGTGTGCGAGATCATAGAATAAGGAAACTACTTGACCTTCCGAAGTAGGAAATTTATTTACTAACAACTAATGAAGCTGTGAGTTCATAGAAAAGTCGAGCGAAATAATTATGTATTATTTAATTATAGCTTCTTTAAATCCCAATAAACAAGAGTAGCTCTTAGGAATGTTGATAACTTGCATCATAATGGTTATTCAGCCCATTAATTTATATGAGGAAACAAAGAATTTTAGCCAGTTAATTTTACTGATTTTTTCTTCTTGAGATCTTTAAATGTATTCTATGCGAAATTTACCACTGTATTATGTAATTTTAATATATATAAATAAAAACTAAAACAATATTACATTGAATATTTTTAAAGCAAGGAACTCTTAAATAGGCCAGAAGAAGAAATTAGTAAAATTGAATAAGTAAAATCTCGTCTATTTAAAAGAAAAATACTTCCTCATATAAGTCAATGGGCTATTAAAAAAAAGAAAAATAACAATTCAACATCCCAAAAAAAAATAATAACACACACACACACACACACACACCTCCTTTCATTAGTCTTTTTTCGAAAGCTACCCTGAAACGATGGCGTGTCGTTTGTTGCAATCAGAGTTAAAAGTGAAGGAAAACACGGGGGACGTCATCTCCCACTTCCAAAAATATCTATGGCGTCCCTCCACTTCCTAAAAAATATAGTGGACAAAGATAGGCACAAGGGATGACATGACGTCATGCGTTCCCCAACCTTTTCAGATCATTTTTTTACCCCTGGTTACAACTCGATTTTGATGTTGTTTGACAATATTTTCATTGCGGATTTATCAAATCTTATTACCGTGAAGATTAGCACATACCTGACGAAATATCTAAGGGTTGCCAGGCACTTATTCATATTGATTCACTGTGAATAAGTGGTAAGTATTCTCATCTTCCAGACGAGCGAGATCTCATATAACCTCACTGATGAAAAAGAATATTAAGCTCCAAACAAACAAACACAAAACATTCTAAATTTCACGATAGCTTCGTAAATCGACATAATTACATGTCCTCTTTTAACGCAGTTCTTATTATTACCTTATTTTATATAAGTTCTATTTTTCCGTTATGTTACGCCATTAAAGAACCGGCTTTTAATATACATAAGGAAATGTACATGAATTGAAAACTAGAACCAGAATATGCTTACCATTTTCGAAAGTATTACACATAACTTCTTGACTCAAACTGATGTTATGACGTAAATTTCATTCATAAACATCTTTATTGAGCTTTCATTAACTTCTAATTTTCTTTGGTGTTGTTTTAACAAAATACAGGCTATAATCAACGCATACTTTCAAATTTTCAGTTTTAATACTCTTAAACTTGGCCTAAATTAAGAAATATTCATATTTAATGTATTTTAGCTGGACAATATACTTTCAAATACATAATTAAAAGTAGTGGTTACTTTTGAGGGAAGTCACAAAGTTAAAAAATTAAAGTTTTCGTGCTTCAAAGTAAGGGGTAAAAGTAATCTAATGGACTTAGAAGATGCAGGCCCGAATGGCAACACTATTGTGGGACTCCCAGTTCCAGAAAAACAAGTAAAGAAATCGCATTAAGAGTATATCATCCTGGTATTCATTGAGGTGTCATATCACTTAATAGGCCTATTTTATCATCGGAAGTTGGAAACGTAAAGAAATAAAGAAACTACTGCAGAATTAACTTTAGAAAATATTGCTTTTAATACAAACTATTTACTCCCTCAAATTCTAGATAGAGGCCAACAGGCTATACGCTCCCTTGTTTATGTTCATGGATGTACATGTATTGCAATATGTTATTGTGAGTGTTTCACAAGACAAGAGTAAGAGCCATCCAACAGTCTGATGATCACTTGGCAGAGGGACCCGCGAGCAGAATGTATTAATTGCATGTATTACTTGCAGAATTTAGTCATAGGAGCCACACTGGTTTCCACAGGGGAACATTATGCTCCTAAGACGGCACTGAATAGTAGATTACACTCTAGCGCGGGACCCGACTGGGAACAATCGGTCCAATCCGCTGAAGTCCGGCCCTGATTGTTGTATACGACAATTAATATAGTAGGGAAGTTTTCTTCTTTTAGTTTGAAGCAACAAAAAGTCTTTTAATTTTTATCCGTGTTACTTCTCTTACAAGCCCCCTCTGATTAAAAGTACATTTTAAAAAATTTAGAAAATATTTTTCTACTTTTCCTTCTCTCTATATATAAAAGTTATTGCTCTGGAGGTACACACTACCAAAATTTCTCAAAAATCTCTAATTTTTAGTGCTTTGATTAGCACATCCCTGTAGGATAGGCCGGAACTCCTGCAAGTATTACTGGAGCCTATGAGACCATTGACATTGCAATACCTTCTGAAGTACTATTATTTCGTTGTGTTACATTCAAACCGATATAAAGGGATCAGAGAAAGTTCCCTTTTACCTTTTGGTTTGCTTTTAGCTTCCGCAGAGGTAGCTGTTTTATTATAAAATGGTTTTAACAAACACTTAGAGTCACTGATATCAGATCCTGTTACTTCCTTTACCAAACGTTTAGCAGATTTTTGGGAAACGTTTAGCTCTTGTTATTATAAGTTCTGTAATTTCACGGATGTTGAATACCTGTAATGTCTTCCTAAATTTCTAAATCTAATTTTACTTCTAAAGCTGTCTTCTCACAAAAATATAAATAAATAAAAAATTAAAACCTAAGAATCTGTGTGTTAGTTAAAAACAAGAGATATCTATGCGTAATGTGGGTGTTGGACATAAGCTCACCGGCAAAAAGCTCACCGACAGTCTCATATTACAGGGATGGACAAAAGCTCACCGATAGCAAACATAAGCTTCCTTGAAGGACTTGTAATAAAATTCACCGAATATTGAAATTCAGGTGTTAGTTACTTCCTAAGCAGAAAATGGAGCTACTATCTTATATGACTTATCTATCAGGTATAAAAAAACAATAATTAGGACGTTGCGGAGTTGCGTTGTATTAAACGTGGGCAGACCTTGAGGAACTTGTAATAAAATGCCCTGGATATTAAAATCTAGCTTTTGACTACAATTACAAATAGGCCAAATAACTCGGTAGAAAGTAGAGCTACTAATGTCGTATAGCAGTTATCAGATATCAGAATAAAATAGGGATGTTGCAAGTTTAATGTGTGAAACATGGGCGACAGTAAGTCTAATTTTGGCCCTGGAAATTTTCGAACCAAATTTTTCTTATAAGCCTGCCAATTCATCAACTGCATTAAAATAATTTCATGATAAGGCATGAGTACTTACATAATAGAATTTGTTTGCTAACAGGACTGGTGATTTTTTTTTTTTTAACGAAATCATCATACTCAGATATATTTAGGCTTTGCTTCTTAGTGCTGCCGTCGTGCTTGCAGACAAACACTCAAACAAGTTTCTTTCTTATTTACTAACACTAAGCTTTTTTTTTTTTTTGTTCATAAGTTGTTTTGATCTTAGTAAATAAGAAAGAAATTCATTTAATGAGTATTGGTCTGCAAGTGTGATGACAGCCTTAAGACTTGAACTCTGCAACACTCTTAATATTTTATTCTGATGTCTGATAACTCCTATATGACGTTAGCATATTTTCTATTGAGAAACTAGGCCTAGGCCTACTAGTAGTCAAAGCCCAGATTTAAATATCAGGAGCATTTTATTTCAAGTTCCTCAAAGTCCGCCCACGTTTAATACATTAAACCCTGCAACATTTTTATTGTTTTATTTTTATATCTGACAACTGATATATAGCATTAATAGCTCTATTTTCTACTGAATTAGGCCTACTGCTAGTCAAAGTCTAGATTTTAATACCTCTTTATACCCATCATATACCCGCGAGCCCAATTAAGGCAAGTGAGCGTGAGCCCGGGTGAGCGCAAGCCTATTGGAGAGAAGTGAACGCGAGCCCGAGTGAGTGCGAGCCCAGTTGGGAGAAGTGATCGCGAGCGCTAGTGATCGCAAGTCCAGTTGAGACAAGTGAGCGCGAGCCCGGATGAGTGCAAGCCCAGTGGACAGAAGTGAGCGCGAGCCCGAGTGAGTGCGAGCCCAGTTGGGAGAAGTGAGCGCGAGCCCGAGTGAGTGCGAGCCCAGTTGGGAGAAGTGAGCGCGAGCGCGAGTGAGTGCGAGCCCAGTTGGGAGAAATGAGCGCGAGCGCTAGTGATCGCGAGTCCAGTTGAGACTGGTGAGCGCGAGCGCGAGTGAGTGCGAGCCCAGTCCAGAGAGATGAGCGCGAGCCCGAGTGAGTGCGAGCTCAGTTGAGAGAAGCGAGCGCGAGTGAGCGTGAGCCCAGCTGAGACAGGTGAGCGCGAGCCCGAGCGAGCCCAGTGGAAAATGGCCACCTTTGGTCTGTTCTGGATCCGCCCCTGACCATGTGTGAAACAATTCGCAAAGGAGACGTAAATGAAATTCAAGTACTGACAGATAAGTTTCATAGATACATTCAACAAAAAGCTAGAGTAAGAGAACTTAAAAGTTTTGGAAAACAACGCTCTTCAAATGGTCCAAAGATCGTCGCTACTTGCTTTGATATGAAACAGTTATTACAGTTATCCCGTACCAAGCATGGAGAATGGTATTATAAACGAAAGAAATCAACCTACAATTTCACAATCTATGAAGTTGCTAGTAAGGACGGACACGGTTATGTTTATCACGAAGGATTAGCACAAGGAGATCCTAATGAAATAGCCACTAATTTAACGATGTTTTAGGTTAGGTTAGGAATTACAGCATCTATACCCATGTTAGCCCGTCACGTATGAGGAATGACGTCCTTCGGCGAGCACACTTTCCGAGGAAAGGGAAGGAAGAAAGGATTGGGAAAGGAACGAAGCGGGCTAGGACTTATATGTGAGGTACCATTCCGACATTTGCCTGATGTGAATGAGGGAAACCTCACTCAGAATGGCTGGTCTGAAAAAGCTTTTGCATTTTTTCGACAGTTGACGAACTTAAAGATGTTGTGCGCAGGTGGATTTACTGCCATGAAGCCAGCAATGTTGTGGAGAATTTCACATCGTACATAGGGAATCGTACTTGTTATGAAAACGATGGGGTAAACACAGACACTCTGAAACAAATAGTAAAAAGTAGTCACACTACCTCAAAGATGTCCTCTACCATGATCCCATATTAATACAATGAGCCATAGGCTATATGAATATGTGGACATGCGGTAGGAGGTAACGGGACTTTGTGATCACTCTGTACAGTAGTAACGTAGGCACTTAAATTATTGTTGGGTTGTTCGAAATTTACGTCATTAGTGTCCTTCGAATTGCGGAGAATATGAATTCGTTATTGTCAATTATGAAAACCGTGTTATTCAAACGAGCGATGAGTTGGCGAATTTGTAAAAAAGATTTTCAGTTTTTCACCGGCGAAGATTCAAATCAATAAATCTCAGCTTACAATGTCAATTGTAAGACAAATGCTTCATGAACTGTATTTTAAGATATCGTTCATTAACTTCTATTAATATTTTTTTTTCATTTATGAAAATTTTTAGATAGATACGCTAGTGAATGAAATTATCCATTCTTTTTTAAACTTCAATTTTCTGAAAACAATATTTTTGTACATTCGCCAGTTCGTGATGTCTTGGAACAACTAAATTCGCCAGTTTGTGGAAACAACGACGATATATATATGTGTGTTACAATATCAGATCGATGAATGATCTCGATTCCTAAGTTTTGACCCTTGAAAATCCTGGTCAAAATTTATGGTAATACATGAAATAGTTCTTGAGATTTTGCTTTTTTCGGATGGACACAAAGGCAGAGTAAATATCTAAAGAAGTTTCGAATCTTCTTACAAATAAGGTTCAAGTTGAAAATCGTTCCGTAAGATAAGGAATGATAACAATTCATTTGAATCGATGATTGCAAAGAATGAAATAAAATGAAAACTTAAAGCCCCACGATGATGCCCTTTAGGCTAGGCCTGAATCTATTTTGTACAGTTTTGAGATATTAAAGAGAAATTATTTAAATCTCTTCATGGACCAGTGGTAAAAGTGAGAGGAACGCGGGGATGTCGTCCCCCCACTTCCTGAAAAATTACAATGGGAAAAGATAGGGAAGAAGGACGGCGTGACGTCATACGTTCCCCTACCTTTTCAGATCCACTTTTAGCCCTGGAATGGACGTCCTTCTGCACTCAGCTTATAAATTAACGCTTCGTTTACAATATTGTTAAACCTTCGTCTCAAATCTTTTTCTGTACAGAAAGTTGTATGTTCCGCTTGAAAATTGAAAAATGTTCATAAACCAAATTAATGAAAATAGACTCCGGTCCTTTCTATAATCACCTATTTACTTATTATAACTGCAGTTGTCTATTTACTCGTATTTTCCTATGTATCTCGCCTGGAACAAGGTTTTTCTATTGCTACGATTAAACTTGCTTTTCTGACAACGTGACACGCATTAGGAATTATTACAAAATATTTTCTTTACATTTTTCCTCATTCTTGCTCGCTAGGTGATAAAAAAAAGGAAGAAAAAAGAATTCTGTTTGAATTGCTTGAAAGGTCGTTTGGCCCAATAACATGTCACAGAGGAAGAGGAGTGTCAAATAGAGGAATGTGTGAGGTCACCAAAGCATTCAAGATATTGCTTACAGATGGGTTTGGACACAGAATGGAGAAACTGCCACAACCTGACTTCAATTCAGTGACCAACAACAAAGAACATTAAAAAGTCAGGGAAAAAAATCTTTGCTACAGGTTATCGTCCTCCTGTCGTGTATACGTTAAAGTTGTGGACAGGTCAAAATGTCAGCAGGTGCGTTTTTGTTCAACAACTTCGAGCTTCTCAAGAGCTCTTTAAAACTGTAAGCAACAGGAAACCAAACACTCGCATATTCCTCGTACGAGGGACATTCCGAAAGTAAGATTAGTCATTTTTCACAGGGAAGCTTTATTTACAAACACAAACAGAATGCAATACAATCCTTTCGCTATTTTTCCACATAATTGCCACCGACATTGATACATTTGTTGTACGTACATCACAACAAGAAACCCTCCTGAAAAAATGGTTGACCATCGATTTGAGTTAATTTCTCACAGCCTGCTTCACCTCCTTGCTGCTTCCGAAGTGTCTCGATAGTACTGACTTCAATGCAGGAAAATAGTAGAAGTCTTATGGGGTAAGATCGGGGCTGCAGATTAAGTGATTCAATTTCTCCCATCCCAGACGACGAATGTGTTCTGCAATGCCCTTGCTGTGTGAGGTCTTGCATAGTCGTTCAAGAACAAAACCCCTCGACCCAAGAGTTCTGGTGTCTTGCGTCGAATGGCGGACTTCATTCAGTTTGTCTAGTGCAGCGTTTCCCAACCTTTTTCAACTTGCGGCACACTACGGGTGTAACTTGAATTTTCGCGGCACACTCATAGATATTATTATTATTATTATTATTATTATTATTATTATTATTATTATTATTATTATTATTATTATTATTATTATTATTATTTGCAAATATAAAATATCATGGTAATTTTTTTCTGTGATTACTGATTTCCTTCTCGCAGAGATGGAAGCTCGATCACTGGTTTTCTCATATGCTAATTCATTATGCTTATTTTTTATTCTAATTTTAAAATAGGAAACAATTGCAATGAAATATGACTCAGATTTGTAAAAAAAAAAAAAAAAAAAAAAACGCTTTCTTTTTCGAAAACTGTATCCAACCTTTCACTAACAAGTAAGAACGAAGGTCACTTAATAACGGACGAAGAAACAAATGTCTTGTACTTTTAACTTTGCTGTTTTAACCAAAACCGGTGCATATTATTGCAATCACACAGCTTGCAATGCGTCGAAGTCAAAACACAGCTGTTGAACAAAGTGGTGTTGTGTCATTCATGTGCGAATGAATGTTCTACGAACGTTCATTTGACGCGTACCGTATAAGAGCTTCCATTTCTCGGTGTTAGTATGACTCTCGATTGAAGCGTAAGATAGCAGCTAACCGTGGAAATGTGTACGAGCCGAAATACTGTCTGCTACACAGTAATAGATGTAGAATAATATATTACAATTACAGTAATTTTTTCCATGGTAGAAATTCATAGTAATGTGTAATACAAAAATATACATTTTTTCCTATGTCTTGCAATTTGGTTGCTATAGAATTAATAATTTTGTTTCGATTTCCTCGCGGCACACCAGCGGTCCATTCGCGGCACACCAGTGTGCCGCGGCACACCGGTTGGGAAACGCTGGTCTAGTGTGTGGCAATAGCATGCCTTATTGGCGGTCCCAAGGAAATCATGCAATATAACACCTTTCGTATCTCACAGCATGGTCAGCAGAATCAGACACTCCGAATTGTTTTCGTAACGGGTGAGCAAGAATGTTTCCGCGTCATGATTCAGGGTCTTAATAGAACATCATCACTACCAGCAATACTTTACGAAACCGGAAGTGGTTGAAATGGGTACTACGTCCGGTTTCAATACTGATTTCCATAGAGCAAAAACAATAAGATATACCGAGATGAAGTTTTTGCATTCGATTCAGCTTCGCAAGAGTAGGTTCTATCTTCTCCCTTAATAATCTATTCAATCGAGAATTGGTTCAAATTAACGATTTCTTTTGCAATCAACCTTTATTGCAACAGAACAAATACAGTAACGCATAGCGAGGAATGGGTTTTCGATATGGATTCAGTGTCCAAGGAACAAGTTCTATCTTTGATCTTATTAATCTATTGCAACCAGTAATTATAGACGTACTACTTCAAGTTTGAGTACTAAATTCATATAGTTTGGAAGTCTACCGTAGTTTCACACTGTAAAGTGAAAATCGCTCGTTCGGAACCGATTTAACGTCCTGTGAATAGGTGTCATCTTCTCTCTTAACCATCTATTCAAACCAGAGGGGGAAGGAATCAACCACTTTCGGTTTTAACGTTAATCTCGATAGAGTAGAAACAGTAAGGGTAAAGACATGCCGAAGATACCTCGCGATCGAAGTCGAGGTTTAAGTCGCGATCGCTATCTCGATAATGGCACAAACCCATGGATTCAAATGGGTGGAAGCGCATGCCGGAGATGTACGCTACATCGCGACCTAGAGGTCGACCGTGCTGGTGAATTAATGGTCGCGATGATAAAAAAACTGAGTTTGTTTTTACATCGATGTTCAGTGGAAGCATCGCTGTAGTTCGTGTTCTCATTGGTTCTCCCTAAAACACTGCACGGAATAAAGTCTTCATTTGTTCAAAATTTCGTCTGCAGAGGATCGTGTGTATCTATGCTCAAGAGGTTTTGCTACACTTTATATTTGATTATGAAAGACATATTAGTAGAACTAATGAGGAATGTTCCAGCAATATCGGCTAAGACACAACCAACATCATAATAGGCACGTTTTAAATACCGAATGGAAGAAAATAGCAACTCAAATGGGAATGTCAGATAAGTTGTTCATATTTATTTGAGAATTATGCTGTAGCTTATTATTATATAAGGCAGTGGCGGTTATAGGGAGGGGATTCGAGCTGAAGTTCCTAAATTCCGGAATTTCCAAAAAAAAAAAAAAAAAAAGCAAGTGTTAATCATATCTATGCTTAAAAACTTCACGCCCCTCACAATTCTAGATTAGTTAAAAAGAATTTCTTCTAAATTCGTTACAGATATAAGGTAAAGAAATACCTGTAAAGACAAGTACGTATTTATAGGGAGGCAACGTTGAATAATGGAATTGCAGTGACGAAACTTCATTGAAGTTAATACCTCCCTAACCTCGAAACTTGAAGACAATCTTTTTTTTTTTTAACTGGGAAATGATTTCTCGCCTGAGTGCTGAAAGAAGGCATTTCTTCGCAGAATATTGAAAAAAGGTAAAAGTCTTTGATTTATTGATAGAGATGGACAAGAGATGAGACTCAAATATTTTTGCGAAACAAGAGACGAGATTTTGGCATTTCTCATGTCCTGTCTCGCGTCTATTCCTATTTATAAACTGTTTGGTCGTTTCAATTTCAAAATGAGGTTTTGCAGTGATTTTTATGCACTGATGAAATAATTTCACACTCGTCACAGTAATTTTTCTCCTCAAAATGAGAAATTACAGCGAGGTTGCAACCTCCTTGCTATGTGCGCCCTTCATCCATCTAGATCTAAACACCGAGGTAGCGACCGTGACTTAAACGTCGACCTCGATCGCGAGGTATCTTCGGTATGTCTTTACCCTAATACCAGTAGGAGGCGAGAAGCAATCAATCAAGCGTCCAACGACATATTCCATCTCCATTCTAACCTCTCTACTAAAACTGGAAGTGGTAGAAACATATAATAACTTCCAGTTTCAAGTAATTGAGAAATATCACACCATACAAACTAAACTCCTTCATGTGGTATACAGTGACATTGCTATTTTCCAAAAGAGAAGTAAAAAAATACAAATTGTTTTTTATGATGCTATTAAGCATTATGGTTTCCTTTTTATTTGTTGAGATTGATGTGAAGGCAAGAGTTGCTTTATTTATTAGTTTATTGTTATTGATATTATTATTATTATTATTATTATTATTATTATTATTATTATTATTATTATTATTATTATTATTATTAGCGAGTGTAATCTATATTATCATTGATCCACTGCATCAGTAATGCAGTGAACATCACGACAAATAGACGCCAATTGTTTGTCTGTTAAAATATCAAGACGGATGATAAATAGATTAATTGTTCCAAAAAGAAGAAGCAGAAGAAACGAGAAAAGGAAAGATTTTTAAAAATGCGAGAAAAAGAATGTAAGACATTAAAACTATTTTGTCAAGAAACTGTACATACGTTGTTTCTTCTTAGTGTTTAACTGTCGTTATTATGTTTATCTTTTGGTGAGCATAATGTTCGTTTTGATTCCCGTCGAAGAGTAAATATTCTGAGTCTCCTCATTCTCCGGAACAGTGTTGCCCAATCTACATTGTTTTCTACAAAAATAAGGAGAAGGAATGTGGTGGCTCAGTGGTAAAGCGTTCACCTCTGGTGTGTGAGGTCCCCGGTTCGATTCCCGATCACGCCAAGTGAACTTTGTGGTGGACAAACACCGTGTGCATGGGTTTTCTTAGGGTCTCCCGTTTCCTCCCACTTTGTTCATTCCACCATTTCATTTATTTGTCATCACCGTCTCCTTCAGCCTCGCCGGCATAACCGTAGTACATAAAACTGAAAAATAATAATAAGAAGAAAAAAATTTAAAAGTTGAAGTAGATTTCATTCTCTTGTAGATTATAATCGTGTATAGTGGGGACAAGTCTTTTGTGCGTAACGGCACTCTATCCCAAAATTGTCCCAGCGTTCGGTAGCTCGCATTAGTAGCTACTGATTCTCTAAAGCAGTGATGGCAAAATGGTGGCATGCATGTATGTTTTACCTGACCCGCGAATAAAAAAGACTAATAGGAGTTTGGTTTACCAAAACCCCTTCATATATTTACTCTGCCTGTGTGTCCGTCCGTCCGTCCGAGAAACAAATAAATCCTAAGAGCTACTTGATATATCACCTTCAATTTTAGCCAGGATGTAGAGCAGTGTTTTCCAACCCTTTTTAACTTGCGGCATACTACGGGTGTAACTTAATTTCTCGCATCACACTCATAGATTTGATTATTATTATTATTATTATTATTATTATTATTATTATTATTATTATTATTATTATTATTATATGTATATATAAAATACCGTGGTTTTTTTTTTGTGTGTGTGTGTGTAATTACTGATCTCACAGAGAAGAAAGCTCGGTCACTGGTTTTCCCCGATGGTAAATCATTATGCTCATTTTACATTCTAATTTAAAAATACAAAACAATCGTAATGAAATATAGGACACAGCTTTTTAAAAAAATACACTTTCTTTTTCGAAAACTGTATCCAGCCTTTCACTAAAAAGTAAGATCACTAAATAACGAACGAACAAATAAACCGTGGAAATGTGCATGAGGCTCCGGCAAATAAAATTCTGTTTCCAAAATACTATTTGCTACACGGTAATTTGTGTACAATAATATATTACAATTACAGTATTTTTTTTTTCATTGTAGAGGTTCATAGTAATGTGAAATACAAATACACATATTTCCTATGCCCTGCAGTTTAGTTACTATAGAATTAATAATGTTTCTATTTCCTCGCAGCATACCAGCGGCTAGTTCGCGGCACACCTGTTGGTAAACGCTGAGGTAGAGGGTCAAAAATGAAATATTGAGTTCGTTGATAGAGGTAATATTGTGTTGTGATACGTAACCACTTACTTTTTAATAAGAGGTTTAACAGACAAAATGTACACAGCAAAAAAAAAAAAAAAAGTGTTTTGCATTGTATTTTTATTCTTTGGTATGAGCAAAGCTTTGCGAAATATATTTTGCATTTATGGCAAGTAACTAATAACATTTTATGTTTCCTGTAATCGGTCACAATAATATTGTTGTAAACCCGTGAATCATCGGACAACAGTTACACAGCTAGCAGTGCTTCCATCTATTTTCTTTATCTGTTATTCTTGTGTCTTAGCACATATGAACAGAAGATGACAAAACTGTCGCCTATGTAACTGTTGTCAGACGATTCACAGGTTTACAACAATATTGTGACCGATTTGCGGGCTGCAGAACCGACAGTTTCTACCAACCACACAGTTGACGATCCGGTTACCGTTAGCAAACTTCTCGAATTCATTGCTCTGACATTGCAAAATATGCATCCATTCCAACGTCAACATGTTCTTCAACATATTATTGCTTCCGCGAAATCCACTTTTCATGTGTCATTATACGCTACATACTCCAACAACTACGTTCACTTCCACACCACCAAACTCGAAACAGCAGTATAATTCTAGCAACTATGGATATAATTTTCTTATTTCTCAATATCCGTTCTCTTCTTAAAAACAAAGCAGTATTTGAGACTCTCTTAATGGAAGAAAACGTTACAGCATTTATGTTAAATGAAACCTTTCTAAAGCACACTACTTCCTGCACTATTCCGCGATACACACTATTACGTCATGATACTTCCATCCCAGCAATCAGAGCCAACGGAGGTGCTGCGATAGGTTTTCGTCATTCAATTCCATTTCGTTCACATCCGTGTCCTGTATTACATATCCCCGAATACGTCATCGTTACCTTATATTTCAAAAATATCGCTCTTACCCTCGCCACAATCTACATCCGCCCCGGCCTTCCCATTCCTCACGACTTCTTTTCACATATCTCTCAATCATATAAACATTTTATTATTCTTGCCGACATCAATCTTCATAGCCGTTCTCAAGCAGAACGCGATGACTTTAAGGACTTCATCACAGTCAATACCAGCGGCACTCTGCTTGACCTACCGTCCCCAACTCGTCCCATCAGTAATACTACACCGGATATAGCATTGGTCTCCAACACTATCATCACCCGTTGTACAGTAACTGTTCTGGACTTAATGGGGAGCGACCATGCGCCCATCAAGCTCACTTATCATTCCAGTCTTACTTCTCCTACAACATCACCTTCACCACGTCTATCACCACGTTACGATAAAGCTGATTGGTCATCGTATCGCTCCTATATATCAAACTCACTGGCAGATTACGGATCACCAACTACACAAGATGAACTCACACACCAGGTTGATACAATCACCACTGTAATTCAACAGGCTTCCTCTCTATATATTCCACAGTCTGAATCCATCCCATATCGGCCGAAACTTCCACCACAATATCTGGCTATTGTTCGCCGCTCACGTCAGTCATATCGAGAATTCTTGCGCACCCGCAATCCTGAAGCTCTACGCCTTCATCGTCAACTCCAAAGAACAGTTCATAACTACATTTCGGCTTATAAATTACGCCAGTGGGTGAAAACCTGCAATCATCTTTCAGACACAGCTCATCCTACTCTGTACTGGAAGCGCTTCAATGCACTCTGTGGTAAACACACCAGGACCCCATACCCTCTTCTACTACATGATGCTCCACTTCATTCAGACACAGATAAAGCAAACGCATTTGCTGACTATCTGCAGGGAATTTTTACTCCATCCGAGTCGGATAACACAGACATACCTCATCCAGTCGATCAAATCAATCTTAACTCTAGATCTTTGCAACATCACTCATGCACTTCCCGACCATGTTATCACTAGCCCTATCACAGTTGCCGAAATCTCATTTGTCATCCAACGAAAACGAAACACTGCACCTGGCTTCGATTCTATTACTTACAGACACATTAAAG
This sequence comes from Thermobia domestica, assembly GCF_964235325.1. Lineage (NCBI taxonomy): Eukaryota > Metazoa > Arthropoda > Insecta > Zygentoma > Lepismatidae > Thermobia > Thermobia domestica. Next base: position 72,631,177 of record NC_137467.1, on the reverse strand, counting down.
AAAGTCCTATAGCACTACTGACAATATTGGCATTTATATATACGTTTATACTCCGAACAGGATTTTTTCCTACCGACTGGAAAGTATCTAAAACACTCATGTTCCCCAAACCTAATAAGCCTCCATCGAATGTCTCATCCTATCGCCCCATACAGTTAACGTCTACATTCAGCAAAATATTCGAACGAATACTTGTCAAACGCCTACATCCCTATTTACTTGACCGCCAACTACTCCCATCACATCAAGCCGGTTTCCGACCATCATTTTCAATCAACGATCAACTACTCCGCCTCACAACTCTTATCACCAATCATTACAACTCCATTCAGCCCTCCGTTCTTCTCCTCTTTGATCTCGAAAAAGCATTTGACAAAATTTGGCACATAGCACTCATATACAAGCTCATCAAATTTAAGTTTCCGTTAACCTATGTTCGCATTATTTACCAGTTTCTAGCATGTCGCATCTCATACATTGCTATTAATGAGCAGGTTTCCCATCCTATTTTTCTCATGTACAGGGTCCCTCAAGGCTCTGCTCTTTCCCCTCTCTTATACATCCTGTTCGTTGCAGATCTTCCGCAGCTGCCTCCCGACGTTCACTTCTTCCAGTATGCTGACGACACTGCTTTTCTTGCTCTAGGCAAAACCATCCAAGCCATAAATATTTCATTACAAGCCGCTATAAATCGTTTCACTCACTGGTGTTCTCTATGGAAGCTCAAAATAAATTCCTCCAAAACTCAAGCCATCACTTTTGTTCCACCTCGAAAACGTACCAAAGTTCATCGCAATCCCTCCCTCCTATCGCTCACTGTCCACGATACACTCATCACTCCAATTCGCACTGTCACATACTTAGGCATTATCTTCGATCAACATCTCACCTGGAAACCGCACCTCCAAAGTGTCAAAACCAAAGCCTACAACCGAGTGAACTTGCTCAAACGCCTAACCGGTACTACCTGGGGTCTTCAAGCCAGTGTTGTATTGAATACCTACAAAGTCTTTCTTAGACCAGTTCTTACGTATGGCTTTCCGGCTTGGATTTCCGCCTCTTCTTCCTACTACGACAAACTGGCCATTCTTGAACGACATGCTTTTCGCATTGCCTTCCGAATCTCTCTTCCAAGTCCGACTCGTGATCTCTATTCCTTGATCTCATTTCCTACTCTCCGTTATCACCTTGAAGCACTCCGTTTAAAGTTCATCACTCAACGTTACACACATCATCAACCTCTTCTCTTTGACACAATGCATCACCTTGCACTTCACTCCTCTCCCGCACGATACCATTATACTCCACTTCACCTTCTGTTTACATTATACTGCTACACTGTACCACCCGACCACCTCGATCGTCAACTCCTCGAAGAATATCGCCTGCATGTTCATCTTCCTTATATTTTTTCCATCATTTTGTGCACAGTGATTCCATCATTACTAACAGGGCTCACCACGTCTTCATTAGCCTAGAGCAGACCCTAGGCAGAAGATAACCGCATTTGTCCTTCTAACAGTCCTCATAATGTGTTGTGGCGTCAAGTGCACCTCACTTTATCTCTCATCTCCATCAGTGCTTAAAATTTCAAGTTGTGCGTTAGTTTATATTCCAATTTCGTTAGTTTTCCTTTATTGCATATTGTTATGAGTTCATTTCTTCACTATATTTTTCCGTTGTTATATACTCTTAAATTCGATAGTTTATTTCTTTTTTGTCATGTTTTGTTTTGTATTCTTACATTTACTATATTATTTTTCGTTATGTTAACAGTTATATAAACATATGAAGTTCCTTCTACCTTGCTGTATGTTTATGATCGAAAAGATCATAAAGACCTCAAAATAAAAGATGATTAAATAAAAATATCAATAAAACCCCATAGCCCATCCATTAATTCCTCACTTCTCCTATACCTTTCACTACCCTTCCCTAAAAGAGGGTGTAGCCCTCTGAGAGGTAGCTAGCCTTAAAATAAAAAAAATAATAAAAAAACTTGATGCTGAATTAACACACTAAAGTGTTAGTCATTTTGTGTTGTTTCAACACCTTATTTTTTTTACAGTGTAGATATGATTTTAATTGATATAGATTTCATTTAAGTCTTTTTTTAAAACCACTATCTTTTTAAAAAGTGTTCTAAATATAACTGGAAAAGTTTGTAAACCGTTGCTATAAGACAGAAATGTGACATTAAATACAAATCTTGTTTCTTTCTAGCAACTTGAAAAAGAAAAGATGTTGAAATGGTCGACGAAAAAGTATCACCTTTAAATGTTAGCTTTACACATATTCTGAACACAAAAATAATATTAAAATAATTTCTAGTAAGTTCATCGAGCTGATCCGAGAATGTTTGATAATACAAAATCAAAATCAAAACAACTTTCATTTCGTTCAAATGTTGTTTCTTGGTTACTAAACAAATCTTTGTCAAGGGTCACAGTATAGGTTGGAAAATCTTATCAGAAGAAGAAAGCGCGGATAGATAACGAGGTATGTATTTAGCTGTGGGAAGGTAAACGAACTGGTGTCATTAAGCATACAGACAAGAAGATACCTGGAAATGTTATGATGAAAGACAACAGTGTTTCCTACCTAAAACTATTTTACGTAAATGTTTGCTCATTACATACGGTCCAAAATGGTTATTATTATTATTATTATTATTATTATTATTATTATTATTATTATTATTATTATTATTATTATTATTATTATTATTATTATTATTATTATTATTATTATTATCTCAAGGTGTAAGTTATTATGATATTTTGTGTAAGTAGACCTATATAGATACTTTAACACTTATGTTATCTGTTGAGTTGAGTTGATTTTGAGTTTAACGTCCCGTTCAGCAGCGAGGCTATATGAGACGTGGACCTACTGATTAACGTGGAATCCGAACCACATGAGCTCCCACCGGGAATCGAATCCGGGTCTCCCATTATGCTATCTGTATTGAAAACAAGTATCAGTTTCACATGTACACCATCTGAAGAAATTTGGTTTGTATGGCATGATATTTTGTCAATTACTACTGAAACCAGAAGTGGTAGTAGATATTTAGGTTTAGTAGAGAGATTAGAGTGGATGTGGAATATGTTCTTAGGACGCTTAATTGATTTCAGAAAACAGCTTCGCGCTATCTATAGCGTCTATAGCGATCGATAAACGTGAAAATCGGAAGTGGTTTATTTCTACCACTTACAGTTTGAATAAAGAATTAAAAGAGAAAATGGCACATATTTTTAGGATTATCAATTCATTAAAAGAGCGCACTTCTCGCTCTCTCTTATAGTTTTTGCTCTATGTGGACCAATATAGAAACCGGAAGTTGTAGTGAATTTCTATCGCATCCGGTTTTCGTGGAGAGTTAAAGATGGAGATGAAATGTATCCTTGGGACGCTTAATCGATTGCAGGAAACCACTTCCACTCATTACTACTTCTGACATTATGGAAGCTAACAGCTGTAAAGAATTTTAAACCTCGTAGTGCAATTCTTCCGAATGCTATTCCATATCATGTAATAAGGTCGTGCTCAGATCATCTTGCAACTATACAACCAAATACATTCAATAAATCTTTGAAAATAGATATCTGTTCAGAAGCATGAAAAAAATATTTCACAATTGTAAGGGAAAGAAAATAATAACGCTATTAACTATAGGCCTATTACAATTTTAAATTCTTTCAGCACAATTTTATTCAGCATGGGTTTATTAAACAAAAGTCAATCCTCATAAATCTTATTGAATTAACTAAATATATCAGCTAAGCCTTAGAAAATAGTCAGGTAGATGTTATACACACAGATTTAAGGAAAGCATTTGACACAGTAGATCACTCACTCATTGTTAAAACGTTGGGTTATCTCCAATACTTCTATCTACAAAATTTCATTTCTCTAATGCTTACCATTACCAAACTACATTAGGTTATGCATTAAATTTTTGACCGACTTTTATGTATGTATATACTCGCCTAGAGCCCATATCGTTCAACGTATTAGCATCAAATTTTAAGATTTAAGTTTTTTTTTTTAAACATTCTCTAGGGCTAATTCAAATTTTCTTTCTGCGCTCCAAAATAAGGCAGTTTGCTGAAGGGTGAATATATATACAACACCGACAACGTTTGGGAGGTGATTCCTGGCACTAAAATAAGACAAAAAGTATATACCAACCTGGGTGCACAAATGCTTCCTTTCGGAATTATAGGCTGCCGAAAAACATGAAGAAATGAACTTTAAAGATCCATAGCTCCATAGGTTCATAGGACTTACCGTAGTCGGATGAAAACTTTATTTAGGAACTAGTATGTGCCCTATCCAAAAATACATGTTTCAGAATCCTAAGATACTCACGCAACAATTTTTGTACAGGCAGTTCGGTTACGGGCATATAATCTGAAGTACTCACTAACTACCTCTATAAAAATTGTTGCGGAATTACTGCAGGATTCTGAAGCATGTATTTTTGGATAGAGCACATATTAGTTCCTTAGTAAAGTCTTGACCCGACTACGGTAGGCCCCATAGTTTTGGAGCTATGGAGCTTTAAAATTCATTTTTTCACGTTTTCGGCGGCCTATAACTCCGAAAGGAGGCATTTGTGCATCCAGGTTAGTCTATACTTTTTGTCTTATCTTGGTGTCAGGAATCACCTCCCAAACGTTGTCGGTGTTGTTATATATATATATATATATATATATATATATATATATATATATATATATATATATATATATATATATATATATATATATGTGTGTGTGTGTGTGTGTGTGTGTGTGTGTGTGTGTGTGTGTGTGTGTGTGTGATATTTTCTCAAACATAGTTGAATTTATAAACAGTTTGTTCATATTTCATAAATAAAAGTTTCATTAATAACTCTACAGTAATGGATAAGTCATTTGCCTTGACAAAATCCACGAAAGGTAGTTAACTCTTGCAGGTAAATTCCTTTCGGACAATTTTCTTAAAAACGACTCAGGTGATTTTTTTTCATATTTTGTAATTAAACGTTTCAGTGATAAAATAACCCTTCAATACGGGGTAAGTCATTGATCATGAAAAGAAAATCACAAAGGATAGTTTACTCTTCAGAGCGAGCTTCTTTATGGACGATTTTCTGAAAATGTACTTATGCGATTTTGTTCGGTGTTTTCCTGTTTTACTTAATGACTCTCCAGTACTTTGTAGCACATTTTCGGTCTTATTTTTAGGCAGAACAGGAATTCCTGTTATTGCTAATCTTCGCAGGAGAAATTTAGATTCCAGTGAAATATATTAGTAATTATATTCTCGACAATTGCGATTGTTTTCAAACTTGATTTTCGTCTATCATTTCAGCACTGAAATTAAATTAGCAATCATGGTCCATTAGTTTACTATGAGTATCAGAGGTGGAGGGCGTGAGTGGGTCGTGGGTCAAGAGGACGTGAGCCACTGCGACCTACTGACCAACACTGATCCACTGACCCACTCTGCTCAGTGCATTGTAGGCAGCATCTTCTAAACACTTGCGAATTTGTCTACATTTTACTTTCAAAGCCTCCATTTTTTCTTACTTTTTCATTTGTTTCTATTTACTTACCTGAGATGAGTGTATCAGTGAAAAAAGAATTTCAGGCACTTTTGGATATGATATTCGTAATTATAATAATAATAATAACACTACTTAGCTTTCGAGGTTGGCCTACTAACCTTGATTTGGGACTTTCAAATTTCATCTTATTTTCTACTGAAAATATCTTAATTCAACAAAGAAATAATTATATAATGATAATTAAATTGAAATTTGTCGTAATATGACCCATGACAAACACTACCATTTTATATCATAAAGGTCATATTCGCCAGTATTGTAACAGACTGGTGCTTAAGCGATTCACAATAAAAAATCAAACTCCGATTAGTGATGATTTCACAGCCTTGTGTTATTACAAGTGTAAACTCTTTAGTCAGTGGAGAGGAGGGCGTGGATCATGGGTCAGAGTTGATGACGATGGGTTTTGATGGGTGGTGAGTCAGAGGGAATCATGGTGATTCAGAAGTGTCATGATGGATGGTGGGTCATGGTCGGTCGTGAGTCACAGTGAATCGTGTGTTCATTCAATTGGTCGTGGGTCACGGTGCATGATGAGTCAATGGGTAATGGGTCAAGTTTTCATTGCCCCACGCCATCTGTGATGCGTATATTTACGCGATATCTACTAGACCTTTACAACTTCACCAATGTTTGCTGTATACAAAACTACTTTAATGCTACTGGTTAATTGTAGTTTCTTGTATAAAATAGGAAAAAGTCAGTCTCACTGATTTATGAAAAGAAATTAAAAATATATGTAAATTAATTTATGTGGAGAAAGTGCTTTAGATGTAATAATAATAATAATAATAATAATAATAATAATAATAATAATAATAATAATAATAATTATAATGGGACGCGGTGCCTCGGTGGTAGAGCTTTCACCTCCGGTGCTTGGGGTCCTGGTTCGATCCCAACTCGCGCCGTGTGGACTTTGTGGTGGACAAACACCGTGCTCGTGGGTTTTCTCGGGGTTCTCTCGTTTCCTCCCACTTTCTTTATTCCACCATTTCACTCATCTCTCATCATCACCGTCTCCTTTAGTCTAATTGGCATAACGTGGGACGTAAAACTTAAAGATTTCATTTCATTTCATTTTTTATTTCTAATATTAGTTTAGAAACATGGGACTATAAGTGATACATTACATAAGCACATGTGGGGGCCTCGGGGACTCAGTGGTAGAGCGTTCACCTCTGGTGCAAGGGGTTCCTGGTTCGATACTAGCTCGCGTCAAGTGAACTTTGTGGTGGACAAACATCGTGTGCGTGTTTTTTCTCGGGATTCTCCCGTTTCCTCCTACTTTATTCATTCCACCATTCCATCCATTTCTCATCATCGCCGTCTCCTTTAGCCTAGCGGGCATAATCATGGAACGTAAAACTGAGAGATCTTTTTAATTTTATTTACTGAAACACACGCATTTTTTAAATGTTCATAGTTAAGAAGAAAAGCAAACGCCGTACAGCGTAATGCATAACTAAATTAATGCAAACTTTAAATGATAGTTGAATTCAGCGCTATCATGGTGCCCAGTATTATTTTAAAATTATTAAATTCACAATTATTTCAATTTTCTTCTAATTAATTTCACTTGTTTGATCACATTTTACATTAAGTGTTTTGATGCCAAATGGAGTTTGATGTGTGGAGTTTACAGTGTTATTACTCACTGTCGTAGTGATTAAGACAATTATAGCCGCATAAACTGGCAATTCAGACCTTAATCTGTGCCACCATAATTACAGTTTATGAACTACTTTTCGTTCTACTGACAAACAATAACTACTAAAACAATTTTTAGGTTGTAGACTACTAGAAGATAATATCTGGAACAACATATAACCTTTTGTGATTTGAAGGAAGGAAGGAAATGATATTGTTAACCATGCTAATGATATTGTATTTTATCAGATTCATAGGCAGTACACAGTGTTCATAGTATTTCTATCTAGAAATACAGCATATGCGTGTAGTAGTATTGGCAGTAGTTGGCCTAACTTTTTTCTGATTGGGTGAAAGACTTTACCTCATCTGATCACGTGATATGACGTCATAGTGGTCAATGCTCTTTTGATTTTGTCAGGGGTACCTTGACCTATCTTCAAAATTTTGGGAGGAGTGTCTAGAACTATCCATTAAGTTTTGGTAATTGACAATTTTAAAAAAATGGTTTAGTAGCATAGGACCAGGGTATGTACCGCTGTAAGTTTTTGGGGTTCATCTTGTTCCTTTTATAGTTTTATATATAAAAATTGCCAAAAATGTAAATTTCGGAGGATTTTGACCTATTTTATAGACCCTGATGGGACTTGATTATCTTATGTAAGTATATGGGTGAGTATAGGGATCAATTCCCTTTCACTGGACATGGGTACATTGATGCTTATGTTTTAAATTTTGGGACGGGTACTTATTCCTACCCTTTAATTTGAGAGTAGACAGAAAACAATAATTGAAAAATGTTCTCTAGGGCCCGAATATATACCACTGTGAATTTGGGTGGTGCAGTTTATCCCTTTCAGTGCTTAAAAAATTGTGAAATTGTTAGCATGCGCACGGTTTCGGTTATTGACCTATTTTGTTTGATGAACCTTTAACATGTTATATGGTTACATGGTTGAGTACAGGTGTGCATTCTCTTTCATAAGACATGGATACATTGATACTCTTCTCTTAAGTTCGGAAGGGTTACATAGGACCACCCTTTAGATTTGGGAATTATCAAAAAACAAAATTTGGTAAGTGTTCTCTAAGGCCCAAATATACATTTCTGTAAAATTGATCGGTCTTATGGATAAAAAATTGTCAAGAATATAAACGTAAAAAATACGTCGTACCACAAGGTCGGTAATTGACCTAATTAGTCCTCTTGGATGAGGTTTTATCTCGCTATATAGTAGTATAGTTGAATACAAGGTTTTTTTTTTCTTTTACATAGAACATGGGTACATTAGGCCACCTGTTAGATTTAGGAATTTGTTAAAAAATAAAATTTGGAAAATGTTCCCTAGAACTCGATTTCTGTAAGGGGGACCGTACAAAAAGCATTGCATTTCCTCATGTGTTCGATTTGGGAGATTTTTGGATATATTGTAGCTGAGGACCTCCCGGTCAATTGTTTATATGGGGTCAACCACCTATGACCAACCTTGTGACCTCTAGAGCTCACCAAAGGTCACACCGTACAAACAACATTGCATTTCCTCGTCTGTCCGATTTGGGAAATTTTTGGAAATGAAATGAAATCTTTAAGTTTTACGTCCCACGGTTATGCCGGTTAGGCTAAAGGAGACGGTGATGATGACGGTAATGAATGAAGAAAGTGGGAGGAAACGGGAGATCCCAGAGAAAACCCCGAGCACGGTGTTTGTCCACCACAAGGTCCACACGGCGTGAGCTGGGATCGAACCAGGGACCCCAAGCACCGGAGGTGAACGCTCTACCACTGAGCCACCGAGCCCCCGGGAGATTTTTGGATATGTTGTAGCTGAGGACCTCCCGGTCAATTGTTTATATGGGGTCAACTCCATATGACCAACCATTCAGAGGTCACCAAAGGTCACACAACGGGTGTTGGTAGAACTGGTTGAAACTTGGCATACAAAAAATAGTTGTGTTGTACTGGGCTACTGCAAATGAGGATAGTCTACGTAACGGTGTGACTTTTGTGACCTCTTGAGGTCACAGGGTTGGTCATAGGGAGTTAGCCCCATATAAACAATTGACCGGGGGTCCTTAGCTACAACATATCCAAAAATCACCCAAATCGGACAGACGAGGACATGCAGGAGGTCACAGGATTGATCATAGAGAGTTGGCCCCATATAAACAATTGGGACAACAGGAGCCTCAGCTACAACATATAAAAAAAATCACCCAAATCGGAAAGACGAGGAAATGCATTTTTTTTTTTTGACGGAGTCCTTTGAATGGTCCAATTTATTCCCTTCTATAGGTAAAATAAATGCCAAAAAATCAAAATTTGGAGGTTTATAAATTATAACTTATTATATCATCTTTGATGAAAGTATAATTTATTATATGCTTATGTAGATGAGTACAGATGTAAATTCTCTTTCATAAGACATGAGTATGATGATGCTTTCTTTTAAAATTTGAGAGACATACGACCACCCTTTAAATTTGGGAATTGTCAAAAAATAAAATTTCGTGAATGTTTGCTAAGACTCAAATATATAACTTTACAAATTTGGATGGCCCTACTTATCCCCTTTTATGGATAAAAAGTGCAAAATATTCATATTAGTACGTGATCGGTTATTGAGTTGACCTAATTTATTATCTTTAAATGAGCCTTTACTACAACATATTGTTATATCGTCAATTTTCTTTCATATGATATTAGTACATTGATGCTCTTCTTTTAAAATTTGGGAGTACATTGACTCACATCTTAAATTTAGTAATTGCCAAAAAGTATATAAGTATATATATTAGTAAATGTTTTCTAGGGCTTTTTTAAATTTGGATGGTTCTGCTTATCACTTTTTGTGGGCATAAAATTGTCAAAAGTAACATTTTATATTTGGCGAGAAAATGCATTAGTATGAGGCGCAAATTTGAATGTTGTGTTTAACATTCACTAAAATATTTTTTTAAACATATATCCATGTGGATGAATGCTATATGACCTATACGAAAAAAAAAAAAAAACTCACTTGACACATTTCTACGACGCGCGACGCAGCGAGCTTAGCGTCGGAAAGAGACACAATAAACCTCTCCCAGAATATGTTCAGTTTCTGCGGCATCAGACTATAATCGACCATACTGCTCTGTTATGTAACTAACGGGATACTGCCGCTTACCTCATGACAATCTCACGGCGATGGGTTGCTCATGCGCGGTACAGTTGCATATTGACTTTTGGCTCAATATAACTGAATTAATCTTTGTATATGGTTGGCGTACACGCCTCACGAGATACCTGGATTCGATTCCTAGTAGAAGCTCGTGTGGTTCAGTCTTACGTTAAGCTGTAGGACGACGTCTTATATAACCTTGGTGCTGAACGGGGCGCTATATTCCAAATTAACCGAACAATGATTTAGATCAGTGATTCTCAAAATGGGGTCCGTGGGGTTCCTTGAGGCCTAAAAATTGAAATGTTTTGTAATAAAATGGAACTCACCACAGCTGTTATGCAATAAATATTTTTAAGATTAACAAACTGCAGCTGTGGGCAGTATGAGCACAAAACAATAATTATTCATTATATCCAGTGCTCTAGGATTTCATTGATTCTTCAGGTGAAAAACTCTCTGCTGAAATGCACAAAACACTTGTAGGACACTTGAAAGCATTAGTTGCAAGTTTTCTAGAATATTTCCCTGTTCCATAACCTGGTAATGGTTGGATTGAAAATCCTTTCACTAATGTAGAAATCCATGACATACAAGGTATGAATCTCTCTAACACAGAACAAGAACAGCTATTGGAACCATCCCGCGATACTTCATGGAAAAACATTTTCAAAGAAAATGAACTTTGGAGCTTTTGGTTGTGTGTGTGCTGTGAGTATGAAGAGTTGTCTAAGAAGACATTGCAACATTTGATGCCTTTCCCTACCACTTACTTATGTGAGCAGACGTTTTCTGCTCTTTGCAATATTAAAACCTTAAAGCGAAATCGTCTTAATGTGGAATCGGACCTAAGATTGATGGTGACAAAACTTATTCCAGATTTCAATGCAATTATGGAAAAACACGAAGAATTTCATTCCTCACTTTAGTGACTCCACATATAAGAATTTATCAATTGGATTAAAAAAAAAAAAAGACTGATTTTTCAGTCTTGAAAGTCACTGTATTTTCAATTGAAATTTCGTTCACTAGGAAACAATCATGTCTTTAGAATAAATTACTTATTGCATTATTTTTCTTATTTTTTTTTCTTGTCAGTGGTAATTCTAATTATTAAATTTTAATACCATGTGAAATTTCAGATAGCATTGCAAGGGAGTTCGCAGATCACTTTCCTAATGAAGAGGGGGTCCGCTTTATCGGAAAGTTTGAGAACCGCTGATTTAGATTATGAAATTTGAGCGAGAAATTTTAGTACGATAGTTCGCATCTTTCATTTTATTTTTGTACTCAAGAGCTATATCTCTTATACCTGAAGTTAAGTTTTCTTCTAATCGTAGGCTGTAGATTGACCTTGCAGTTTTTTGTTTGTTTGTTTGTTTGCTTGCTCGTTTATCCGTAAACTAATTATTTCCTCGTTAGGCTTTTGACGTAGTTTCCATGATAGGAATCTTATTCCTAGCAATGTTATAAGTTTTTTTTTTTTTAACATACATAACATGGTTATATAATCTCTTAGTATTTTACTTTTACTCGTGTTTTAACATTAGTTTATGCCTTTTCCTTATTATGAGGTTTTAGCTTCCTAGTTCGTATTTGGCTACATATTTTTTAATGATTTTTTTCTATATTAGTTTTGTTGTTTTCATGAGTTGTATGATATCATGTTTCCTCTCTGATCATTTACACCAGTACAATTTTTCTTGTTCTTGTTCTGTTTCTGCTGGGTAAGCTCTAACATGTCCTTGCCTAACTACGTTATCAATGTCTTGCAAGCGGAAAATTACATGTGTTTTGAGTTTGTATTTCTTGTACAGTTCTTCTAAATCACCTTCCTATTGTTATTACTACCATTACGTATCACATTTGAGGTTAAAAAAAAAGCTGAGTGTGTTTATCAAACACTGCACATAAGAACTGGGCGATAGGAGGAATAGATTTATGAAAAATGTTTGAAAGATATTTTTGAATCTGTTCCCTAGTGACAAAAAACTCCCAGCTCGATCCAAGTTCTCTTGTTTGCTCAAATATTCATTGTAAACGGTTCAATCGTTTCCTCACTTTTGTAATTTTACGAATACAAAATGGAGAAATTAAAATATCGTGGAAATTGTGTATTTCCCCCCAACTCTCCTCGTCTTAAAAGCGGAATTTTCATAAACGCTGGGGCATGTTTTCAGGATTTAGGATTTAGATTTCTGGGCTTTCGGGATCTAAGGCCATTTAGCCCGTCAGGTATGAGGAATTACATCCCTTGGCGAGCACACTATACGGGGAAAGGGAAGGAAGAAGCGACATGGGACCTACAAGTTAGGTACCACCCCGGCATTTGCCTGGTGTAAATGAGGAAAACACAGGAAAATCTCATTCAGAGTGGCTGGTCTGAAAAAGCTTTTACACATTTTCGACCGAGTGCCCCCACCGGGACTCGAACCCGGACCTATCACACCAAAGACAAGAACGTTAATAACTACGCTATGGGGGACACTGTTGGGGCACGTGTCTGCTATTTTTAACGAGAAGTCAATTACGATATACTATTTTAAGCATATATATTTCGAATTCCCTCTTCTCCCCTAGAATACGCATTTTAATTAAGGTGTCATGAAAAAAAAAACGGCTTGAGGTAAATTCTAACTATACTTATACATTCATTTCATACGTTTGAGCATGTTCCCGTGATAATGAAACATACAAGGACGATTTAAATGTATCGAGAAAACTATAGAAATTACCTCTTCTCCCCTTTTAAAATTAATTTTCGAAATGGCTTGGATATCATTACCATCATAGGGATTCTGGCATTATTGGCAGGTCACTTGCCGCAACTGAGATGCAATGCCCGTTGAAAGTAATCCTAAAATATGCGACAAGCAGATAATCATCAATGTAAGGTGGGTTGCATATAACCAAGGGTTAAGAACATCTTTGTAGTCACCTTTCTCCAAATGATTTTAACACTGTTTGGTGATGGATATTGAGATCATTGGCAATGTCATGATAGCTTACATGCCGGCTTTGCTCGAGAGTTTTGTCAGAATATCACCCATTTTTTCTGTGATTGGCCGCCCACTGCGAGAAACATCTTGAACATTGACGATGGAAAAATTAAGCATTTCTTTGGAATCGATTAATAAAAAAAAATGAAATGAAATCTTTGAGTTTTACGTCCCACGGTTATGCCGGTTAGGCTAAAGGAGACGGTGATTATGAATAATGAATGAAATGGTGGAATGAAGAAAGTGGGAGGAAACGGGAGAACCCCGAGAAAACCCACGCACACGTCGATTAATAAGTGTCTAAGAATATCAACTATCTTTTATTTACTCTGTATTTCAAATTTGAAGTGGCAGAAATCAATTATTTCCCGTTTTAACTGATCGTTATATACAGGGCTAGCATAAATGAAACATTCGTTTAGAAAAGGTTATATTTTCAAAAGTATTACACCTACACACTTGAAAGATACATGAAAAGAACCACAAACTCACCAAGTTTGTATCGTGTATTCCAGGTGGTGGCAAGAGTGGGCACAAGACGGGGCACCCCCTCATTGGCACATCCCAGTTCGTGACTACCTAAACGATGAACTTACGCATCGCTGGATTGGGCATATTGCTTAGAATGACTAGTTTTTTTCCCTGGCCTACCAGATCTCCTGATTTAACGCCCTGTGACTTCTTTCTGTGGGGGTCATTCTCATCAATACGCCCAAGCCAGCGATGCGGAAGTTCATCGTTTCGGTAGTCACGAACTGGGATATGCCAACGAAAAGGTGCCTCGTTTTGTGCCCCCCTCGTGCTGCCACCTGGAATACACAATACAAACTTGGTGAGTTTGTGGTTTTTTCGTATATCTTTCATGTGTGAATGTGTAATATTTTTGAAAATATATCCTTTTCAAAATGAACTAATCATTTATGCTATGCTAACCCTGTAGAGTAAAAACAGTAATAGATAGTGGGAAATTGTTTTTTGCAATCAATTAAGCGTTCTAAGAATATGTTCCATCTCAACTCCAATACATATACTGAAACCGGAACTAGTAGATAGAAATCTAGTACCACTTCCGGTTTCAATATTAAGTTAATTGTAAATAGCTCGCCGTAAAAACTATACTCTTCATGTAGTGTAGACGTAATACTGCTACCTGTTCAGCGCCGTAACTTAGATATTTTGTGTGTGTGGGGGGGGGGAGAAGTATTAATACGCGTACTTGGACCACCTAGAACAGTTGTTTTCCTAATTCTTCGGCCCCCTCTTTCCACCTTTCTCTTACTCTTTATGAACCCCCCGGAGCCTGTGGGCCCTCCAGCACGGCAAGGTCTGCGGAGCCGTTAGTTACGTCCCTGAGTCCGTTTCATACATGACAAATTAATTAAGGGGACAATACTGACAAATCTCAAAGCCATACGAATAAGTATTATTTCTAGGGCCATAATAATAGGCATTTTCTACTGAAATGGGCCCACGACTATTTTTTGTTTTATCTACCTTTTGGGTGCTGTTTTGTTTATGTGATGTAGTGAACCTGTTTGATACTTCATTTATAGTTTCATATTCGTATCGTATATGGAGTAAGAAAATTTTGTCTTAAAGTTGGTCCTCCTCGAACGGCGGGGAGCTTCCCTTGGGGGGGGGGCAGTTGCCCTCCCTGTCCCCCACAAGTTACGGCCCTGTACCTGTATATAAGTATTTATATCGACAAAAGAAGACACAACGAATATACAAGTTGTGCATAAAAGTTTCCTAATTACCTTTGAATTAGATTTTATATTAATTACAATTATTTAAAAGAAAAAGAAATAATAATGAAGTACTAAGTAACTCAATTGAAGTTCAGTGTCAAGATTAAGAACAGAATGTTAACGTTATAGTTTCCTGAACAGCAGGAAATTGTTAAAGTAAAAGTGCTTAGGTGTTATTGAGTCGTGTGTTAAGAGAACGAGCACGTTCTGTAGAGAGAGAATGATCCTATGGAAACTCATCATAAAGTGATTAAAACAAAGCACGTTACCGTAATAGGCTGTGTTGCCACCTAGGTCCATTATCATGAACATTGCATGAAAGCATTCAATGTCATCTTGCAAGACAACTTGTTGATGGAATATTTAATGAGATAGTTGTTATGGACTCATGTTAATTAAAGTCATTATTATTATCATCATCATTGTTCTACTTTCTTCTTCTTTTGCGTTTCATATATTAAGAACTTTCATTGGAGTTTACAGAAAGTGAATCTTCAATCAACTTACATTTCTTCTTTGTTTGTTTGTTTGTCTAATAGTGGAGGATTCTTTGTAACCAATCAAATCTATCTATATATTAAATGCTAGGTTTATATGTTGTCTCCAAAGAAAAGTTTATATGTTTGTCTCCAATCCTTTCGAAAATGAGATCTCGAGAATCAGAAGTGCTAGAAACGTGCCGTTTTCGCTGGTCGATTCCAAATTTTTTGTAGATTGTCCGGTTCTAATTGAATATTTAAAAAAAAAAAAAAACCTGGCCGTTATTTCTTCATTACATTTTTAGTGATACACTGAAAGTGTTGAATTTTTTTTTTTTTAAAAAGTAAAGCATCAGATCCAATAAGTTATACCTTCGAACACCACATAGTTGTATATAGTGGTTTATCAAAACGTCTTTTACTCTTTCCGTGTGCCTGCCCGGCGCACAGTGGTCCCAATTACCCTAAAACGCGGTCTTTTTTTTTTTTTTTGCAACATTTTATGTTCTGGTTAAATATACAGTTGGAAGTCGAAAATCCGAACTAATTGCGACCATAAGTACTTCGGATTTTCGAAAATAACCAAGAATATGCCATTTAGGTTTAAATATATTGTACGGTATGCTCTTTTATCGACACAGTGGTTATTTAGTACGTACAGTAATTACAATACCGTAATTACAGCAATTACAATACGTACAGTAATTACAATTCGTAAGGCTACTAACATTTAATGTTTCTGAAGAACCTGCTCGTACACTAGATTACACTGTTCTTGTAACTCACATTTAAAACCTAACTTGTATAGGCCTAAGGGAAAATAACAATAAAAATATGTATGACAAACAATTACATATGAATGAGCTTTTTTAAAAATACAGTGAAACCTCTACTAACGGACACCTCTGTAAAGCGGACACCTCTCATAACGGACATATTTTGTAATCCCCAAACACTGTAATAGGAAAAACCATGTTGACAAACCTCTCTAAGGCGGACACTCTCTACTACGGACACGGACAGTCTTTACTGTCTTTTATAGGTATTATTTACCTCCATATTACGGACACTTTCTCTAGAAACAAGTTGAAAAGCACAGAAAATGTACATTTTCAGTAATGCATACATGTATCTATCAACAGGGAAGCATTGTAATAACATTTTTCCTCGTCAACTGGCTGTTCAGAAACTCAGATGAAGCGTCTTTGTTTAACAACACCTTCATATCCTTTGCTTGCATTCCACTCCCACCCAACCTGTTTTAGAATCAAAAGTGATTGACAGTTGCCTGCCATTTGGGATGACACGACATTCTTCTGTTCCGCTGGAATCAAGCAGAAGACATGTTTGGTATTTTTTGTCCGCGTATACGCATTGTCTTAGTGCCTCTATTTGTAGAAGGAAATCTTTTTAAGTCATTCTGCATCGAATAAGCAATAAGGTGTAAGTTGTTATGAGCTTTCGAAATGTCACGAGAAGCGCTAATGTTAAAATCGAATTGATTGAATTTTCGAAGAATACTGAGGAGTGCGAAGGATAGCTGAAAATTTTTGTATCGGTAAAACACAAGCACCTGAGATAATATAAAACCAAGACAAGTTAATAAAGTTGTGGTGTGAAAATGACAATGAAAATAGTCTCATTACTTTGAACAAAGTTGGTGTGCAAGTGAATGGTTTTGTAGAGTGCGGAATGAAAAAAAAAAATCTGTTATGGTCGATGTTAAAAGCTAAGGATTTTGAGGTAGCAACAGAAATGGATGTTTCAGATTTCAAGGTCTCGAACGAGTGGTTAGAGAAGTTTCGAATTAGACACAAAATTTCTTTCAAAGCGATTTGTGGAGAATTCTCAGATGTCGACATGCCCACAGTCATAGAACGGTTTGATAAATTACCTTCAATAGTTTGCAATTACATATTACCTGGTTTACTAATTTACGTAAGAAAATATCGAAACCTCTCTAAGACGGACACCTCTCTATAGCGGACAATTTTTGATTCCCCACGACTGTCCGCTTTAGAGAGGTTTCACTGTACTGACTTAACACAACGCCGACGGACAATCCTATTGTTTGTTTATCGCTAGCGCTAAGACAAAATGTAAAAAGCTTCTAAGGACCGCCTTCGGATTTTTGACGTTCGGATTATCGACGTCCTGTTGTATTCTAATTCATTACTTATAGTACGAAATAAAAACCATAATGAGGTACTTATAAGTGCATAAAATCTCATTAGAAGGACAGACGGACATACTTGTTTAACTTAATTACTGTCATCGCTGTCAGTTTCAGGAGTAGAGGATCCCTTCTGTGTCTGGGTTGCTGAATTTAGAAGACCAATGACCTCTTGAGAAAGACTTCGGCTTTTTGGTTCCATCTGGAGTTGCAACCTTAGTGAGGAAATCATGGGATCTGATGTTTTAATAGGCGGTGCATGATGTCAATATTTATTGCCTCTCTTGAAGTTTTACGGGAGTAAAACTGACTGTATTCTTTAAAATGTTTATTCCTGGCATGTTGTGCTTCTTCTGACATCTGTCCTATGGGGAGCACGTGCTGCAGATACAATGGTTGCACCCTGAACTAGAACTTTGTGGACAGAGGCAGGCCTTAATACTAAGAATATAGGGAAGTGAAGAGTTCGGCTGATTCATTACAGTAATTATTAAACGCATCAGCTTTGAGGAAAAAGCCACTTAATAATGTGCCCAATATAACACCGAACCTGTGAATCAGTTTATGGTCTATTTCAGTAATTTCAGCTGAAACTTATTATTTAAAAAAAAAAATGTCCTGGCGGCGGTATTACTGTCATTTGAAGAACCAGTTCCTCCAGATTTTGGTTGATCAACAATGAATCCTAGATCTCTGTTGAAGTTTTCCTGGATTGCTTGTTTTCATCTGTGAACTATTTCTTTACTTGTGTTTCCTCTTACTTGCCATTGCATACAAATATGAAGCGTGGAAACATGAATGTGGATGTATCTGTGTCTTTTCCTGTCAGAACATCCAATTGCTTCATTATTATCGAGGTAACTCCGCAAATACAGCAATTCTGGCTGGATGTTGAAGTTATAGCACTGCATACCTTTCCATCTACCATCGTTAATGAAACCTGATGTTCTACTTGTATTATTTTGTTATTAATTGCATATTTAGTTTTGCTGACAAGTGAGATTCTTAATTTACTGTTCGAAGTTTATTTTTTTTTTCCTCAGGAGGTCCTGGGACTCTTCGAAACTGAAATTTAATATTTCGACAAAAGAGTGTGAAAGATGGTTTAGGATTGTGCCATATTACTGTTTGCTCAAATTGGTCATTCGTGAAATATAGTTGTAGTGGGTCTAATGACGTCAAAAATATGTCATTATCTGAAAAGTCATCTTGCTCTGCCATTTGCATGTACTGTGACTGGCCACTTCTCCCATCAAATCTCCATTTGGACAAAAGTATCAGTGACTTTAGATTATTATTATTATTATTATTATTTATTTATTTATTTATTTATTTATTTTTTGATTGTTCCAATACTGGCTCTTACACTTGTAGCAGTCTAGTAAATCTTGAATATTAACTTCAGAGTGTTCTTCTGATGGTTACGTTTTGTGGATAACCGCTTTTTAGCAACCAGAATTCTTTTATACTGTATGATGGACAGAAGTCAGCATTTAGATTTTTCGCACCTTACCTGCGTTATCTTTTGAGTAGACCCCAATTGGTCGGCTTTTCGAAACAGACTGCTAAGCTTTCCTAATTTTGATTGCTCTTGTAAGCGATTTCTGGATTTCGTCACTTAGTTTTGCAGAGCCTATGTTGCCACTTACTCTTTCCTTCATAGCTGCTACAAATGTTAAAGACCCTGCACTTATTGAAAACTCGTAGGTCTACTGTTTTCCTTCTCTTCGATCTAATAGTGCTGTCATTGAAATCCGCTTACAGCCGTCCTCTCTTAGAAGTAGAAAATGGAATTTCAACATTAATTTTGGAAGTAAAATCTTGATCCAACCACTTTGCGTTGTTTTTCAGAAATGTCTGTGAATTCCTGCCCGCTTTGTCCAGTCAGCAAAATAACTCGCTACAAAATCGAGAAATATTCTTGGCAATATGTTTCCGCTTCTTGTATGAATCTTCTATCACTGTTTCTTGTATTGTGTGGTTTGACAAGAATGCCTTTTGCTTCTTCCTTTCACCAGAATGTAACTGTAAAATCCTATACAATGTTTCTTGTAGACGTCGATATTCTATTTTCAACCTGTGTATAGAAAAATGTACTACTTGTAATAATATGTTATTGCAATACTTAATTATTAACAAAGACAATTTATATTCAGTTGAAAATGGAGTATAACACCCGTGCTTACATAAAAATCGATAGAAATGACTTTCTTGTTTTGCTACGGAGTTCATCTCTCCTTCTGTTTCATTTGGCATAGGCTGATACTATTTACAATATAATTTTAAACCGCAGGACACCGCAATTTGTTTGTTTAGGAGGTAAATCTAGAAGAATCTTATAACAAATGACAATAGATTTCAGCATCGGGAAAATTTTACAATTCTGCATAGTTACAAGAATAGAACTTGAAGTTACTTGTAGTCGCATTGCTATGTATTAACTCATCAATAACCAGCTGTGTACCTTAAAATGTATTACTTTATGGATATAACTAGAGAAAAATACAAGTCAATTCACATAACACAATAATCACCAGAAATAATAATTACGGATGACAGTATCTTGTATTGAAACAAGGGGTATTTTACCATACACTAAAGCTGGAGAGCAAACCGTATACACAGAACCTACTACTTCAAGCTATCAGCGCCCTCTGGCGAGAGACATTTCTGCATGCCCTTCAGTTTTATTAGTAGAGACCGGATATTTAGGCACTAAAAACCTGGAAAATAGGCACTTAAAATTTAAAAAATAGGCAGTAAAATATTAATTAAAATATAACTCGAAATAGTGAAGATAAATATTCAGTACAATTAAAAAGTTATTCAAGTCATAAATAATGTTCAAAGAATATAGAAACATTCCTGTTTGTTATTATCTTCTTTTACTGTATATATAAAAACGAAACTTGACATGTATTTCATGTATATTTGGTAAATACATTTTCTACAGCACTTTACGTATCACTACGTATAACAGTCTAAATTTTATACACTTATCAGTACAAACACCAGTCCAAAGTTTTAAAGCACTTTATCAGTACACAAAGTAGTCCAGAGTTCTATGTCATCTTATTACTACAAACAACATTTATATTTCTCGGAAGAGGCAGAATCCTTTCTTGAAATTGGGCTACTAAATTATATATTTTCCCCCAATAAAGTCTTATTTTGAAGAAAATGTATAAAATATGCAACGTTAGGCACTAAAGCAGTTATTTAGGCAGGAATGGGCAAAATAGGCAAAATAAACAAAATAAAATTGGCTTAACTTGAAACTATAAATCCCTTGATAAACTTTAAAACGTTATTTTTGATCATATCTTTAATATTAAACAATAGACATTTTGCCTAACATCCTTTCTCTATTTATTACTGCCACACATACTAGAGAAAATATACAGTTGAAAAGCGAGGATATTCGTACTTTAAAATTGCAATGTTGTCCGGGTTTTGGGCCTATTGGAACCACTGTGCGGCGGGGAGATCACAAAAATATCAAGAATTATTTAATGGATCACCATCAAGTTTGGTGAGGATGTAGAGAGACAAAAGTTTCCTTACAAGTTTGGTGAGGATGTAGAGAGACAAAAGTTCCGAACAAGTTTGGTGAGGATGTAGAGAGACAAAAGTTTCCTTACAAGTTTGGTGAGGATGTAGAGAGACAAAAGTTTCCTTACAAGTTTGGTGAGGATGTAGAGAGACAAAAGTTCCGAATTGGGTTCGTTCATGGAGGTGATACATCCATAGAAATAATAGAAATCAAACCTTTTCGGGTTTTAACGTTGAACACTGTAGAACAGGCCCGTAGCCGGCCTGATTTATTAGAGGGGGGGGGAGCAGATATGAGGACTGAGGAGGCAATGACAAAGACATCAAAGAACACCATAAAATTGTACATTTATTTAATTTTTACGTACAGAATCTGTATCAAAAGCATAAATTTTTGTTTGATTTTTATGTGCTTAATACAAGCTCTTAGCGAGGAACTTTGTTTCATATTAATAATTAAAATTGAAGTATTTATTTTTTAAACATTAGCACTAAATTATATTACAGCTATTTTAGATTATATCAATACAAAATAGAAGTACATGTTTTGTTTCAACGTTTCCGCTCAATTTATTACCTTTCAAAATAAGCGAGACATTATAGTTCATTAATATTGACAAGTAAGTTGTGGACTATGATACTGTTGTTTGGAAATGTACCTGGTATCCTTGGATGCATGTCATGGTTCCAATAATAGGATACGGTTTGAAATTCTTGAAATGGGTAAAGGCGATAGAAGATAAAGAAATTAGTAGAATTCGCAAAGTTGAATTTAATTTGGTAAATATAATTGCAAGAATTTCACTGGTTTTGAGTCAGTTTGAAAATTCTCTTCAGCGTTTTTTTTAGAGGGGGCAAAAAATAATTTAGGCGGAGCAATGCCCCCTCTGGTCCCTCTCTGGCTACGGGCCTGCTGTAGAGCAAAGTCGGTAATAGATAGCGAGAAACAGTATTCTGCAATCGATTAAGAATGTTACGAATACATTTCATCTCTATCCTTAACTCTCTACTAAAACCGAAACTAATAGAAATTCACTACAACTTCCAGCTTCAATATAGATCTGCAAAGAGCAAAAACGGTATGAGAACGACAAGCTTTTCTTTCTGTAATCGATTTAGTGTTTCAAGAATAGGTGTAATCTTCTTTCGTAATTCTCTATTCAAACCAGGGGCGGATCCAGGGGGGGGGGGCAATCGCTCCCCCCCAGAAGAGGAAACGTTCTTATTTTATATGTAAATAAATCACATCCCAGAGTTTGGAACTCTTAAAAGTAGCTCCAAGTAGCAGTATTACAACCCGCCGCCCCCTAGAAGTTCGTCCTGGATCCGCCCCTGATTCAAACCGGAAGTGGTAGAAATAAACCGTTTCCTGTTTCAACGTTGGCTGCTATGGAACAAAAACAGTAACAAGTAGTGACAATGTGTTTTTCGAATTGATTTAGTGTCTCAAGAAAAGATTCAATCTTATTTTGTATCTCTCTACTAAGACCGAAAATGGTAGACATTTACTACTACTTACGGTTTAAATATCCATCTCCATAGATTAGAAACAGTAAGAGATATAGAGAAGCTGTCATTTGCAATCAATTGAGCGCTTCAAGAAAGAAAATAATAATAATAATTTCGATCTTTATCCCTGTATGTTAACTGGAAGTGACGAAAATCTTCGATTTCCAGTTGACTTGAGTTTATTTTGATTTTAACATCCCTTTCAGCAGCAAGGCTATATGAGACGGTATCTACTGATTAATGTAGAATCCGAACCACATGAGCTCCCGCCGGGTCTCCCACGCCCCTCCGATTTCCAGTTTGAGTTGAGTTGATTTTGAGTTTTACGTCACGTTCAGCAGCGAGGCTATATGAGACGTGGACCTACTGATTAACGTGGAATCCGAACCACATGAGCTCCCGCCGGGAATCGAAACCCCACGCCAAAGGCGCGTACGCTAACCGCTTAGCCATGAAGGAGCTCTCCTCCGATTTCCAGTTTCAACACTGGTCACAATAATACAAAACGATAATAGATAGAAAGAAGCGGTTTTCTAATATGGAGTTAGGCTAATACTGTAAGAATAAGATCTATCTCCTACTTTACTCCTTTATTACAGCTGCAAATAGTACAAATCTACTATTACTTTCGGTTCTAAAATTGGTTCTCATAGAGCGAAAATGGTAATAGAGGACGACAAACGATTTTATATGGATTGATTACCCGAAGAATAGATTTAATCTGAATTTCTTACTATTGCAACCGGAAAGAGTAAGAAGTAATAAATTTTTTGGTTTCATTATTGATTCCTATATAGTAATAATTTTAAGAGATAGCGAGGAACTTTTTTTTTATATATGAATTCAGCATCAGATGAACAGGTTCCATCCCTTACATTATACCTCTATTGTTGCTGGAAATTATATATATATATATATATTCTACTTTTGGTTTCAATATTTAATTTTAATATTTAACTTCATCCCGGCGAAATTAAAATACCGCTAATTTTACAGTAATTATGTGATATCTTCAAATAGATAAAAGATAATCGAAATGTGGAACAAGAGCGCCCTAGACAATATTATTTTACATGAGAAACCGTTATCACGACTCACTTATCTGCTTCCGATTTCGAGCCATTTTGAAAATCGGCATTTATTTTCGCGTTTCTAAACAGCTGAAAACGGAAAGCCACTAGGAGACTTGTGATAACGGTACCTCACGCAAAATAATATTGTCTAGGGCGCTCTTGTTCCATATTTCAATTATCTTTTATCTATTTGAAGATATCACATAATTACTGTAAAATTAGCGGTATTTTAATTTCGCCGGGATGAAGACTCTTAATAGCTTGCTAGTCCAGAATTGATATATGAATGTTTTACAAATATCAAATGAACGTGCAGTGCACTTCATGTTGTCCACAAGAGGAGAAATTTCTAGTCCCGTCTCGAAAACGAGACGAGAAGTATATTTTTAAGTTCGGGACGAAACGAGAAACATAAAATTCTCGTTTCTTTTTCAATTAGATTAGGATTTTTAGATTTCTGGGCTTTCGGCAGCTAAGACCATTTAGCCCGTCACGTTTTGAGGGATGACGTCCCTCGGTGAGCACACTATCCGAGGAAAGGGAAGGAAGGAAGCGGCCTGGACCTATAAATTAGGTACCATCCCGGCATTTGCCTGGTATGAATGAGGAAAACCCAGGAAAACCTCATTCAGGATGGCTGGCCTGAAAAAGC
Source organism: Thermobia domestica (assembly GCF_964235325.1). Classification (NCBI taxonomy): domain Eukaryota; kingdom Metazoa; phylum Arthropoda; class Insecta; order Zygentoma; family Lepismatidae; genus Thermobia; species Thermobia domestica. The sequence continues at coordinate 72,606,564 of NC_137467.1, read as the reverse complement.
TTTTCACAATTTTTCGACCAAGTGCCCTACCGGGGAATCGAAGGTTTCTTTTTCGAGACGAGATTATAAATTTCACAAATCCTGTAAATAACACTAGTTCAAAATACGTTTAGATCTCAAAAACTGTTCTACACTGAGAAAAAAATGTAGGTGGCGTACTTAAAAAGATAGGTTACATGCGTAATTCCTGTAGTTTTTGGACTTAACGTACAGCAGACGTATAACTGAAAACGCATGTTTTATAATACTTTCTGTATAAGTGTTCCATCTATACGTACTTTCCGTATGGAACAATGTAGGAGGTCAGGATCTCACATACAAATGAACGTATATAACATATAGCTGACGAAGGTAACATAAGTATATGCATGTGATATACGGAAAACTGTTAGATGTCAGACATCCTGCAACAGCATGAAGTAACATCTAATTGCAGTTCTTATGTAGCATACGGATAACGTATGCTCCGTACTGATTTCTACAGTAAGCAAGAGGATTCCGTATATTTGTACACTGCTGTCCGGAGAACGGATTTTTCTCTGTGTAGTGTTATATGATTCATAGTATAAAAACTATAAACTGATGGAGTCATTGTACGAACACAATGTAGAGCATCACCTCTGGCGCTTGTGGTCCCGGGTTCGATCCAAGTGAACTTTGTGGAGGACAAACACTGTATACGTGGGTTTTTCCTCTGAGTCCTTCAGTTTCCTCCCACTTTCTTCATTCCACCACTTCATTCATTCCTCATCATCACCGTCTCCTTTAGCCTCACCGGCATAACCGTGGGACGTAAAACTCGAAGATTTCATTTCATTTCAATGTAGAGCATTTATCAATTTTAAGGATGTACACGATATACTTTAATAATAAATATAATTTAAATGATGTTATATCACACTTTTCGAAGACCTCTCATGACGCGAAACAATTCTTGTAACTAACTAACTCTATGGCCTATGGAGGCCAGAGGTTCAATGCTGTGTTCACAAAAGCTCTCTATTGGCTTCTGTTTTTAGCTAACTGGACTCAATTTCTACTTCGTATTCCTAATTCTGCGAGATCCATCTTAATATTATCCTCCCATCTGCGCCTACATATTCCTAATGGTCGTTTCCAATTGGACTTCCGGCTAAAACTTTGAAAGCGTTCTTACTTTTTCTATTCTGGCTACATGACCTGCTCTCTAAGATTCTTAGACTTGATGACTTTAACAATGTTTGGTAAACCATATAAATTATGTAGTTCCTCGTTATGAAGTTTCCGCCATTCCCCATTCCTGTTCCCATTGGGTCCAAATATTCGTCTCAGGATCTTGTTCTCAAATACTAGCAATTTGCGTTCTTTCCCCAGAGTAAGCAACCATGTTTCGCAACCATATAGCACAACAGACATGATTATCGTAGAATTCTGGTAACTTCTAGATAAAATTAAGAAAAAAAAATCAGTGCATAAAGTTTGTTCATAAATTTACAGAACGAGACGAGTAATTCATAATCGAGAATCGAGACGAGATTTCTACAAAATTAATGAGACGAGAAAGCCTTATCTCTCGTCTCTTCTCATAATAAACAATACTATTTTTAACGCTTTTGAAATTAGTTCTTCTCAATTTTTCTCGAAACTCATGAATCAGAATTTATTTCTACCCAGGCACACACCCAGAATGTTTTGTTGGAGGTGTCTAAGCTTTGGAAAGAGAAAGTTCAATACTACAAGTCACTACATCCATGTAATATTGAACGGAAATTATTGTACACCCGAAAAGACGATAAGTAATTGTAAAATACTTTCACCTACCTATATTTTCAGAAAAAAAATTAAAGAAATAAGTTGTTTGCATAAGAGAAAAAAGTACAGATGAAGTGTAAGATCAAATTTTCATCCAATATCAACCATCAACCATTTCCCTGTTAAACAAGTATAATTTTATTGAAAAAATGTACAAATGTATGTTGAGTTAGGAAGAATTTTTTTTTGGGGGGGAAGTAGTCTGGATCCGCTGGATCCCGTGGGTGTGTCGCTGATCCTATCCTTTTTTTTCAGCTCAATGCTGCCTATCGATTTGTATATGTTTTCTCATTGGAGGTAAACAAAAATATAAATTTTAGAGTTAATCTTAATTCTGACCTAGTATCTCATGATTCCATGTCAGAAGGATCTGGACAAAAGGGAGAGGACAGAAAGGCCCGAGTGAAAAATTACCTCGCGTCAAAAGGACCCGAGTGAAAATGACCGAGTCAAAAGGGTCCCGCGACAGAAGGGTCCGAGTAAATAGGGTCTCGGTTGAAAGGGTAAAAGCAGCCTCACGCACAAAATGCCTGAAATCAAAGCAGGAGTGGAAATGAGAGATACACGAGTGAATAATGTCCCCTTAATAAATTGAAATGTGTGTCCAAAAGAAGGAAAAATACCGGTGGCTATTAATAACAAATGGGAAACTTGAATGGTGATTTTAATTTTGTTTGGTTGTTGCTTGTTGTTAATTTTGTATTTGACGCTAGGCCCTTTTGACGCGGGGCCGTTTTAACTCTGGCTTTTCTGTCCTTGTCATTTGGTTCAGGCCCTTCTAACGTGACACCTCTCTCATTATCCGTGGTATTCTGTTATCTTGCTAGTGGCTTGATTAATGTATATTTAAATATCTATTTCACCTTAATATCTGGTGTGAGTATTGCGCAGCATCAAATTTTAGGTTTCATAAAAAAAGAGACTATTTTCTCTAGATTTAATCTAAATCTACTCATGGGGGTTTACACTTATTCATATACTCAATGGAATCTATCATTTGTTATGTCTCCTACTTGGACTTCTTTTTAAACGCTAAAAAATTATTGTAGAATAAGTTTAAAATATGATAGCTAAATATATAATTGTGATAAAAGAGATGTTGTATCTCTGGAACAAAGAATTAAATAAATAAAATAATGTAGCTGAACACTAAAACATAAAATGAAACAAAACTCAACAGTTGTATAGCAAAAAATCAAAACGAAAGAGAACTGACGCTGATTTCTATTAAAATGCAACAAAATGGCCTTTGGGCCCTAAGATTCTTTCACTTGCCATTTTCTTAGGTAGCTTTGCACGCAAACAGCTGCAGGGTTCGTATCACTAGCAACAAAGAACTGTGCCTCAAGTTTAATAATTATTTGTAATAAAAAAGAGTCTGGAAGTTAAAAAAATGTATGTCCCTTGTTTGTTGAAATCTAATAAAGAGAATCATTTTATTTAAAAAATAAATAATAGTAAAAACACACATACACACTAAACAAGACAAAAATTTATTTTCTACTTACAAAAATTAAAGCTATTTAGAGCTCCATAATTGCTCAGGGTTACCATACGCCCTGTTTTAATGGAACATATTCTTCATTTTTTTTTTTTAAAGTGTCCTCTCATAATGAAGTTGTCCGGGTTTTTTATCAATTCGCCAGATATCAAAAGTTTAAATAAATAGTTTGATCTCGATTCTTCAGAATATACGTACAATATGCATCAATCGACCACATAAGACATGTGTAATTGCAGTGTTCGTAGTTTGAAGAAAATTTTCCTAATCTAGGGAAATTTTGTAGGTAAATTTAGCAAAAAGGGAATTTTTCGATAAAATTTGAAAATCCAGGAAAATTCTCGCACTGACTGATTAACCAATAGAAATATTCAAATTTTGTATTGTACTTCAGCAATAAACCAGTACAATAGTTCAAAATAGCATAATTTCCACCCATTGTTGGCTGGATGTGTTTTTGTGTATTTTTGCAAAAAGAAAGTGAAGGAAAAAGTAAAAAAAATATACAAGTATGAATCAAACAAACGTGGTTGGTACTTCCATTAATATAGCTAAGTTAATTTTATCATATAACTTCTGTCATAGGAATTGGACACTCAACAAACTAGGGAAAATTTGATAAGGAAAGGGAAAATTTTCAGTCAGTTGAGAGAAATTTTCTTACGAAAACCTATGAACACTGGTAATAGTCGACCGCAGTTCCAATGGCGGTCGTCTGCTAATACTGAGCGGGAAAGAGTGCTATAATTTGCCCAGTAACAGTATGTAAAGTTTATGTAGACTTAAAGATGTTTAAAATATGTTTCAAGTTGTGTAAAGCTATAAGAACAAGTCATATAAAACTTCTTAGGGTATTTATACCTGTTCACATTTTGATACTAAATATTTTTATATCTTTTTTTTGTTTACTTCGTGAAATGCAGTTACCCAGCGATTGTTGAAGTCATTCAAGTTTATTATTTATTGTATTAGTTTGATGCAAGTGAAAATCCGCATTGACGTCTAGTAGGAAACTCACTTCAATAACGTAACATACAGATGGACTCAGTCATTCGTATCTAACGTCACGGACTCAGTACACATCTAACCAACAATCTGGAGTACTCAGAGAGTCAGGAGGCAGTGCGTTGTCACTTCATTTGATGCAAGTAGACGTCTTTTTCTAATACAGAAGTCCTTTTATTCGAAATTCTGTTACTCCAGTAATTCAAAGAAATCCTCCGTTTCCCTCTGTGTTAGCCATATTAAATTAGTGCAAGTGCATTATACAGATTCGTACTCTGTCAACTTACCATTTACATTAAATTTCGTGTGTTGAACTGTATTGTATAAAAGTAACTGTGGAGAATACACAATTATGAGTAATTGTCCTTGATTAGTTCAAAGTGGACATTCTCCATATCTAATCTCGAAAAATATCACCAGTACATTTGATCAAGGAGCGATGAACGAAAGTCCTATAAGACCATACGCCGTTGGTTTCATGTCGGAAACATAACATTGAAAACTGATTCGCAGCCACTGACCAATTCAGACATTCAGCGCAGGGACGTCAGTGAGAAGGGAGGTTGTTGCTGCACTCTGTAGGATAATGTCCAAGAAGAGTTCCAAGGCAAAACGAGAAAGAAAGAAGATATATAATAAAGAACAAATTAAACATGTTTCGACATCTACAGAAACAATTATTTATTTTAATGCATCTCGCCCATTAAAGAAGTGTCTATTGTTCTCAACCACGAGAATTATAAACCAAACAAAGAACGAGAGTGTCACATATTTACCTGTGTGATCATTGAAGGAGCGTTTGTTATGTCTATGAAAGATTTCAGGACACAAAGCATAGTCTTAATAAGGATACATAGTATGGATACAATTTAATAATAGTTCCACGAAACTTCTATATTTCTTCTCCAGAAATCCAAACCAACTCAATATCTTACTCTAGCATGGAGTGAAACTAAACAAGCGTCTACATTACAAGAATCTCGTAGAAATCCACTGTCGTCCCCATGCTGTTTTTGCTGTCAATATGAACTCTCAGGTAGATAGTGTTCTTCTAAATCAGAACGTTACTAATTTGATGACTCATGTCTTGTACCGTGTGGTAAGAAGGTTAACAAGAAATTTTGCGCAAGTTTCAGAAGTTAGCTCAACATACTGGAGCGAGCAAGTGCTCTGCACGGACTCTTTAAATCAAGCTAATTCGAGCTCCACAGCTGCTCCCGAATAAGGTATTGAGCATCAGCTCCATGTTGAATCTGGCCCTTTCTAGAACCAAGAACTAAAATTAGTACAATCTTGCCCTTATGAGGAATAAATGACAAAGACAAACTGTCACTTGTAACAAATAGACCTGCTCTTAATCAAAGGATGTGTAGCAACCCAGAACCTAAAGCAAATGAAGTAGAAGAAAAGAATTCCAAGCAAAATTCTAGCGATTTGTCACGAGAAAAATCCAAAGTAGTGAGAATAGAAATCATAGCCAAAAGATGTTATGAAGGACATAATAGAAGACATTGTTATAGTAATGGCAACCAGAGTTATCTCAGAGCTAACCATTAATGTAGGTAGCCGGAGTGGAACGGAACGACAAAAAGAGAAAAACGAAATATGTTAACGCAGAAAGTAAAGTGACACAAGTTCAGAATTGTAAGTCTTCAACATTTGAATGATAAGTCAAATTGGTTTAAATTTTTCATGGCTATAACATAACTTAAGGTTTTGATAGAACTAAAAATTTTGAAATTTCAAATTTCTAAATTGAAATGTAATGTTTAAACTTCCCTCTTCTTAAAATGATACAGAATAAAATAAAATTAAAATGAACAATGATACAAAACAAAGATGTATTCAGTAGTTTTACGTGAGAACAACAAAAATGGATCAAAAGATTTCGATCTTAACCAAGAATTTTAGGAATGATAAAAAAAAAATGCATCAAAAATTGAAATCTTGGCCTATAATTACTTTTTGGATCAGAGGCTACAAAACTTTTGAACGGCCCCTAAATCAAGTTTTCATTTTATTTATTTATTTATTTATTTATTTTTACGGAATAAGTACATTGTACGAGTTAAGTGATAGTTTGGGTTTGGCTACACTATATGAAGTTCTCCAGATATAAGGCCTACAAGAAAATTTTTGACTGAAATATATTGGATCTTTTGATCCAAAAATGAAAGTGGTAAATAATAAAAATACAATCTGAGTAAGAACAATTTTGCTGTAGCTGTTTTCTGGTATGTATTATTTCAATATACAATATTAAAATAAAGATTCTTAATTTGATTTCAATTTTGTGTTTATGTTTAAGTTGTGTATTGGTTCTGTTTTCTCTCATCAAGTTCTTCAGTACAGATGAATTTGGCACTAGAACCTCAGTCCAGTGTTGCCAACTATATCGCTAAACGTAGGGACATTTAGGCATTTTTGCTAACTGTAGGGACGGATTTCGTAAATTGGTAGGAAACGTAGGAATTTTTAAGAAGAAACTTAATAAATGAAAATAAAGAGCAAATAACCGTCGTACTGCTATTGGTATTAATTGCTCAAAGCCACTGTGCTTCACTCTAACCTGACAAATTGTAGTTGAACCTGAGTTAGGAACCCCGATTTCGATCTAATCAGATTCTAACTTCCAGAAAGAAGAAAAATATCATAGAATATGACCTGACTGTAACGAAATTCCTCTACGTTGAGTGACACTTTAACAAATAAACAAAGTTGGGTCTAGAGCTTCTAAATTAATTTTTTAATTATAAGTCCTTTCTGAAGGAATAAGGAAGAAACTATAGAAGTTTTGACATAACGAATCAGCATATCTCTTCACAACCAAAATTTTATAAAGGTTCGCTTGTTGAAGAAATTCGAACCCAGTAATACTTGAAAAGCACTGTATGTGAAATACAAGCTCGCCTTTTAGATTTCAGATAAACGTAATGAAAAGAAACACCAGCATGCATGAAGGATTTCTGGGAGCAAAAATACATATTGCATAATTTTATGTATCGAAGTTACGTATAATGGCATTTGTAATACATGGCCATGTATTTAGTACTAATATTTGTTAAAATTTCCCGTTACTTAGTTGTAGGGATTTAGCCAAAATATTGTTGGCAACACTGCTTCAGTGAATATTTCGATCGCATCAACCCAATAATGCGATTAAGAGGTAAATTTACTAGCAATGTTACAAAATGTAACATAGCAATATAATATCACAAGTCGTAAGGTATTATAAAATAGCTTTCTATGCTATTAAATGGTCTCTTTGCTTGTTTGCATGTGTTAAGAGTCTTCATCCCGGTGAAATTAAAATACCGCTAATTTTACAGTAATTATGTGATATCTTCAAATAGATAAAAAAAAATAATCGAAATGTGGAACAAGAGCGCCCTAGACAATATAATTTTACATGAGAAACCGTTATCACAACTCACTTATCTGCTTTCGATTTCGAGCCATTTTGAAAATCGGCATTTATTTTCGCGTTTCTAAACAGCTGAAAACGGAAAGCCACTAGATGACTTGTGATAACGGTACCTCACGCAAAATAATATTGTCTAGGATGCTCTTGTTCCATATTTCAATTATCTTTTAACTATTTGAAGATATCACATAATTACTGTAAAATTAGCGGTATTTTAATTTTGCCGGGATGAAGACTCTTAAGCAGATTACTTCTTTAAAAAATAAAGGAACTTTTTAAGAACTTTTCTTAGCATACGTAGAAAAATAATTACTTTGTAATCATTGGTATAGCGCAAGAGAAATGCGATGAAGACCACACCAAGTTGACGTATAAATAAAAGAGGCTTAAATAAAGATAATCGTTAAATCAAAACTGCGGAACCTGAGATTAAAGCCATAGAAGTAGGAGAGAAGAGAACAAAAAACCAAATCCTCAAAGTTCAAAAACTTCTGTAACTGAAATGGCCTTTCGAAGGGTGCATAGCTTCATTTCGCACAAAACTTTTTCCATTTCGAAAATATATTGCTCTTCGCATATTAAGGAAAAAAGTATCTGCAATATATTTGAGAAACTTATGAAGAAACAATCCGAAAGTAGCTCTGTAGGTGATTCACCTCCTGCGGAATATCAATTCAGTCGTACTTTTTTTTTTTTTTTTTTTTTTTTTTTAAATGAGTAATCGTTCTTTAAGTTTCGAGTATTATGACAATGTTGTTCGTTGTTATGTCTGGGAAAAGCAGATTTAAAAATACACTTTTCCTGTTTGCATCTTTTAGTAGAATTCAGCTACAATGTACAGGGTATTTCAAGAATGACATGATTTGACACCTTAATAACTTTGAATAAAAACCAAGGCGAAAATGGAACAAAACACAGAATACTCATAAAGTAACGAAGTTTCAGCACTGTTATTATAGGTGTTATATGTGTCCACCACCAGCATCATGGATAACCTACAAGTGATAGCGAAATTCATCCCATAGTTTGATCAAGGTAATGATATCGATGGAATTCATTGTTGGTAAGATCCTGTTTGATACACTTCAGCGAGGTCAATAGGTAATGATGGAAAAAACGCACGGTTCTTGATGTATCCCCACAAGAAAAAAGTCACACGGTTGCCTGGAGATCTTGGAGGCCAGGTGTGTATTGTAGTGTCTCTAGGTCAGTACGCCAAATCCACCATTGTGGCATCGTATCATTGAGAAAAGTGCGTACATGTTTGTGCCAATGGTGCTTACTTTGTGCTAGCAAGCAGTCTGGAATATAATGTTCGTTACAAAACTTATATCGTAATTATATACAGAGTATATAAAATTTTAATAGTCCCCTCACTGCCCTCTCTTAAAAGTAATCGTAGCTGTGGTACTGCTGGAGAAGCTTTTAGAAACCTTAACTTTGAAATTTAGTGCGGATAAGTTGAACAACGTGTGCTCTAAGGGAGTGTATATAAATTCAGTCTATCGAACGGACCAACGGAAAGACATTCAAAAATCACTTTTTCGGTATGTAGGGTCTACGAAACATGAAAATCTATTGAAATCTCGAATTCGATTGTTTTCACAATCACCACATTTTTGTATGTCCTATTGTCGCTCGAAAGTTAACGTATAATAAGAATTTGCTGAAAAGATTTCGAAAATTTGGGAAAAACAATATAAACCAGTTGAGAATGCTCGAAGAGATTGCCAGAACGAACTTAAAAAAGAATTAATTTTTCCAATACCATTCCATTCGGCGTCTGTAGATGCCGTGTAGTTAGGCCCAAACTTAGGTTCAGATGGCCTGGTCCCTATGATTGTCCAAAATAAAGTTGTATTAATAATAATTACGATTTATAACACTTAGATCAGAGTGGAAAAACTGGGAGCTGTAAATGTTGAGTTTATTATCCACCAGTTGTTGATTCAATAATTATTGCGTCATTACCGTAGTTATTGACTCAATAATTATTGAATCAATAACTAACGACTCAATAATTATTGAGTCAATAACTAATGACGCAATAATTATTGAGTCAATAACTGATGACGCAATAATTATTGAATCAATAACTAATGACACAATAATTATTGAGTCAATGTTTAATGACGCAATAATTATTGAATCAATAACTAATGACGCAATAATTATTGAGTCAACAACTGATGACACAATAATTATTGAGTCAATAACTAATGACTCAATAATTATTGAGTCAATAACTAATGACGCAATAATTATTGAGTCAATAACTGATGACGCGATAATTATTGAATCAATAACTAATGAAGCAATAATTATTGAGTCAATAAATGATGACGCAATAATTATTGAGTCAATAACTGATGACACAATAATTATTGAGTCAATAACTGATGACACAATAATTATTGAATCAATGACTAATAACGCAATAATTATTAACTCAAATAACTAATGATGCAATAATTATTGAATCAATAACTAATGACGCAATAATTATTGAATCAAATAACTAATGACGCAATAATTATTGAATCAAGTAACTAATGATGCAATAATTATTGAATCAATAACTGATGACGCAATAATTATTGAATCAAATAACTAATGACGCAATAATTATTGAATCAAATAACTAATGACGCAATAATTATTGAATCAATAACTGATGATGCAATAATTATTGAATCAATAACTGATGACGCAATAATTATTGAATCAAATAACTAATGACGCAATAATTATTGAATCAATAACTAATGACTCAATAATTATTGAATCAATAACTAATGACTCAATAATTATTGAATCAATAACTGATGATGCAATAATTATTGAACCAATAACTTATGACGCAATAATTATTGAGTCAATAACTGATGACGCAATAATTATTGAGTCAATAACTGATGACGCAATAATTATTGAATCAATGACTAAAGACGCAATAATTATTGAGTCAAAAACTGATGACGCAATAATTATTGAATCAAGTAACTAATGACGCAATAATTATTGAATCAATAACTAATGACGCAATAATTATTGAATCAAATAACTAATGACGCAATAATTATTGAATCAAATAACTAATGACGCAATAATTATTGAATCAATAACTAATGACGCAATAATTATTGAACCAATAACTAATGACTCAATAATTATTGAGTCAATAACTAATGACGCAATAATTACTGAATCAATAACTAATGACTCAATAATTATTGAGTCAATAACTAATGACTCAATAATTACTGAATCAATAACTAATGACTCAATAATTATTGAGTCAATAACTAATGACGCTATAATTATTGAATCAATAACTGGTATTGTTATTAAATCAATATTAGTATTGAACAACACCATCTCTCTATGACTTACGGTTCCCAAGATATGGCTTCTTAAATCTCCCGAAATCGGAACTGTTTTGGCCAATATGTCGGGAACAGTAACAGTGACCCGAAAAATGCCATCACTTTTTTCAGAAAGTTTTGGATGCTCTATCAAATGGAGGGCTCAAAATTGAAAAATTCGCAAATAGCAGACAGACAGACAGACAGACAGACACACACACACACACACACACACACACAAACATAGGGAATTCAGTAACGAAATTTTTAAGTTTGTTGTTGAAAATTGATATTATGCTATATCGTTATGTCACAATGTGATAGATTTCTTGAATACGTTCTTCTTCATTGAATTGAATTGAATTGAAAGTTTCTTATTTACGAGGCGAGGTTTAGTCGTAAGCTGCTATTTGTGCTAGAAAATATTATTCCTTCGGTTTTTATCAATAAAATACAGCTCCTATTCATATTAAAAATCGTTTTTTTTCTAGAGCTTCTTCATGGCTAAGCTGTTAGCGTACGTGATTTTGGCGTGGGACACCCGGGTTCAATTCCTGGTGGAAGTTCATGTGTTTCGGATTCCACGTTAATCAGTAGGTTCACGTCCCATATAGCCTCACTGCTCAACTGTATCTTAAACTCAAAATCAACTCACGTTTGTTTTCTAATGAAATTCGTATTGAAGTATTGCTGCCACTTGTATTTACATGGGAATTATCCTGGACTTTCGAGCAACCAGCAAATAACATATGCCATTGTGGCTGCATATTTTCACGGCGTTACACGATTTGGTGTTCGTCTTTTTCTTTCTTCTCTGTAAACATGAGGGGCCGCGGTGGCTCATCTCTGGTGCATGGGGCCTCGGGTTCAAACCCTGCCCCCTCCAAGTGAACTTTGTGATGGACAAACACCGTGTGCGTGGGTTTCCTCGGAGTTCTCCTGTTTACTTCCACTTTCTTCATTCCACCATTTCATTCATTACTCATCATCACCGTCTCCTTTTTAGTCTAGCCGGCATAGCTGTGGGACATAAAATTAAAAAAAAAAAAAATCATTTCTTTGTAAACATGTTTTGGAATATGCGATCAAACAATAAACTTGCAATAGCTTGTATCAAGTACCTTTCCCAAAAAGATATGAAAAAAATTGGGGGTGCCTATGTCTTATTATTATCTTACATGATTTGTATAACAATTTAATCAGCTTTCTCGAAATTGACTAATAATTACGTTTTAGTTACAATACAATGTTTGGTAAGTTTTATTATATACGTCAATACGGCCAAGGTGTAATGGACAATGTCGATCGAAATATACCGCGTACGCATAGAAACCAGGGACGTAGCGTCCACAAAGTCAAAAAGCGCTACTTCCCCTGAATAAACAGAATAATGCATTAAGACAAACAATGCAATAATTACAGAGTATAGTAAAGTAGAGTACAGAGGCTGATCTGTTTGCCTCCGAACAAATTGAAGTTATTGCTTACCTAAGATATTCTTCCCTATCAACATCAATCATGCTCGATCAGATTGACGTCGGTAATGGACAATTGCACAATATTGTAGTTTTCACCACAGCAAGCTTCGTTGCAGGCTTTCCAGAGGTCATTTACTTGCCGAATACGACGTGGTGAAAGGCGGCTGTTTGGCGAAGTCGAAATGCACAGTAATCCATGGGACTAGCATCTGGAATCTTAAAGGGAATATCCTTAGCATAGAAAACAGTTGCAGCTGCCATGCATCGATAGAATTCCAGCAATATCTTGGTCGTGTAACTTGAAGCTTTGTCCTGATGTAGTTGACACGATGGGTATTGTCGCCGTACAATGCTGGTGTTCCATATGTATAAAATGGATATAAGGCTTATTCTTGGTAATAAGCAGTATTGATTTGTACTAAGCAACTTTTTTTTTCGACCTTACGAATGTTGAGTTTTCCTCTGTAGCAAAGCCCAATAACGACCATAAAACCTTTTGAGAAACTTTCTGTTTAATTTTTTTAGTTTAACGTCTTGCAATTATGCTCCGAGGCTGAGAGAATGGTGATTATGATAATAAATGAAGTGGTGGAATGAAGAAACTTAAAAAAAAGGAGAACCCCATTAAAAACACTTGCATGTACAGTGCTTGTCCACTACAAAGCTTAATTCAAGCTATTGTGCTGCCAAAATGTCTTGAGCCGTGGCAAAAATGCGAACTAAAGCTCACACCCTCACACACCCATGCGTTGAGCCAATAAGGGTTCAACTGTTGCTAAACGAGAGAAAGAGAGTGGAATTCCGTCAGCCGATAGCAGCGCTTACAACGGAAAACTAGGGATCAAGTCAATGTGGTATATCTTTAGCAGGGATCGAACCAATGACCTCTTGCATCAGAGATGAATACTCTACCACTAAACTACCGCGGCTCCAATTCTTCTTTCCATTTACATACAAAGTTACATCGAACTTTTTCGTGAACAGCACAGTAGTGATGATCCAAACTTACGGGTTTCTGCGCTTGATCTTTCGCTCTGTTACATGTTTGTCATAATTATATGATTGTTATATCTTCCAAATACACTATTTATAAAGGGATAAAGGATGGTACAGTTGTAGAGCACTTGTCTCTCACACGAGGGGTGCCTTGTTTAATTCTACATAATATATGTTTGTGGGGTTTCTGGAGTTTCTCCTGTTTTCTCCTACATTTTCATTTCAGTAATTATTTTATAATCATTCATTTTCATCTATTACCTGTCTCCTTTAGTCTACAGAGCATAATCATGAGGTGTTAAATAAAAGATTTCATTCCATTATTTTTATATAAGAACTGCTTTTTCCCATTTAATGCTGTATGGATTTAGTTATATAATGCTCATCGTATTAACTTTACTGATACAAATCATGAAATAGTACATCCTTCTAAGAATATCTTCGTCAGCTGACAAAACAATAGTTTCCCTATTTTTACATGCAAATTTGCTATTACTACTCACTGTAAATTATCAACATGTTTTCTCTACATTTCAAAACGGACATCACCAGTGGCAAGCTACCCTAACATGTACAGAACACTATACTCGTACATTATCCCTTCTCTCAAAACGAACATCAAATGATTTTCCTCTTTTGTTATTCTTACCAAAATGTACAGGGGCAATATATAGACTACAAGTACGCAGTAGAAAATACATCCACATATTACTGCGGATAGTATATCTATATCGTTCTTTCTTCTACATCTTGTGTATAAAATTTGTCTGGACTCGAAATCCCAAACGATATTCGATTACCTCGTGTAGGCATGTTAGTGAACATCCGCACCTCTTTTTCTTCTCCCTAGGTCAAGCATCAACAATTGTTGAAACGCATGTTTAATTACGAGGCTCATCCAGAAAGTAAGTTTCCCACGCGTTCCATAGCTAGGAAACCGTATGTTGCGCGAAGCAACTGCGTGTACGTGAAAGAGTAAGATCCTAACATGGCGCATGCACCAGCAGAACTTCCCTAATTCTCTCAGTAGCGTCTTGGCAGTGATTGAAGATTGGCGTTCCTATTCCAGCTCCCGCCGCGTGTGAAGTGCGAGCAGTGATAAAGTTTTTGAATGCACAGACACACACACGCACACGTAGTCGCATCGCGCAACATACCGTTTCCTAGCTATGGGACGCGTGGGAAACTTACTTTCTGGATGCGCCTCGTATTTTAAATAAAAATTCTAAAGTTTATTCAAGGAACGTTCAATACCTCATGTAAACAAATACACGTGGTGATTGTTTCATTTTATTGGTTAAAGAGCCTTGGAACATCCATGGGGCAGAAGAAAATAGTCCATTGTTAAGTAAGCTGTTTTTCAATGTCTTTGTTGCTTTTAAGGCTCATTATTAGAAATGCAGTTTCCTTACAGTTAAATAACAGAAACAACATTGTATCTAAGAACTAAATTGAATTAATGCAATAAAAGAGAATACGCATGCGTAGAAGGTGGCTTTGACCCATCTTACGCGCGAATCACAGTTTACAATATGGTCGCGTGCGGGAAGGATACAAGTATGTGCTTCTCGAAAGAAGCGCTGCGATAGCCAATCATCTGATGACTGGCGGACTAATACCATTCTGCAATGTTTACATCAGGATCAGAAGGTTCGTTGAATGAACTTTAAATACTAAATTTCGTGTCTCTGAACTTAAGGGGTTACGAAATATGGACATCTTACTATAATAATTACAACCCCATTTCACTCGTTCAACTTAAGATTTCCATTTTGTTCTTCCCTTCTAAGTGAAATCAAATAAACGCTGAAACAGATTTAATTATTTCACATGAAAAGTCAAAATATGAAATTTCATGTCTCCAATCTTAAGGAATTATGATAGGTATATCTTTTTTTTATTATAATAGTTGCAAACCTTTATTTTCTCCTTCCACCTCGACTTTCCAAAAATCCTTCCTCAGTGGTACTTCACGTCGTAAATAATATTCCCTGTTCAAATTTCGAGTTTTTATCTTAAGCAGTTTGGCCTGGCCGTTGACCGGTCGGTCAGGACTCCTTTTATACATAGTGTTGTCCACGAGACGAGATGAGACAACATTTTTGTGATGACATACGAGACGAGAAGGAGCTTTTCCCAATAGAAACATATATACGTTTCGATACAAGACCGACATTTTAGGACACAATTTCGAGACGAGAAAGCTCCAAAGTTCGTCTCGTAAACGACAACATTACGTAAACATTTATGTAATAAATATCTAATAAGACGGCTGTTCCATATATATTACACTTAATTTTAAAAAACATACCAAGTGACTTGTCGAAATTTGGTTATTATAAATCAAGGACTTGACGTACCTAATGTAAAGACATGTAGATTTACCACTCAAACTTTTGTCTATGCTTCGCTGAAGTTGTTGCAAAGAGTTTTCATTATTATTATTATTTTTAATGAACAAGATTTGTCCACGGATAATCACTAATTAGTACAATATACGTCGACCGAGTTGAGTAACATAAGCTATACACGAATGTGTGATTTATTCCTAGTATATATAACAGTACCTATAGATTGTTACAAGTATATAAAATGAATTATGTGGAATGAAAAATTGCTTGTAAAGTGAGTAGCTGCGTTTCAAAGATGGCTGAAAAGATATCTCTAAAGAAATAAAAAGCGATACTAAAACTGCGAGACTTGTAATTAAAAATGAACGGATATTAGAGGCCAGAAGCTACGTCTGGCTTTCGTATATTGACTTTGTGTTTCCAGTGTTTTTGTTCCATACACACAAAACACACACACACACACACACACACACACAACACACACACACACACACACACACACACACACACAGAGCTCCTCCATGGCTAAGCGGTTAGCGTACGCGCCTTTGGCGTGGGAGACCCGGGTTCGATTCCCGGCGGGAGCTCATGTGGTTCGGATTCCACGTTAATCAGTAGGTCCACGTCTCATATAGCCTCGCTGTTGAACGGGACGATAAACCCAAAATCAACTCAACTCAACACACACACACACACACACACACACACACACACATATATATATATATATATATATATATATATATATATATATATATATGATTAACTGAGGGGCTGAACCATAGTTTGCAGTTTTATCCAGTGTAAAGCAGGATTGAAGCCCATTTTATCCAGTGTATACTTGAGCGGTAAGGGGGAGCTATAGCCCCTATAGCCTTCCTTGGATCCGCCTTTGTATACAGCCATATATATACATACATACATACAGCCAAGTTATGGATGGTAATGAAATGTGTTCATATTGTTTCTGTACTCGTTACTAGCCGAAATGCGTAGAATTTACATCTATAGTGTGCAAGTTTTAGATTCGATTTTCGGCGGCGTTTGTTTTCGGAGCAGATCCAAATAAATTGACAGCTTTTCATGAGCCATTCTTCTCAGTTAAACTTCATCTGGCTGTAGTAGCTATTATACATTGTTATCACGACCTCACTCAAACCTGTAACCAGAACACTTAGACAATAAGAGATAGGGGAGCTGAAGTAATTTTGGGGGGTGTGCTAACTTGAGTTCACTTTACGTTCATCCATATATATCAACAAACAACGAAAGTTTCAGGGGGAGATTGAAGATGGTCATAGGGAGTTGAGTCCCTTGGCCATCCCCTAGCTACAGACTCTTACTGTGTGGACCAGAGGACCTCGAGAAAACTCATGGATGCGATGTTGTCGACCAAAAAATCGCAACGGCTGGAATCGAATCAGAAACTGCTCGTATCAAAAGTAAGCCCTCTACCATTGAGCCACCTTGCTCAGATTAACTTCCTTCTAGAGTGTCTCTTGTGGCCAGCGTTTCTTCCAGACATGCTTTTGGGGGACATTGCCCTCCCCCGGAGCTCTGAGAGTGCTCCCCCGAACGAGACCAAAATACGTCTATAATATAATAATAAATAAAATAGTACCAGCAGTGCCCCCCGGAATGCCACGTGTACCCCCGGAACACTTTTTCTGAAAGAACGCCTGCTTGTGGCTATACGATTACTACAGGATCCTTCGGGATCTGGGTTTGACTTCCACTGGAAGCTAATGTAGTTCGGATTCTACGTAAAACTGTAGGTTCACGTCTCATATAGCCTCGATGCCGAAATAAATGTTAGATTTCAAATCAACCAATCACCCACTTTCTTTCAAAATTTCCTTTTTTTCTTTCATTATAAGTTTGTTTCTAGTATAAAATAGTTTCATAGGTGTATATCTAACTTCGTTTATATATAGGTAACCCTGAAAAGGGATTTACTATTATGGTAGCACACGATACAAGTGTTGAGTCTATCTCGTCTCGAAGATGTATTGTGAAAGCAGGGGTGCCCACAAGAAGGGGTTATGACGCAAAGTGCGTCTTTGAAATATTGGGGGGGGGGGTAAAAATTTGTATAAATATGTTTGAGGGGGTGTAATAATTAATCGAAAAGATTTTTTTTTTCATGGAAGAACACCTACGGATAGACAATTGGAGGGGTGCGTCATGGACATAAGGGAGGGTGGGCACCACTGGTGAAAGTGATGTCTCGTTTCTAAACATATTATTACTGAAAAGCAATGTTTTGTCTCGAATATCATCACGAATATTTTGCCTTGTCCCGTCTCAGACACAATCCCAATAAAACATAAAATATCGTAAAATTGTTGTGGTCATAGAAAATACCAATCTTCATTTTAGGGTACGAGTCACCAGATTACAAAGTTATTATTTGACTACATTATGATGCTTATGATTTTTTTTTTTTTTTTTTTTTTTAAAGCAAGTGACTTTCGTTTCATAATGTGAAACTACGGTTAGACTTCCAAACTATACGAATTCAATACTCAAACTTGAAGTAGTACATCTATATAACTACTGGTTGCAATAAAGCAATAAAATCAAAGATAGAGCCTCTTTCTTGAAACAGAATCCGTATCAAAAGCCCATTAGACCTATTTGCTATTCCATACTGTTTTGTTCTAATGCGATAAATGTTGAAACTGGAAATCGTTGATTTGAATCATTTTTGGTTTGAATTAAGGATTAACGAAGAGGATTAAACCTATTCTTGGGAAGTTGAACCAGGGGCGTCATTTCAGACTTTACTTGAGGGGGGCAAGAGCACCACCGACATAACACTTTTATGTTTTGTACTAGTATATTAGTAAACAATCGATTAAAGTATATGTATTCCTCGAACTCTTGGGGTGGGGCAATTGCTCCCTCCTGCCCCCCTAAATGACGCCCCTGAGTTGAACTCATTGCAAAAACTGATTATCGATATGTCTTATATATACGTTTTGCTCTACGGAAGTCAGGTTCGAAACGGAAATTACTAGTAAAAATTTTAACCACTTTCGATTCCGGTAGAGTTTTTGCAGGTTGCAATGACACGTAGTTTTAAGACACGATATCAGTTGCATAAGACCGTTTAATTGCTATCTATTACCCTTTCTGTTCTATGCGATAAATGTTGAAACCGGAAATAGTTGATTTGAAC
Source organism: Thermobia domestica (assembly GCF_964235325.1). NCBI lineage: Eukaryota > Metazoa > Arthropoda > Insecta > Zygentoma > Lepismatidae > Thermobia > Thermobia domestica. Next base: position 72,587,472 of record NC_137467.1, on the reverse strand, counting down.
CACTTCAGGTTTGAATAGAGGGATAACGGAGAGGATGGAACCTATTTTTGGGATGCTGAATCAATCGCAGGAACCGCATCTATCGCCATTCGTCGCTGTTTATTACCGTTTCTATTCTATATCGTTAAATATTGAAATTGGAAATTGTTAATTTTAACCACGTCCGGTTTGAATAAAGGGTTAACCTAGGATATAGAACCTATTGTTCGGACGTTGAATCGATCTGTTTCTGCTCTATGGAAATCAGTATGGAAAAGAGATGTATGTTCACTTTATGTACTATCGAAATAAGAGATTGTTTATGGTAGTGGTTCTCAACCTAATTCTTATCATGACTCCCATTTTATCACGTCCTCTTGCCAGCGATCCCTTTATAATTTCTGGTTTTGAATAAGATTGTGTGGGATTTTTAATACACCTATTGCTGAGATCTCACGATATCCATCTATTTCTATATACCTAACAGTGGAATCTATTTCTTGTGTATAATGGATACAGTAACAGTAATATATTCCCTTCGATAAAAGTGTTGGTTCAAGATGGATGTTAAACCTCTTCATTGAAGAGGCAATGAAAGTAGTTGATCTAAGCTCACAACTTCTTGACGAACTAATAGAATGATCGTACCACAACTCCTTCTAATTGGTTTTCTGTAACGAAGACTTGAACAAGTTCTGGCTGAAGAGGAGAGAATATTCTGGTAGGATATCTGCTGTTTTAAAAGTAATCATTTCATTTGCTATATCGTAGCTATGCGAAAGTGTTTTTTGATTGCATGGTAAGCCTTAGAACAAAGACAAGAAATCGCTTGTTAGTTGAAAATGACTTAATAATCTGAAGATTGAACCGGACATTGCCGCACTAGTAAAATCACACCATGCCCAGGTATCTCACAGCTTCCCATTTTAATTGTATTTCAATATGTAAGTTTTGTTGCATTTGTATTTTTCTGGTATTTCAATATGCAGTTCTCATTAGTTTCATATCGTACCTCATTCATTTATGTATAAATTGATTTTTAACCCTTTTAGGATTTTTGGTAGCTTTTGTTACCATGGCATAGTATCGTCTTTGGCCGCTTATTTAGGTCCTATTACAGGTACAGCTCACAGATGACGAGAAGAACCCTAGCAGAAGTAGTGTGACGTAGGTATGGGCTTGCCCACTTTTCGCACGGGGGTTTCAAATGACAATACGGAATAGCACACAGATAACTACCCGGAGTAGCAGACAACATCTAAGTATAGACCACACCTTTAAAAACCGATAATGGACTTGACCGTGTCGTTGATCTTTCCCCGCTATCCCTGTTTTAGGGTTCTTCTCGTCATCTGTGAGCTGTATTTAAGCCGTTTTTTAAATATTATTGTTCAAGTCAAAGATGGACCAAAGAACACCTCTGATACGTTCTGATGCGTTCTGGAACCGGATGGTCAACTTGGCGGCGCTAATTGGGGGCGGAGGGGTGTGATTTTTCTTTTTTCTTAAGGGAAATTTAAAAAAAAAGTACGTCTTTACTTTTCAAGATATCAGATTGAAACTCCGCATACGGATTGTGTGTACCTTTGGGTACTTCTAAAAAATTTTTGAGATCCCTACGTGAAACCGGGGTCGGGCCCGATTCGCGCAAGTGTTCCGAGAGAATGATTTTTTTAAAAGAAAAATTTCCGTTTTTTTCGATTTTTCCGGTTCAGGTGTATGAAACTGAAGAAAATGGCGTTTTGAACCGTGACTCTAGGTCAAACAGTAATGACGCAGTACATTTTTGAAGTATATATATATATATATATATATATATATATATATATATATATATATATATATATATATATATATATATGTATGTATATATATGAAAACCATGGGTAATCTTCAGACTCAAAAATTTTTCCCGACCTTAGTTTTCAAGATACAAGATTGAAATTTTGCACACGCATTATGAAAGTAGCAACGTATTTTTTTTAAAAAAATCAGATCCCTACATGAACCCAGGCTCGGGCCAGAAGGGCGCAAAATTTTATTATTTTTTTTTTCGAAAAATCTCTCGGTTTTCCCCATTTTCCCATTTCTGGTGTATAACACGTACAAAGCGTTGAAAAGTATGCTCTATCCTGAAGGAACGAGGTATGAACCATGATCCTACAATAAATAGTAAGGAAGCAGTAGCTGTTTGAGTGAAAGTCTAAAAGGGTAAAACAACTCTCTACTTGTTGAAAGTGTTTAGTAGACTTTTTTTAACAGTCTATATATAAAAAATAAAAATATGTTTATCACAACAAAATTCAAAATAATATTTAAAAGTATTTTCCGGTATTAGATTCTGATTATATTTATCTCTTCTGTTTATCTTCGCGACCCCCAGATTGAGAAACTCTGAATTATCAAATCAAATATACTGTCATTTAATTTACTGATAAAGATTTATTCTTGTAAATAGGTACATAATGTACTTACACGCAGTATACGTATTAATTTACTGTTGATAAAAAGGAAAGATATTTATGACACGAGAAAAAAAGAATGACATTTAAATAGACAATGTTAATTCAACAAAGTTTTTGAACGGCATGAATTTTCGTATTTTTTACGGAATAAGCAAATCATACTGAGTTAAGTGATAGTTTTGGTTTGGCTACAGTGTATGCAGTTCTCACATTATGGGGCGTACAAGAGAATGTTTGAGTGAGTGAAATATATTGATTTTTTTTTAATCGGGGCCCACAAAATTTTTCAGCGGTACCTAAATCAAGTTTTCATATATATATATATATATATATATATATATATATATATATATATATATACGGAATAAGCACATCATACTGAGTTAAGTGATAGTTTTGGTTTGGCTACACTATATATAGTTCTCAAAATATGAGGCGTACAAGATAATGGTTGATTGAATGAAATATATTGAATTTTGTGGATCAGGGGCCACAAATTTTTTGAACGGCACTTAAATCGAGTTTTCATTTTTTTTTTTTAACGGAATAAGACATCATACTGAGTTAAGTGATAGTTTTAGTTTGGTTACCGGGTACATTATTTGTAGTTCTCGAGATGTAAGGCCTAGAAGAAAATTTTTGCCTGAAATATATTGAATCTTTTGATCCAAAAATGAAAAATTAGGCCTAGAGTTATTGTAAGAAAAATACAAAGATATTGTAAGATAGAAATACTTAGTCCCTTAATGTGAGCTAATGCTCATTGGGACTACCTAATCCTCATACTTAGCTTTTCAAATTTTAATGTCTGTAAATATATCATAGAAGGAATGTCACAAAACTACATTTTCGAGAAAACTGCGATTTAATATTGAAAACCGCGTAAGAAGAATAGGGTTAGTTACAACTTTTGCCCCTTTTTACATGGACATTTTTACATCTACGTATGCATGGCATATACAGTCAAATAGTACCAAGAGTCATCAACAGATAGGATAAAGCACCCGAAAAAGCACATACATGGACATTCCTTGTTTTTTCCCCTTACCCTTCATATGAGGATTTTTGGAGTGACCAATTATCTTTAATAAATAAAATATAAAATGTGGGAAATCTGGAGGGTATCGATTTCTCTTTAACCCTTTGGAGATCGTATGGTACATTTTGTACCATACCCGTTTTTCATGGTACATTGCGTTATTTCTCTTCTATTTGAGCTTTTTCGTCCGTTTTTTTTTTCAAGTCCAGAGAGATTGTAGAAGACATTACGTATGGTTTCAGACCGTCCTGCGTCCAGACATAGGAAGTTATGACGTCATAATTTTTAAATATAAATTTTCCCTTATGAAGCCTATGTTCATTAATTTTTGGCGGGCTTATTTTTTCACGTAGAAGATTAAAATTTTGAACAAACATTCAGTCCACCGAGTAGTATTTACCAGATTTTTTGTTCCGATGTCAGTGTTAAAACAGGGGAGAACCAGAGGGGCAAAGGGTTAAAAAAAGAGATATTTAAAGGGATATTTTTACCCCAAAAATCCCGTTTTTCGTCATTTTCCCGCCTCACATACATGATGGGGACACGCGCGTCATACCGTTTCAAAGGCAGTTCCATTCTGAAGAGAATGACGGTCAAATTATTATCCTAGGGTAATTAGAGATGTCTCAGGGAATTTTTAAAAAATATACTTCCATATAGGGAAAAATGAGACAAGGTCGGTTTATTTTGTTTTTGGCGGGCTTACTTTCGCACCTAGAAGATTGAAATTTTGCATAAACATTCAGCCCACCTAGTAGTATTTACCAGATTTTTTCAGATCTCTGCATTAAAACATGGGGGGTCCAGAGGGGAAAAAAGTTGAAAAAAGGAATTTTTAGACCTAAAAAATCCCGTTTTTCGTGATTTTCCCGCCAAACATACATGATGGAGACACGTGAGTCATACCGTCTGAAAGGCAGTTCCATTCTGAAGAGAATGACGGTCGAATTATTATTCTAGGGTAATTAGGGCCGTCTCAGTGAATTTTTATCAAGATATACTTCTGTATAGGGTAAAAATGGAGCATGGTCGGCACATTTGTTTTTGGCGGGCCTATTTTTTCACGTAGAAGATTGAAATTTTGCACAAACATTCAGTCCACCAAGTAGTATTTACCAGATTTTTTTCCCGATTTCTGCGTAAAAACAGGGGGGTCCAGAGGGGCAAAAGTTGAAAAAAGGGATTTTTAGACCAAAAATCCCTTTCTTCGGGATTTTCCCGCCTTACATACATGATAGAGACACGTGAGTCATACCGTCTGAAAGGCAGTTTTATTCTGAAGAGAATGATGGGCGAAACATGACCCTAGGGTAATTAGGGATGTTTCAGGAAATTTTTTCCCTGAGATCATGGTGTTTTGCGATAATTTGGGGCATTGTGGGAATTCCTGATAAAAATTTCTCCCGCCCTTACTGTTCAAGATAGAAACCTGAAATTTGGTACACGCATTTAGTTTACCAAGTACTATTTATCAGATTTTTTTGGAGGTCTCTACGTGCACACAGGGGGGGGGGCAGAGGGGCCCAAAGTTGGACAAAAAAATTTCCCCCTCAAAATTTTCCTTTCGACATCAATTTTCCCTCTCCTGGTATGTGGTATGGGCATGCAAGTGATACCATTTGTTAGTCAGCTCTATTCTGAAGAGAATGAGGTATGAACCATGATCCTAGGATAAATAGTGACGATGCAGTAGCTGCTTGACTGAAAGTCTAAAAAATAACCCAAAAAGTCATGATCCGGAAAGGGTTAAACACTTATAGTCGAATAAAATGTGGGAAATCTGAAGGGCACTGGTTTCCCTTTAAAAATCATTATGAAATACAGTTAGGAAATTTGGATATCCGTTTTCCGTTGTGTATTTTCGTGTCCATTTTTTATATTTCTAACTTTTTAAAGTTGTATCTTATTGTAACCTTGTATTTTAAAGGTTATAAGGTATTTAAATATCTTATAAGGTATTTGAATTTTGTAGTATTACAGCATTGTGGATTTTCATTGTCTGGTGAATGATTACGGAATTGGAAGTTTTGTTTATTGTATATTTCCTCCTTTAATAATAAATAAGCATTGAAACCGGAAGTAGTTGTAAATTTACACAACTTTCGGTAAAGTGTTGCGGGTTGTGATGACATATTCTGTTCAGTAGAACCTGAATCGATTACAGAAAACCGCTGTCTGTTAACATTTTTGTTCTTTGAAAGTAAATGGTGGTTGGATATTGTTAATTCCAACCACTTCCGGTTTGAATAATAGGTTAACGTAGGGAATGGGACATATTCTTGAGACGCTGAATCGATTGCAAAAAAGCCGCATCTCGATATCTCTTACTGTTCTTGCTCAACATTGAAACAGGAATTATCAGTAAATTTCAACCACTTCCGGTTTCGGTGGAGTGTTACGGATTGTGCCAATACGTTCTCTTCAGACCCGGAATCGGTTAATGAAAATCGCTTCTCGCCGTCCAGTATCATGTTTGTTCTATGATGATAAATGTGAAAACTCGTAATCGTTAATTTGAATCACTTCCGGTTTGAATAGAGTATTAACAGAGGAAATGAAGCTTATTTTTGAAACGTTGAATGGATTGCAAAAAGCCATATCTCGATATACCTTATAGCTTTTGTTCTATGACAATCAGTTTTGAAACTTGAGGTACTAGTTAATTCGAACAACTTTCCATTACGGTGGAGTGTTGAAGCTTCTGATAATACATGTTATTTTGACACCCTGAATCAATTGCAGAAAATAACTTGTCGCTAGCTATTACCGTTTCTGTTCTATGACGATAAATATTAATACCGGAAATGGTTTATTTGAAGCACTTCCGGTTTTAATAGGGGGTTAAGGGAGAGGACGGAATCTATTCCTGAGACGCTTAATCGATTGAAAAAAGCCACACCTCGATATCCCTTTGTGCTCTATGAAAATCAATATTGAAACCAGAAGAAATAGTGAATTTGAACCACTTCCGGTTTTGGTAGAATTTTGCACGTTGCATGTTCTTTTGAAACCCTGAATCGATTGCAAAAAAACACACTCCTTGCTATCTGTTACCGTTTTGGCTCTCTAGCGATAAATGTTGAAATCAGAAATTACTAATTTGAACTACTTCCGGTTACAGTAGAATGTTAACGAAAGAAATGGAACTTGTTCTTAGGACGATGAATCGATTGCAAAATACCGCTTCTCGATGTCTCTCTTACTGTTCTTGCTCTGATATCTGCTGACAGACAAATGGAGAGACGGACAAAAGCCGTTGTATAAGACTTTCGACACTTAGTAGGCGGCTATTTCCAGGCGTTCGCAAAGCGTTTTACTGCTTATGAGTACGCTTGGAATACGCTGATCATGTATTTAAATGTGGATGGCTAATCACAGTGCGCTGCAAACGCGAAAGGAATTAAAACGCGGAGAAAACGTCAACTCGAGCGTATTTGGTGCGTTTCGGAACAATAGATCGCCTGCTGTTTAAAAGATGTCTAAAGGAAGGAAAAAAGGAAAGACGTGTTGCCAGGCAAGAGGATTTTAGCAAGAAACAGCTGCTTGGAAGATGCTTTGTGCAGAGTATTGGAATTCTGCTATTATAGACCTGTACCTGGCAAAAAAAGACATGGAAACCCTGACTGACTCAAAGTATGGTATTTATAACTCTGGCAAAAATAAAATTACCGAGTAGCCACCTAGGTCGCGTTCGCTGCGGGGGGTAATACTTCGAAAACGCATTCTCAAATAGCCACAGACTAAAGCATAGCATAGTTTGGAAGTCTAACAAAATGAAAACAAAAGGGTGGAAATAATGATGATCTTACAGGGCGGCTATTTGAAGCGATCGCAACGCGTTTTTATTGCTCTGGAATACGCTTGGAATACGCTCATGTATTTAAATGTGGATGGCTAATCACAAACGCGAAAGCAATAAAAACACGTAGAAAACGTCAGCTCGAGCGTATTTGGTGCGTTTCGGAACAATAGACCGCCTGCCGTTTAAAAGATGTCAAAAGGAAGGAAAAAAGGAAGGACGTGTTGCCAGGCAAGGGGATTTTAGCAAGAAACGGCTGCTTTGAAGATGCTTTGTGCAGAGTACAGGAACTCTGCTATTAAAGACTTGGACTTGGCAAGAAAGACCTGGAAACCCTGACTGGCTCACAGTATGATTTATAACTGGCAAAAGTAAAGTTACCTTGGTCGCGTTCGCTCTAGGGGGTAACGCTTCGAAAACGCATTTTCAAATAGCCACAGACTTAGGAGCATTACTCATCCTTTACAAACTTCTGTGTCCTGACTTTCTTCATTCTGAAAACGAAATTAGTCTATTTTAAAACCATTTTCAAATCTTCAAGATAACAAAACAACAGTCGACAGATGTACAGGATGAACATATAGATAGTTCATCATTCCATTGTGATTCAACTCTAAAGAAACTATATATTTAAATTTTATTTTCGATTTATATTTATGTACTAATTTTAGTTCAATGTTTTATACATTTTAGGCTAATTGAAGCCAGGCTTAAATTGTAAGTCAAAGTTGGACCTGTGCATAGCAACAAATAGTATCATGTCTACACCACATGGAGGAGTTTGTTTATGTTGTTGAAAGTAACTGAATCTTATGCAACCAATATAACATTCAGATGCAGTTAGGTTGCATAGTACAAAGGGGCAATATTTACATAAAAATGAAAGTTGCTATGTTTGTGAGGAACCACCCGACCGATCTCGATCAAATTTTCAACGTAGATGAGATTCGGGCTCTCGATGTTTTTTTTTTTTTATCGCTTTATTTTGACGGTGAAACTTAGGGAAAGGTGAAGAGAAAATACTTTAAAATAATGTAAATTGACCAATATAAGTGTCGAATCTATAGTTTTCCGGGTTGCCGAGATGAGCAGTGACACTTCCGATGCAGTTTAAATCCAAATTCAGACTTGCAACTCGAAGAAGAGGGAGGGCTATATATGTATATAAATGATCAAAAATGACCGATATGAGTGTCGAATTCATAATTTTCGGGGTCGCTGAGACCAACAGTGACACTTCTGCTGCCATTTAAATCCAAATTCATCCCCCATTAGTATTCCTAAGGAGAGATGGTGACGTAGAAATAGTTGAAAATGATCGATATTAGTGTCGAATTCATAATTTTTGGGGTTCGTAAGTTGATTGATGACAATTTTGGTGACCTTTATGTTCCAAATGAAATGTATTTTCCCCGTGCGAAGAACGGGGAATAATAAAACAATCGGTTCCCCATATGATATGGGCAATAGATTTTTGATTATTCATATCTTCAGATCAACTGAATAGATTACCTCCATCAACGAGCTCCATTTCCAACATTTGACTTTGTAAATGCTGGCCAAAATAGATTATGAACCATCAAGTAGTTTTTGAGATTTAAAAAAAAAATCCCCGGACGGACAGACAGAGCAGATATTAAAAGGAATTTTGGTTAATTGGTTATTTGAAAAGTCAGAAATCCGTATTTTCAGTAATTGGAATAAAAGGTAATTAATTAATTTAATTTTACTTGGGAAAATAAGGTAACAACAACACCACTTTTAATTCACTTATTTTATTTCACATATATAAATATCTTTCTTTCAAAACCTTAAATTTGAAAATTTTGTTAATATGAAGTAATTACCGTAACACTTTCTTTTGTTTTCTTCACTTTTTCTGTTCTTTTTCTTACTTTCTTTCTTTTTTGGTTAATATTGTATTTGAAATATCTGCTCCTATGTTGTAATTGGAACTTACGCTGGATATTTTAGAAATGTTAATTTCAATTCGTTTGAAACATTGTGAGACTTACGAGACATAAGAAAAGATTGTGTTCTAACATTTCCATCGATTTTTGAGATAAGAATAGGTTAATTTCTCGCTAAATAAAAAGCCAACTCAAGTAGACAACTCAAGAGAAGGTTATTTCCTTTTTATTTATTAAATAAAAGGGCAATATTATTCATAAATAAACTTAAATATTGTACTTTAAAATCATTTACAGTGTCTCGTAAGTTTACGTATACCAACTGTTGCAATCAACGTGTATGACGTTTACAGTCGCGTAATGTAATAATTTTTGCGCAATGGCAAAAGAAAAAAACATTCCCGTGCAGTGCACCGTGGTCCTCGTAGAAGAAAAAGGTTTCTGCCCGATCCGATCTCACGAATCACAACGCTGCTGCTGTGCTGAGGCATTTTTCAAAAGTTGGTAGCCGTGCACAGAAAACGCGTGCTCCGGATGTTTTCGGCTTTGGGAGACTTGAAGGCTTAATCACGTGACAGTGCGTGTCAAGTGCAGCCAGGAGATTACAGGTGGGGCGGCTATGCCTGTTGCTGTGACTTGGCAAGCAAGCGGCAGGCCGAAGAAGTACTATTGGCATCCGAGTTGACAACTAAAAGGAAAAGTTTGTTTTGGGGGGGAATTCAAACACAGGAAAAAGAAAATCAAGGGTGAAATAAAAATGATGTGATTTGTTGTTATGAGAGTGTGAATCAGTGGTTTCTTTTGTGTGCCATTTTGGAAAGGTGTTTTTTTGTCTTTGGTGCTGTGAAGTTTCGCGAGTTCTTGTGTTGGGAAAAACTTCTTGTTTGCGCGCAACCAAAAAATGCCGTTGGTAGTTGAAGTTTGTGAATTATTGAAAACTTATGACAGGCTGTTTATTATAGTGAAACATGTGCCAGTACAACAGTAACAAGTACTGAAAACTATCTTCCTTCATGGTTCTACAATGTCGACGCCATGGACAAAGCGCCTAGTGCCGGAAGCAAGCGACATTCCGCCGCATACAAGGTAAGTGTATAAGCAAGTTGTTGAAGAGTTCGTGAGGTTGGTGAGTGGGCCGTAGGCATGCATACCAACAAAGATTAGACATTTTGTTCTTTACATTCATTGTAATCCAGCGTACCAGTAAAAGTTTATTTAATCCAAATAACAAAATTAAATTCGATGGTCTCAAATCAGTGTCTTCAAGTAGACAAGTGGTACTTCTTGCAGGTCACAATACGGTACATGCGGAGATGCTTTCCATGACACAACCCAAGAAACTCCTTCACTTTCGCCTTATAATGTCTCGTTTGCTAGTTTGGGTGTTGTTAAAAGTTTGTTTAATGTTTTTAATAACAAGAGCATTTAACAGAAGTAGTAAGGATATGTTCTTAGTTTGCAGCATTACTTTTTATGTGGACAAGAAACAGTCAAACTTGATGACCAAATCTGTGAAGTTAATACAGTGACTCACATTAATATTCGGACACTTGCATTTTGTTAAAAGTAGGAAGGATTATGAAATAAATGAGAGCCGTGTGAGTGAAAAAATTAGGTATTTAGATATTCATATACTTATAGCAAGAAAAAAAGTACAAATATGGTGTCTTGAACGAAAGAAGCAGAAAGAACTTACAGATACTGATGACACTGTGTATTTGCAACGCCACTTTAATATTCGGACACCTAATACATAGATGTTTTGTGTGTGTTGTTGCTTGCTCACAAACGCTTCGCTAGTACTTAGTGAGAAACCCACGATGTTTCCTGACTTCCTGTAAAGGGTTGGACATGTTTCCAACAAGTTTGTTGGTAGAATGGGGCGATATGTCATCCCATGCTGCACGGAGAGCCCTTTTCCAATCGTCTCGTGACGTTACTTGTATCCGTTTGACCTTATGCTGTAGCTCATCCCAGATATGCTCTCTAGGGATAAGGTCGAGACTCTGCGGTGGTGTTTCAAGCACTTTTGGACAATTATACAGCAACCATTTGCGCACCACATGTGCTTTACACTTCGGGTCATTATCCTGGTAAAATTTAAACATACCCATAATTCCTAATTTTTCAGCACTTTGGTGGAGATTTTGCCGGAGAATATTCAAATAAACCTCCTTAGTCATAATCCCTTCAACAAACACCAATTCTCGCACTCTCGATGCAAAAATACACCCCCATACCATCACACTTCCTCCTCCATGCTTTACCTTAGGTTGAAGATTTGCAGGATCTAACTTTGTATTTGGCTTCTGCCACACAATTATCTTGGCATCGGACTCATGCAGATTGAATTGTGATTCGTCAGTGAATAACACGCCATTCCACCAAGTTGGGGGCTTCTCAATATGAACTTTAACGAACTTAACTCTTTTATCTTTGTTAATTTTACTAATAAAAGGCTTTTTTCTAGCTATTTTCCCATTAAACCCTTCACTTCACAACACTTGCCGCACAGTTTCAGGATGCACCGTCTTCCCTGTGTCTTCATACAGCTCTACTGTTCATTTCAGCGCACCTATTCCGGAATTTGCTTCACTTTCTGAATCAATTTGCTTTTCTCTCCATCATTCAGTTTCACAGGTCGGCCCTTTTGAGGCACTGACTCGATTCAAAATCTCTATTAAATCTTTGTACAATGTCAAAATGGTGCTTTTACAAATATTGAGTAGATCTGCAATTTCCTTGTACGATAGACCTTTCGCACGGTGAAAAATTACTAACTGTCTTTGCTTAAACGTTGTACTTGGTCCCTTGTGCCCCATTTTCCTTTTATGCTTTCTCTCGGTCACACTAATCACTCGTAAACTAAGTAGATACACATGTCCTGTCTCGGGACAACTTAAACTGCAACTGGAACTCTTCCACTGTCTCGCTCGCCATCGATATATAAACGTTAAAACAACTGTCCGAATATTAAAGTGGCGTCCAAAATACAGTTTATTACAATTGCGTGCTCATGAAGTAGACTTAATTTGCATAATTTAATTAACTGATAACATATTTGTTCGACTAAACCATTGCCTTTTTGCTTGTTTTCCGTTGGTTTCCCATTTATTATTTTTTACATGTATAGCAAGCAAATTATGTGTAATATCTATGGTGTCCGAATATTAATGTGAGTCACTGTAGATAGAGAAATACTCTTGTAGAGAATTCATACAGTTTTTTCTTTCTTTTTGGAGAATGAGTGAAATTGCCCAGCTACATTTCATTCATAAAATGTGTGAAAAATGTATTCTTCACAGTGTAATATAATAAAAGAAATACGGTAATTTAAAATGTCCCACCATGGATGTCAATAACCTACTGAATGTAGATGAGAGTGAATCTCCTTCCATCCAAATTCTTCTTCCAAAGTACTGTAACTCTCTCAGTATACATCGAATTTAACTTTTTATATTTTTTTTTATTTTTTTGTCAGTGCATGTATCGAATTAAGCTTTCTTTGTAATGAAATGAATTGGTGTAGTTCAGGGTACAGAAGGAGAGGAGGCGGCTTATCAATGAAAATGAATGATTGTAAAAGAATTGGTGACGGATACTGAAGAATGAAAGAATTGAAATAAAAATATGGGAGGAAACTGGAGAACCCCGAGATAAAACAGACACGATGTTGTCTACCACACGCTCACTTGGACTGGGATTGAGACTGATGATTTTTGGGGACGGTCGCTGGAAGTTTCCTTCGTCGGAGTTGCAAAATTTCCCCCGGGACCAAGCGATAACTATGAGCTTGGTCGCAATCACTTTAAATACCAATCTAAATGTAATAGAGGAAATCGAAATTGGTTGTAACAAAACCAAGTTAACTTGCTTTCGAGACTAAATTTTATTCAATTTGGCATGGTTAAATCCATTATTAATGTGTAGTCGAGGTTTAATTGTACTATTTTCAATTATAAATTAAATATACATGAATAAGATTTGATTTTCAATTATAAATTAAATCCCCTCCCCTCCAAAAATCTCATGGCACGTCACGCGACCTAAAACCCGCCTATAGGCACCCATGCCCGGGAGTTATCTCCGAACGTGCCTAAAATGGGGTACCAGATTTTCACAGTACTACTTTAACCAGGGTGCCGCAAACCCTACAAATTTACCACCCTTTTTCCCGAATTTGCCGTTTTCCAGTTTGATTGGATCGTCTTTCAATGAAAAATTGGCCCTCCAGGCAGGGGTAGAAGTGAGGGGGAACGCGGGGAGACGTCGTCCCCCATTTCCAAAAATATCTGTAGTTTTACCCCGCTTTTTAAGACATTACAATGGGCAAAAATAGGCACGGGGGGCGGCTTGACGTCAGACATCCCCCTACCTTTTCAGATCCACTTTTACCCCTGCCTCCAGGTACTTCCATGAGCACAATCTGTGCCCTAAAACCCACTGTGGGTGGCTCTGAGTTTAATCCCCTGTGTACTGATAATTATCACTGAAGCCAGGGGCCCCTACCACCAAAGGTGAACGCTCTACCACTTATTCACTTTGGCCTCCTCAAATTAAAACCTTCTGCAACATTTATTATTATTATTATTTTTTACATTGGGGCATTAAGGTAAGATGGTATTCATGACTCTAAGAGTGAGGGGGAATGCATTCTGTCCTGAAAATGTTTTATAGACGTCTGTACATTGTAGTTTCCTGAAAATGTTGGTATACTGTAGAAATATCAGTAAGGAGAAAGGGGGGACACCCTAGAAAATAATAGAATGCTTAATATAATGCTCGATACATACAGAGTGTTGTTACTAATGGTGGATCATCACTAGCCTATTCGATTTACTCTCTTAAATCTATTGTTTGTGATTTTCTTGCGTACACTGAAGCTAGCGGGTTAAGTCCGGAGATCGAAATCGGTACTCTGCAGCACTTCCTCTTTATCCTATCCATCTCTCAGAAAACGTGTGATTTCTAAGTGTGGTAGCACTCTATCTTGTTAAAGGTAGATCAGTTTTTACTATCAGAAAACATTTATATTCTTAAAGTACACAATACCACAGAAATTATGCATCTATCTGCTTTAATTAAGGAAATATTATGTTTCGAAGATTGTATACATTAATTTGAAATACTCTGTACTGAAAGGATAATTTGTAAGGTACGAATTTTCCAATTTGCAAAAACACTAATACCTGGAATATTTGACAGAAGATTCAACGCTCAACTGCTGGCGATAGCGCAGTCGGTGACTACAATTGCCAGGGCTTGATAAATCTTGCTTACAAATACAAGCCAGCCAAAAAATCGACTAGCCAGACAATTTTGCAGTCAACAGTGCTTATACAAATAAACAAAAATCAGTTTGCGACACAGTAAACATATCAATACATTTTTCATTTTGTTTATTGGCTTGTCTCTTACAAGCAAAAAACAAGAGTGACGTGAAATAAAACATGTTTTTGATTGATCGGACTTTACTCGTCACTGGCAAGCAGGCAAGTGGATTTTTCGAGCCCTGACAGTTGCCTAGAAGCAGCATGAAAGAATAGTGCAGTGATTGGCATAGAACCTTCTCTTCTCCTCTGTTTTGTTTACATCATATGCAACTATTTATCAGGCACCAGCTTTACCTAACTGTATAGTAGAAGTATTCATACTGTACAGTTTTACTTTTCTCTCTTTTATTTTGTTGCAGGAATTACCCTTTCGCTTATCAGTATTTTATATATATATATATAAAAGATTATAGGTAGTCTTAGAATTTCTCTATGTAGTTTTCTAGTAAGCATAAAATAGTAATCAATGTTATGTGGTGTCTTTGCTTTTCCTCAGCTCATCCATCATCTCTAAACTTGCTAGGATCTCCGGTGACCGCCGCACATATGTGAAGAGCTTCATTGCTTACAATGTCTTTCTACCTTGTCCGGCAATTTGCCGGAAACGGATTCGGCAAAACGCCGGATAATGTGAAAGGGCGGTTAACTCTTAGCACAACAAGGTAGTGTGCCAGGGTCTACCAACTGGCTTGTGGCGCTTATATCTTTGGGGTGATATGTGGTCAGCGCATATGCTCCCGCGGCGTTAATGCTGGCTTTCCAGACTGGAGTTCACTGCTTCTTTCTTTCAAGTAGTTGGTTAATAATCGAAAAACGGGGTCAGTGATAAAGCGTTTACCCGTGGTGCACGGGATCCTAGGTTCGGTTCCCAGCCAAGTAAGCTTGTGGTGTGTGGTCGTTTTCTCGAGGTGCTCCCATAACCTCTCACTTTATCATTCCACCGATATTCCATCATCGCTGACATGCCTTAGTCATACGTCTTCCTTAGCCTAAATTGCATAATAGTGAGACGTTAAACTGTGAGATTTAATTTCATCGAAAACTGCATAAAGAAATGTATTATTTTTATGACATAGGCCGTTCCGTTACAACTTTAAACATCTTTAAAATCAAGTCAAGTATAGAGAAGTAGGATAATATTCGTACTGAGTGTATACATTAACTGTGTAGCATATCCTTCGGAACGTATTTATTTTTAAAAACTGATTGGCAGAATAGATTTTCTAAATAGATTACTTGTAAATGAATGACTACCCTGAAGGCAATGATACATTTGACAAAAATTTGAGGTTCTTGCCAAAGTGAAAGTTCCGTTTTGTTGCACTTACAGTTGCTCAACGTTTACAATATCATGTGGACAGTGCTGAAAACTCATGAAAGTTGTTTCTTGAATTTAATTTAGTTGTTTCATGCTATCTTGTTGAACACTACAGGAATAATTAAGACTCAATACTTCGCCAGTCCCATGAGAAACACTTCTTGAGTTTGTTTGTTTGTTTGTTTTTCAAACGTTAGCAAAGCATTTGGAATACAAGTAAATGTTCTGTCCATAACCCAATAGTTACTGCGCCTTTGGTATGTGTGTACTAATTCCAGTTATAATGGAGGCAAAGATATTACTGTCGACGTTGTTTTTCGATCGTGTGACAGTTTAGGAGTTAAGAGAATTAAGGGGTATCGAATATGGGATAGGCCATATAAGGCGCAACGGTTGAATGAGGCAAGGCTGTTTACTTACTAGACTTCGCTTATGTAGTAAGCACTACTTTTGGCCACTTCTGTACTCATTTTAAAGAGGCTGGACGAATCCCTGAACCGCATTAGAACGAAGGAAAAACGAGAAATTATTACTGTTTCCAGCTAGAATCGAACTTGTGCCTCCCAGTTCGTAAATCCCTCGCTGACAGTACGTTACCGCGGATAATTTATAGTGTACCTGCAACATGGTTGTGGCGCAGTTAGCATCACTGACTTTCTTCAGAAATTTCAAAATGGTTAGTATACAATGTTAACTAATCATGTAGTCATGACATGACTCATTACAATACATCCGTGTCTAGGTTTTTAATAAATGTTTGTAGGTATGTTTGGTGTCTGTATATGCACGGTACAATTTACAGTACAATTTGAACGACCTTAATGTATTCAAATTTGTAATGGTTTACGTAATCTAAGGCCTTGGGTCGATCCCGGGACCATGTACACCAAAGGCACTTGCATTAGCCTCTAATGGGGAGAACTCGAAATAGTTTCTTGGAAAGATGTGGAGAACCTCTTGCTCAAATTAATCTCAGTGTGTGTCTTTCCATTTTTTCGTATGTTGACTCACAACGGAGTTGGCCTGTGGACCCGTACTTTGAATACACCCTGTATATTATTGTATTTTTCTCATTAGTTCATTTATGATGTAACGAATTATACTGAAATTAATAAATAGTAGAAAAATGCATAAAATTAATAAAAAAAATGTACAAAACTGATCAAGCCCTTACGCCTTATGTCATCTTGTACTCTTGAATTCCCCATTCGAATTTGTAATCCGAATTCTGCACACATACAGGGTGTCCACATGAAACCTCCTTGATTACAAATATTAATTGCATGCAAACTATTAGTGCCAGAGAATAACGGTTTGCGGCATCTTGAAAAGAAACTCAAATAGTTTTTTTCAGCTATATATGAACTTCTATATGGGCCCCGTTAGTAGCTCTCAGAATGTCCAGTCGATATTCAGTCTCCTGCCGTGTATTGTGTAGGATGTCCGGTGCGATCGAGTTGATGGCTTCTTCAATTTTGTGACAAAAAGCAGAAATATTACGTACAGGTGTAGTGTAGACTCTATCTTTGACATAGCCCCATAGGTAAAAAAACATAGGGGTTGTGTCGGGAGATCGCGGTGGCCAAGGAGTGAGTCCATTGCGTTCAATTCATCGCCGTGGAAACGTTCGGTCTAAAGCCCTACGAATATCTAAACACTGTGCGGTGGGGCACCATCCTGTTGGAATATCACGTTTGGTTGCAAAGGGAGTAGCTGTGGAAAAGCAAAGTGTTCAAGCATATCCGGATAAACGGGACCAGTTATTGTGTGCTCCATGAAGAAAAATGGTCCGATAATTCTGTCGCATCCCAAAGCACACCAAACATTCACTTGCTCGCTATCTCTGACATATTCATGAACAACGTAGGGGGGTTCGGAACCCCAAAAGTGCACATTGTGACGATTCACCTTACCTGATGTGTGGAAGGTTGCCTCATCACTGAAAATAACCCTCCCCAAGTAATCGGAATATCATCCTCTATCTGTTCCAGAATCTCCATGACAAACGTTCGTTTTGGTAGGTCATCGGGCTGTAACGCCTGAACGATTTGCACCTCATATGCATATAAACGCAGTTTTAAAAAAAAAAATATGGAGCACCTTATGGACCGTTGAACGTGGGATGTTCACCTCGCGTGATGCTCTGCGAACTGACTTTATTGGGCATATAGTGAAGGCCTCCCTGACCTCATCTACAGTTTCCTCAGATTTTCGTGCTTTGCCCGAGCCAGGCTGTTGGTTGACACTCCCCATAGTTAAAAATTTCTCAAACTATGTTGTAATGGTATTGACGTCAGGTGGGTCCCGTTGGTACTTTCGTCTGAAGTTCCTTTGCACGGTAATTGGTAATTTAGTCTCAGCCAACTACACCACTAACTGCTCTCTCTCTTGTGCTGTTGTCATCTTTGTTTATGAACACTTGCAACAAATAACAAAAATTCACATAAACGTTGTTACTGAACACCTGCAACAAGTAACAACAATTAACAATCAACGACAAAAAAGCTGTTTGAGTTTCTCTTCAAGATGTCGCAAACCGTTATTCTCTGGCACTAATAGTTTCCAAACAATTAATATTTGTAATCAGAGAGATTTCATGTGAACACCCTGTATTTTACTTGATATATGCAAAACTACAGGCAATTTTCTCTCTCTCTCTCTCTCTTTTTTTTTTTTAATGAACATGAGACTTTTAAAGAAAAGCAATTGCTGTTCCTTTTAATTTTTTTTTTTTTTTTTTTTTTTTTTTTTTTTTTTTTTTTTTTTTTTTTTTTTTTTTGCTAGTACTTAATCTAGTGCAAACTTTTACACGTTCTTTAGCTTTGTTTGAACACTAGAAACATTGTTTTCATCTGTGTGAATAACGACTCATTGGTCCATAAACGAAACAAACACCGTTTTAGTTTCAAATTGTTAAAGCGTCCAGGAATTTCTTATAAAAACTGGATTTTTATAGCGTTGCTATCTTGCTAATGAGTATTAACTTTTATTATTATCTCAGTTAATTTTTCAACTTAAATTGAAGTCTTTCTCTCTCTCTCTCTCTCTCTCTCTCTCTCTCTCTCTCTCTGTCTGTTACATGCTGATGCCTCTAATTAACTAAGAAATGACGTTTACAAAATAGTAACGTTTCTGTTAATGTAAATGAAATATCCTGAAGATTTGTCCTTTAAAAAAAAAGTGGGAGGGGCGTTCCCAGCAACATTTGCATCGAATGACCAGCGAGCATCAATGTACTGTGCTGGCCTGTATGCATCTATTGCTCACCATCTTCGTTTGGTGGTTACAACAGAGACTGGATGGAACTGTGGTCTCGGTCATTAAAAGAGTATTTTTCTTTTCGTGTTTCGAAAAACATAATAACTTCTGACAAAAGAATAAAATTATTCCGAGGAAGGAGAACTATGCATTCATGAATAATAATGAGGTCGGTGGACGTGTTTGAATTGTAAATAACAATAAAGTTCTTTTGTGTTTGCACACTTTAAAAGAAGAAAAAAATGTGGGCAGCTCGCGGATCATCTTTCTGCGCGTTTTATTAACGGCCTTTGTAGATGTAAAGTTTGCATCGTATGAATATGATGATAACTGGGAGAAATATGATGATAATACATGTATACAAATTCTGAAGTAAATGTCTAGAGCATTTACTACTCATGTTTGCTCTTGTTTCACGAAATAGCTACAGCCATTGCCTAAGTTCATTTGGCAGAAGTACAGGCAGACAAGTTGAAACCTAATTTGCACATTCACATTTTCAATTGAATAATATGGGAGGAAGGGAAGGGAAGTTGTTATATTACTAGTAGTGATGTAGTGTATTGTGGAAGCGAGAAAATAAAATTGAAAATTTTCATGGTTTAAATTAAGTTAGGAGGGACCCAAGGGCTTCTCCCTGTTCTGAACCGGAATCTATAGATATCTTAATTGTAGTGATCACCTAGCACAGGTTGGTGCAAATTTTCTAACTAATATTCTTTGTATAAAGCTGCATCTACAGTGACGAATACAGCGTCAACGTTGGGTTATGTTTAGCAGAAGGGGCCCAGAAGCACGTAAAAAGTACAAAATTTACAGGAGAGATGGATGGTGCAAATACTTAGACCTAACAGAACGTAACCAAATCTAACCTAACATAACCTGAACTAACCTAAGCTAACCTAATATTAGTAAAAATAAGCGACATTCTGTCATTTTTTGGAAAATTTTGCTGGATCCCTATACTAACATAACCCTTAACACAACCTAACATAAACTAACCTAATCGGAACAGAAATACCGAAATTGTAACGTATTTAAAAAATGCTGGACCTCTTCTGCTGAACATATGGCTAATTTACTAAAGGTCTATTATGGTAAAGTGTAGAATGTTGAAGTAAATTTGATTTAGATATGCAATCGCTAAAGAAATAGATTGAACGAAGTTGTGTGTGCAGCCTACTGGATGAGATACAGATGTCAATAAACTTTTAAATTAATATCACTACCCATATCTTTCATGCCTTTACATGGTCCTGCTATATATATATATAATATGTGTGTGTATGTGTATGTCACTCAATTAAATGAAATTAGATACTTTGGTATGCGAAAACTGTTAATTAACAAACGGAAGCGGTTGCTGTCCAGGCTCTCAACACACACACTATTTACATTACGAGGAGTTGTTGAAAGATATTTTTTTCATGCATTTGCACAGACAGCCGTTGTTCCGTTTTAATGGTCGTGTTCTCAGATTTAATTACTTCACTTGTACTGGCACTGATGGTTGGTTTAATATATTGTACATGTATATACGTATATACTCACGTGTATGGTACTAGAGAACAATTGTTTCAGCATGTGTACATATTGAAATGGTTGAGTACACTTGAAATCGAAATCCATGTTTCGCACGCTTTCTGTGTTCTACGAAACCTATTATGAACGTAAACAAATGGTTAACTTGTAGTAGGCCATCTTCTTAGAATGATTGTGTAAAATTTGTCACAAATTTTAGTTATTACTCAAAATGTATGGCCAATTTAATAAATTGCCAAGATATAATAATGATAGTTGACATTACAATTTATGTGTTCTAAAAATTCCGTGCACAAACTCTTTTGGTTATAAACTTAGGCTAACAGGGCGCAAAATTTCACAGTCATACGCATTCACTAATCCAAAAATGATGGTCGCCAGCAAGGGCGGATCTAAGGGGGGGGCTATAGCCCCCCCCTTGACGCTCAGTTGTACACTGCATAAAATGGACTTCAATCCTGTTTTACACTGGATGAAGCTGCAAACTGTGGTTTAGCCCCTCCCTTGATCATATCCTGGATCCGCCACTGGTCGCCAGTATCTTTCATGTATAGACTATGAGAGGTCCCACCTTCCTCCACTGCCTTGGGCTTGGCAAAGAAGGAGATTACATCTGGGCATAAAATTTAAATAAAAAAAAATAGATTCAGGATAATCAATTTTGAATTGGGCAATTCATATACACGTTAAAAAAATATCCTATATCTTTCGAATGAGGGTGGGAAAGAAAAGACGAATTACAACGTTGCGAAATCTTCGCTTTCCATGTCCGTTGTGAAGACTTCACATTCCATGTTTTCTCTCACTCAGTGACAATTACTTTCGTGCGAAACAGAAACTACACAGCCCTGTGAGTTTTGGCAGAAACCACTGAACACTACTGAATGCCACTGAACACTGGTCGTCAGTTCTAAATTTCTAGTCGCCAATGGCGATTTGGCGACCGGAAATTTTGCAGCCTGGACTAATAGGGAGGTTTTTGTTTCATAATCTGGAGGTTCCGGGTATGAATTTGGTGTCTTTCCATCTTGACAGTATTTGTCTTATTTTAACCAGGCGAGTACCGCCCGTTGTCGATTTGCTTTCATGTTATTAATCAGGGGTGCCCACAAAGGGGGGCTATGACGCAAACTGCTTCATTGAAATATTTGGGGGGGTTAAAAATTATATAAATATGTTTGAGGGGATGTAAAAATTAATCGAAAAGATTTTTTCCATGGAAGAACACCTACGGATAGACAATTGGGGGGGGGGTGCGTCATGGACATAAGGGGGGTGGGCACCACTGTATTAATTGATAATAATTGGACTTAGATTGGGAGTTCGTTCGGTTAATAAATAAGTAGTTATAATAAGAAATAAAATGTGGCAAACTTTACCAAGTTGTCAACAGAAAATTAGTCAAACGTCATAAATTACTTTAGACGATGAAAAAAAAAAAACTGATTTACAAATGTAGACAACTTCCCTTCTCGCATTACTTGCACAGATTTTCCTATTTTAGATAGACTTTTATACTAATTTGCTCAAAACTGTTTACAAAAATTGTGACCAACTTCGCAAGTTCTACATTAGTTACATACACAATTACACATGTCTTCTTCCAAGCTTTTTCCTAATTAGCTGGGTCGGCTTTTCGGATCGTTGTCTTCCACCAGTTTCTATCTTGTATCATACCCACTGTGACAACACACTGCACCAGGGCGGTAACTTGTGGGAGGGCAGGGGGCAACTACCTCCCCCCGACAGGGAAGCTCCTTGCCGTTCTAGGGAGCCTACTTTAAGCCAAAATTTTCTTACTCCATATACGATACGAACATGAAATTATAAGTGAAGCATCGAACAAGTTCATTACATTACATAAATAAACAGTTCACAAAATGTAAATAAAACAAAAATGAGTCGTGGGCCCATTTCAGTAAAAAATGTCTACTATTGGAGGCCCTAGAAATAATATTTGTTCGTATGGCCTTGAGATTTATCAATATTGTCTCCTTCATTAATTTGTCATGAATGGAACGGGCCCAGGGGAGTAACTTGCTGCCCCGCAGACCTTGCCGTGCGGGAGAGCCCACAGGCTCCGGGGGGCCCATAAAGATTAAGATAGATGGAAAGAGGGAGCCCAAGAATTAGAAAAAACACATTTTTCTAGAGGGCCCAAATACGCGTATATTAATGCTCCCCCCCCCCATCAGAAAAATCTAAGTTACGGCGTTGCACTGCACCAAATCGGTCTTAAGAGTCTTCACTACAGCGAAATTAAACTACCGCTAATTTTAGAGTTTTTCTGTAATATCTTGAAAGCAAATAAAAATATTCGAAAAGCAGAAACGTAGTGATCTAGACAATGCATATGATACCTTTACCACAATTCACCTATCTGCTTTTGGTATGCCGCTATTTACAGAACCCGCAAAAAATGCTAAATCTATCTACAGTTGCAAATCGAAAGTAGATGGATGAGTTGGGATAACGGTATCACATGCAAAATCGTATTATCTAGTTCACTGCGTTTCTGCTTTACGAATATATTTATTTGTTTTGAAGATATTACAGAAAAACTCTAAAATTAGCGGTAGTTTAATTTCGCTGTAGTGAAGACCCTTAATGCACTCTTCCCACTTCTTCTTTCGCCAGCCTCGGCTACGTATTTTAGTCTTCTTCTTACAAGCTCAAACCATCTCAGTCTACTAGGGATTGCCACAAAGATCCGGTTCCGGCGGAACCGGTTCTTGGAGATTCGGTTTTCAGAACCGGTTCTGAGACCGGTTCCGGACCTGGATCCGAAAACCCGGTTCCAGAACCGGATCTTGGGAACCGGTTCCAGTCCTGGATCTTGGGAACCGGTTCCAGACCTGGATCTTGGGAACCGGTTCCAGAACTGGACCCGAAGAACCGGTTCCATACCTGGATCCGAAGAACCGGTTCCAGACCTGGATCCGAAAAACCGGTTCCAGACCTGGATCCAAAAAACCAGTTTCGGAACCGGATCTTCTGGAACCGGATCCGTTTAGACCCGAAAACCGGTTCCACCAGGAACCGGTTCTGGCCATCCCTACAGTCTACTTCCTTGCAGTTTTTCTACTACTCGTCTCACGTTTACTGTTCTCCGGATCACTTCATTCTTAATTTTGTCTTTCCTCGTCACTCCACACATCCACCGCAGCATCTTCATACCCGCAACATGTAACTTTTATTCCTCTCTCTTTTTCATAGTCCAACATTCCGCTCTGTTTTTCATTGTTCTTAAGATTCGACAATTTTTTAA
This sequence comes from Thermobia domestica, assembly GCF_964235325.1. Lineage (NCBI taxonomy): Eukaryota > Metazoa > Arthropoda > Insecta > Zygentoma > Lepismatidae > Thermobia > Thermobia domestica. Next base: position 72,563,561 of record NC_137467.1, on the reverse strand, counting down.
TGTCCACATTATTTTTGGAAGATTGTAGAAATTTTTGTGAATTAGAGTAAACATTGGATACTTTTTTTGTAGGATTATGAAGATTAAGTTAAATGAGAGTAAAATTATTATTATTTGTAGGACTAAAGAGGTTTATGTGCGTTACAGTGAAAAGTGGTGGATGGGGGTACAGGGTGGCTGCAGTAGTAGTAGACGACTCATCTCTGGTAGGTTCCTGATTAGATCCAAAGCCATGTGAGTTTGTAATGGACAACATCGTGTACGTGGGATTCTCCTTTGTCCTTCCACATTCTCATTCCATAAATTCTTTTGCCATCATTTACGTTCATTAATCATGCATCTGCTTTAGCCTACAGGGCATAATAGTGGGGTATGAACAAATATTTCATTTCGAGTTTTTAGCATTTAGTTTTTTTTTTTTTTTTTGTACCATTAGGAGATTTATGTGATTTAGAATGACACCATGTTTTTTTTGCCAGACGTGCAGATTCCCCGTTCGTCAATTTCTTGGTTTTAGCCCGAAGGAATGATGTGGCTTTTGCCCGAAAAGAACTGGTCGTGATCAAGCTCAGTCACACAAACTGAGTCACTTTACAAAATCAATCACAGGAGGATGAGATAATTATCTATTATATATTTTAATCTTTGCTGCATTTACATCTTGTCCTGGAGACCCATAGTTACGGTGTGAAGTTAAATTACTCTAATAAGCTATGTAAAAAGTAAATCCTGAATTTAAACTACTATTAGTATTCAGGAACTCCTATAAACTGTATTATTATTATTATTATTATTATTATTATTATTATTATTATTATTATTATTATTATTATTATTATTATTATTATTATTATTATTATTATTTGGTTTTCTTAATGGTTTTTTGATATCATATTGCTAATAGTGGTTCAAAGTGGAAATTATATTCTTCGTTTTTCGCTATAATAACCCATTGAGATAATTGTAATTAAAGATTAGTGAATTTAACCATCGACCAACTTGCTAGTGCCAGAATTTGACACAAAATCACTCATTTTGATTACGGATGTGCATTGTTATGAACAATTTTAGGGAATGTCTTTGTCAGATCTGGTTCAGAATGTGCACACATTTCACATGAATTAAATTATGTTGAATAACAGTAGAAACACTTATCATACATAGATAGTACACCATAAAACATTGAAACTTAAAAAAAAAATAAATAAATAAAAACTAACTTGTGCAACCATGGAAGAACAAAACGGTAAAAATGGAAAGATATGTCCATTCATACTTCACACAAACTATATTTCTTTAATCTTGTAGAATTTTTCGTTAACATAAAATATTTGAAAACAGAATGCAAACTAGAAGTTACTTTCGAAAGTTATTCACCTTTCAAAGAAATGAACGAAACAGGTAAGGATACCATACAAGCTAACCAACAGGAAATAAACCTCAGCAGCTATAAAATTTGTCTCTTTGCTCTCATCTCAGAGACATACGCAGGAAGGGGTTCTGGGGTCCGGATTCCCAAAATCCCGTCCTTGTAAATTTAGTGTAATTTTAGGGATGATTTTACAAATTTTTAATGTAATTTATCCTCATATTGACTTGGGACCACCCCGAAATAAATTATTGTGTACGTTCCTGATCACAAATATAATAGAGTATCTAAAATATATAGTTTATCTAATATATCCCTTTTTTTTACGACTATGATTTGTCGCTTTCTTCGTTTCAGTTGAAGATGAAAGAAAAGCAATTTCGAAAACTATTTCGAGTTTTATATATATATATATATATATATATATATATATATATATATATATATATATATATATATATATATATATATATATACGGTGTATAAGAGTTTGTTCGCGATTTAACATTCAGATAGAGCCAAGAAGTTCTTCAATATTAGACTCGGAATAGACTCCAGGCCAGGACTCATGATGTGGGGCAATAACCACGAGTTGAAAATCATTTCAAGCAAAATCCACGATGGATACAAACCACGCAACAGTTTAGAATGATAGTTTGTCACAATTTTTGTAGATTACAGTAAATGTTGTTCTCTTTTTTCATAATACTATGAAGATTTACATACAGGGTAAATTAGGATAAATGCTGGTCAAATTTCATGTTGGTTTATTCAAGCAAATAGAGAACTTGCAAAGTTACCAAAATGTTTGAAGTACTACGAAGGTGTGGCCAACTTGCTAATGACACAGGAAGTTGTGTTCTAGCTGTTTTCAAAATTGTATTCGGCCCCAAAGAAATTAGGTCAATTTTACAAGCTTTACTATTAATTAAAACAAGAAATTAGGTACAGTCAGAAACAATAATAAGTATAGGTTGGAGGTATAAGAAACGATAGCTCCAACCTATACTTAATATTGTTTCTGACTGTACAGGTAAAGCTGACCTAAGTTTCCAGGCTTTATTGTCCGAGGAAGTGGTTGCAAGAGATGGCAGATATCTTAGGCATTGTCAGCTCAAACTGTTATGCTTTTTTTCTCCTCTTCATTCAATTGCAAATTGAAACACACGATAACAAAACAAACGGTTTTGTAACTCGTTAGTTCTTTGTTAATAACATGGGAATGTTTTGCAGGAAGTGGCGTGGAGAAAGGGACGCTAATAATGAGAACTGCGTCTTTAAAGTGCAGAATTTCCAGCACTCTTATGTCTGATCTAGAACTTGATTCATCAAAGCCTTCAAGCTTTTTTTTTTTTTTTCATGTGTTTTCGTAGTAGTATATTTTAAAAATGATCATAAGTTTCCACTGACCTAACCTGGCTCAAACATCATTTTGACATCACATCTACTCGAGTTGAGGCTCACATCATTTCGACCTCACGCTCATATCACCAGTCGAACATCACGCTCACGCTACCAATATGACATCACGCTAACTTCCCCTCACCCTCACATCATTTCAACATCATGTCCATTCAATTTCACGTTCACATCATGTGCACATCACGCTCACTCAACTCACATCATTTCGACATGTTGTTCATTCAACTGGTCGGGTAAACGTGAGTTTTGAACTCCAAACGTCAACCTTATCACTTCGAATATCAGTTTTTATCACTAAACTGAAACGAAACTCCCTGGTACCTCATGTCACGAAAAAAAAAAAAAAGACTGTAATAACGATGATGGAGCCAGTGATATGTTTACTATACATTCCTCAACTCAAAATCATGGGCGGCAGTGTGGCTCAATGGTAGAGTGCTTACCTCTGGTGCGTGGGGTCTCGGGTTCGATCCCCCATCCTCCTCCCACTTTCTCATTCCACCAATTCTTCCATCATCATTTACTTACCTTAATCATTTTCTCCCTTAACTTAAAGGGCATAATCGTGGGACGTTAAACCGAAAAATATAGTTTATAAATTTGGATATCCAACAATGATGACGTTATAAACTGCAGACCCAAATTCCTGGTGTGTAACACAAGATTTACGAACAGTACCGTACGAGTTGGCTCACTTTCTGTTTTTGATCAAGGGCGCCGGGTTTTGAAAATCAATGGGGGTGTTCTCACAGTTCATGACCGGACATCTCGGTGTATGGAATACTACTCAGGCTTAGCTCGGCGGGAGAGAGCCGTATCCCCGGAAAATTTAAAAAATCATTCCACCTGAAGATGCAGTTTTAGGTGTTTTAAAGTGAAAATCTTTTGTTTATTTTTCTTTCACAATGGTAAATGTGTATTCTTGGTTAAAGGCATGTCGTCGTAACAAGGAAGTTTTTCATATTCTAAAGTTTTAACCCCCCCTCTAAGTTCTGGTCACTCGATTCGACATTTTCGCTACAATAGCTGTAAGAAGTTCGAAAAATTTTAGCTGAAAATATCATGGGCAAATATCACGGAGAAACGCGTGCTCTAATTTGTCACTTGAAAAATCTCTGCGCCACAATTCCGAAATATCACATGTTTTTATCCGTGGTAAATTCTGTCCAAACTATCCGCTCTATGAAAGCGGATCCTACTATAATTAAAGAAATGCGGTGAAATGTTAAATTTTCCTCTTTTTTCTTTCCTTTTCTCTTTTTATTTTCTTCATTTTCTTTTCCTTTTTCTTTTTTGTGAATACTGGGCACCTCCACAAAAATTCTGCTGAATGCTCGAGTACAGGATCAGCCCGGAGTTGACGCCTTGTTTTCCATAGTCTTCACTATCTTTCAGTTATTCACTAAAGTAATAATAATAATATACAGTTGGGATAAGCTGAAAGAAGTGCTATAACCAAGGGCGCCCATGTTGTGGTTTCCAAGGGGGGCAAGTATAAGCGACATTTGAAATATAGCTTCAAATTTTGACGTAACTATTCTAAAAATTCTATTGGGTTTTCGATTTTCCGAAGTACAATTTCCTCTAGGGGTGCGGCACCTTGCCCTCCCCCCTGATGGGCGCCCCTGGCTATAACAGTAACATATGTTAGAATCTGCATTTGCTTTTGTTCCTATTTGTAGTCCCATTTGAAAGAAGTCACCTTCACGAAATCAAATCATCGTGTGAACGCCACGTTGTAGTTCTGAATAAATGTGAAATAGTATATTTGAGGAGACCTTCTTTCATATGGTGTGTGTGTGTCTATACCCCTCTTTCCTTTCTCCTTGGATTCCTTTGCTTTGCCGGTTTGGTCTGTCCGCACAAGAGCTGCAACACGGAACGAACATGCTCCTGCGGGGCAGAGCAACGTTCCGCAACAGTTATTATGTCAAAACCACATTTGGAGTGGATGGAATGTCGTGGCGTGGCGTGGGAGTGGTCCTTTTGTTGGTGGAAACCGAAACTGGCTGGCTGGAACTCTGGAAGATGCTGGTAGCTTGGCTTTGGTCTCTACTATACATACTTTCGGAGATAGAAAGTTATAGTCACTCACCGCGGTTTTTATTGCATACTGCATTTGTTACTTTATTTGTTTGTATATATAGCGCGCACACACACAACTTCGGTTTCACACTTCGTTCTTAATAAACAACTGGATTACGTCATAATAAAGACAACGCCCAAAAAAGTTCAATTTTCATTTCATTCAAAGAAAGTAGTGCAAATATACAGTATATAGACCTATGTACAGGGTGTACCATTGATCTTAAAATGCTTGTGTTATTTTTTTTTAATTAATAATTTTAAAACGCTGATATTATATGCAATGAAAATATCAATAGAGGGACATTATTTGGCATACTTTGCAGCATCATTGGCAACACAACAGGAAAAATTAAGCTACTTTTTATTTATTTATTTATTTATTTATTTATTTATTTATTTTAATGTCATTACATGACATTATTGTAAAACGAAAACATACAATACTATATTCATTATACAACATTACAAATTAACAGCCTGATATACTAAAAATAATAAATTACCATTTTCTTTTGTTTGTTTTTCATAAGTGAAAGGAGATAATGAAATGCAGCTTATCACAATTATAGATAATGTTATTCTTCAACAGAAAATGTGATTCCGAAGAATTTTCAGTATTGCCATCCATAGAAATTACAGTGTTGCCAGAATAACATTTCCCCCAAAATCTAAGTTAAGGCAGCGACTAGAGGAACGAACTCAACTGCATTTGATTACATATCATGTTAATTTGGTATCCTGTGAACTACTTTTTAAATAACATTATTTAATTTTAATAACTGTGTGTTAAAACCATTTTGTTTATTACAAACTAAATACAACAACTACTTAAAAACTAGTTTACAGATTGGGGGAATTTTATTCTTGCAACATTGTACTTTCTATGGATAGCAACACCGAAGTTTTTTAGTTTCATGTTTTCTGTTGTAGAGTAACATTATCTATGATTGTGGTAAGTTTCATTTCATTATCTCCTTTCACTTTTCAATAAACATTTTAAAAAAATCATGGTGCCGTTTACAACAATTTGATATCTCAAACCGTTGCGAATATTAGTAAATTTTACAACACTGTTTAAAATTGTGTAATTTCGAGTCAGAAAACTATTGCTGTAGGGTTTTATAAGAGCAGAGGAAAGCAACAGTTACAAAGAATTTCCCGCAAATTCGTCATCTTGAGCAGTATAACAATTTCCAAAACGGTATAAGTCGTATATCTGGATGTATCAATAAAATATTGACTTATAAAAAAAATATATACAAAATTAACAGCCGTTTTCAACAAAATCACACTTTTCTATTTTTACCTTGCAGTGAACTACCCGTATGTTTGGAGGTAGGAAGAAAATTCGGGAGGGGGTATAGGGAATCGTATAATAACTTTAAGTTTAAAAGTTGGAGGAAGATTCATTGAATGGTGTGGCCTCTACACGGGTGTATATCAGAACGGACAGACATCGAAAAATACCTGTTTCGTGTGTAGGAGGTATGAAACACGTAAATCCATGAAATCTCGAATTAATTATTTTTTCACAATCACCGCATTTCCTTCTCTTCTATTATCAATTGAAACCTTGTCAAGTGAGAAATAATAATGGGAAAACAACTGCATATTATGCAAAACATTTTGAGAAATTTCAAAAGGTTATTCTTAAACATTGCATAAGACCTTTTAAAGCTTACGCATTTTTTTTTCACTGCATTGTATGATCATTGACTTTGAATTGACTGAGTTGCTAAAGAAAATGGGTCGATTAAACTGGTTAGAACATTCTACACCGTATTTGGTAAATGATTTATAAACGCGTGGGTTAGTTAGGTCGCTACTGTATAGGCTGATCTGGTTTTGCAAATTTTCAGAAGTTCGTTAAGTGCGTGATACAGTACTAGAAATACTGTATGCCTGCCATACTCTTGTTTTTCTAAACATTAAACATAGCGATCGATGCATGTTTTATTAGAGTCGCACAAACGGGACTTACAAGACTCAAACCTTGGACCTTTTATATTGCTTATCACGATTAATGATATCACTGAATATATTGAAAATTATTACACGTTATTATCTGCTAATGATCTGAAATTATATGCTAGAATCAAATCAATTAATGGCTACATAAAACTACAAATGAATTTACAAAGTGTAAAGCCATGATGGATAATCGAGGTTTGGTTTAAACAAAATTCGATTTTCTCGAAAATTACGCATAATGATTTAAACTGACCCTATAATTTTGTATAGTTTCAGTGATATTTGTCGATTGGCATATGTCTCATTTTCCCACCTTCCCCCCCCCCCCCCCCGTTTTTCCGTAATTTTACTATTAGTAATGTACACAACTCTTTTAATGCTGCTGCTTTGAGATGCTGCATGGTATAATACCTACAGTGAGTTAAAAAGAAAAAAAGGATTTGCGCCTCGCACAAAAACAAAAGAGCCGCTATTTTGTAGGGTTCATAACAAGATAACAGGTCTTTTATTTGCATGTATTCATATTAACAAATCTGAAAATTATACACAATAATATCTAATATCTAATGAAAGATAACAACTATTGACAGCACAACAAAAAAATATTTGGACAGAACGAAAAACGAACATAAAAAAACCTGTGAAATATAAACAAAGAGGACCTCTCAGTACTTTGATAGCCTTTAGCTGCGCCAACTGCTTGAAGACGTTTTGGCATTGAATTGATGTATTTACGACAAATGGTGGATTCAAATTAGGCCCATTCTTGTATAGCATAATGAATCAACTGTTCATCTTATAGGGTTGCGTTTACAGATAGTTTTCTGTAGTTCAGACCGTAAATTCTCAAGTGGATTCAAATCTGGTGATTGCGGCGGAGTTTCCAGACAGTGGGGTGTATTGTAAAGGATGCATTGGCGTACATCGTAAGCTCGGTGCTTGGAGTCATTATCTTGTTGGAACAGCCACTTATCACCCAAGCGAAGTTTTTGCGCGCTGTCTTTCAAGTTTGATTTTAAGATCTCCAAATATCATCCCGCAGTCATAATACCATCAATCACATGGATATTTCCCCACTCCATTAGCACTTACACCCCCTCCCACACACCATTACTGAACAGCTGTTATGTTTAACTCTTGGAACAATATTCTGTTTTCCGAATGCTTTATTCCTCTTTCGCCACACATGTTGATATCCATCACTTCCAAATGCATTGATTTTAAGTTTCGTCTGTGAAAATCACGGTGTGCCAAAAGTCTACAGGTTCATTTTGGTACTTGTTTGCAAATTCGTCTTTTTTTTTTTTTCGGTTTGAGAAATGTATGTTTTTTTTCTTTTTTTTTTTTCTTGCTGTACATCCTCGTAAACCTGCTCTTTTAAGCACATTTCTTACTATTTGAGGTGTAACATTGACTTGCATGTCCTGGGCGAGTGATGTTGCCGCCTGCCTTGCACTTGTTTGTGGATTTTTCTTCACAGTTCTAATTATGTACTTTTCTTGACGGAGATTTAGCTTCCTTGATCGGCCTGTTCACGGTTTATTTTTTAGTATTTCTTCTGTTTTATGCTTCTTTATGATCTAACCAGCAGTGGAAGGTAAATTGTCCACTGTACGGCCAATTTTTCGGTAACTTTTACCTTCCCCGTACAATTCCACAATTAACTTTTCGTTTCTCTAGCGTTGTCCGTCTCCGTTTTCTGCCCATGATACTGGTTTCGTCTTCAGCTGCTATGAACTGCCTCACTCTACTTTGTAGACTATCTAGATCCATTAAAGCAACTCTTCAAACTCCTATTTTTGTGTGATTTGTTCGCGAGCACAGCGCTGTCCAAATACTTTGTTTGCTACCCTCTTACTTATCTATTTCTTTTTCTTTCACTCATGGCTGATAGATGGGGTACATGCCAGTACTCAATAGGCGACATAATCTATCTTACCTCTTGTGTTAATGCCCCAATAATCTTTTGTTCCATACTGCCTTGCATATATGATATTTTCTTGTCTAGCTGTCCAAATACTTTTTTTTTTTTTTTACCTACTGTGTACTACCATTTTTAATGGGAGGCACGGTGGATCAGTGGTAGAGCGCTTACACCTGGTGCGTGGGGTCCCTGGCCAAGTAAGCTTGTGGTGGACAACATCGTACCTGTGGGTTTTCTGGGGTATTTCTGTTTCCTCCCATAACCTCATTCCACCAATTATTACATCAACATTCACTTGCACCCGTCTCCCTTAGCCTAAAGAGGGGCATAATCGTGAGTCATTAAACTGAAAGATTTCATTACTACCGTACTTGAGCATGCATCCTTTCTTCTAGTCAAAACAGTCATTGCGTTCACCTCTGGTGCATGGGGTCGCGAGTTCAAACCCTGCTCCCGCCAAGTGAACTTTGTGGTGGACAAACACAGTGTGCGTGGGTTTCCTCGGGGTTCTCCCGTGTCCTCCCACTTTCTTCATTCCACCATTTCATTAATTTCTCATAAACACCGTCTCCTTTAGCCTAACCGGCATAACCGTGGGACGTAAAACTCAAAAATTTCATTTCATTTTTTCAAAACAGTCATTTCACGTAAGAAAGACACGGCATATTTTAAAATCGGGTGTGGTTCGATAGTTGAATAAAACTTTTGTAGGATATCTGACCATGAAAGGGGGACATTTTCCCTTCTTGTTCATGCCTATCTATGCCACTATAGCATAGTTCAATTTACGTCCTTGGCATTCTAGCTAAAATTTACACAAGAAACTGATTTATATGCACTCCGTATGTTTTTTTTTTCTTTCTTTCTTTTACATGTCTTTGTTCTATAGAAGAAAAAGGAGGAGAATTTTAATGTTTGCACATCCTGTATGCGACACATTAACATCCGGAATATGTTGGCATTGTTTCTGCAGCATGTTTACTAATGTTTCTTCACTGGGAAGGAGTGGTAAGAATGCTTTTTAAAATGCTCAGCTATGAAAATTTCCCAAAGTATTCTAACAGTCCTTGCTTGTGTTGGTAAACACAAGTATGTATGTATAAAAAAAAGCAAGCATGTTTGTAAATATAATTGTGTATAATAAATATGTAGGTTAGGAGTAATGTGTGATGGAATTGGATACATTATTGTCATTGTTGATTGTCAATGAAACATGTATGTTTTCTGTACGGTTCTTCTTGGCAAAAAGTAAAATGGTGTCGGATACATGATCAGAAAAGGAAATTTGAAATTTCTTTTGGCATTACCTTCCGTCTACCTTTTTCTTGTTCGTTTTGATCAGTCAGTGTTAATCAGTGTTGGGTTTGTCGTTAGTTCTTGTAGTAGAAGTGGTATTTCCTGATATTATTGTTAACCTTAAAGTAACCATGTCTTCTTGTTGTGGAAATAGGTAAGTCACTTTGGGAAGTAGGGAACTAGTGTATTATGCAGCGCATTCATATAATTCGTTTCGATTTTCGTCCTTCATTTGTTTCTATCCTTAAAATTCAATGTAAAGACACTATCGACGCTTGTACTCCTTCGCAAAATAGTTCATTACTTTTAATTATTACTCTTACTATGAAACAAGCGCATACAACTATGACATTCTCATAAGTAACAAAAATACACAGATTGTTTAATAAAACTGCAAGTGTGTGTGTTTAATGAAATAAAACAAGTATTACATTTAGTTATGCGCAGTGATTATGGCGCCAATTTAATTTTTATATGTGTATTCTGCTTTTAATTCGGAAATATGGCTGATAAAATCATACGAATGTTGTGGTAAAACACAAGCAAAAACTTCACGTATTGCTGAAAAGCAGCATGTAGGCCTACTAAATGCAATCAATAAGTTCTGCTTCGTACTAACAAAATTCAAAGAAAGGATCTTTTGTTTCCTTTTTAATCTTTCGAGTTTCTTTTTACTGCTTGTAAGTAAAGTGCTCCATACGACAAAGGATTGTCAAAATCTGATGGAACTACGGTGGCTCAGTGCTAGAGCATTCACCTCTGGTGTGTGGGTCTCTGGTTCGATCCCCGCCCAAGTAAATTTTTATTCGCACAATATCGTATACGTGGGTTTTCTCGGGATACTTCCATGTCCTCTCACATTATCATGTCTCCAATTCTTCCATCATCATTCATTTGCCTTAATCTAGGTAGCCCTTCCTTAGCCTAAAAGACGTAATCAACCCAGATTTTTTAAAAAAGTATTGAGGCTTTGTATGTCAAAATTGAGAATAAAATAATTGTCATTTGAAAATATTATGAAATCACATATGAACAATGTTGTTCCATGACATTGTGCTATTTTTTCCGGCAACACCATAATCCCGTCGCTTTAGAACTTCCGTGGTTTCTGGTAAAATAAATAAATAAATAAAATGTGACACGTGGATTTCACAGGCCTCTTCTGAAGCTGACTTAACATTGTTCAGGTAATTCTACAGAGACTGAAACAAATTATAGTCTGACGGTGCCAGGTTCAGGCTATACGGTGGATGCATTAAAACCTCTGAACAAAGTTGTCTTAATTTCTGAAGGATCATTAAAGATGCGTGCGCTCTGAACATTGTCAGCACGATATATGACACCCTGTCTTTTGATCAGTTCCGGACATTTATTTTGAATTGCTAGGTCACTCGCACTAATTGTCGACAGTACAGAACCAAATCTATATTTGTGCCTGGCGGCAACAACTCGAGCCATTTCCAATCCAACCAAACGCAAAGTACAATCTTCCTGGGCGTCAGTGTGGGCTTTGGTACAAACAGTGGAACTACTTCTCGCTTCTACCACAATTGCTTTCGCACATTGCTGCCGTGGGTTATTCACTTTTCGTCATTTGTGAGTAACCGCTTCAGAAATGGGTCGAGTTCAGTAGAGATTCGCAGCTAGAAATTCAATCGAGTAAATTTTTTGAGTTAGCTCATGTGGCACCGAAACCTCGAACTTCTTTTTGTAACTAGATTTCTCCAAATAGTTTAACAGTGTTTGGTGATGGATGTCTAGGCCATTGGCAATCCGACAAATTTTGCACATCTGTTAAGTTCAACTGTCAGGTATCAAATGATATGTGCCGGATTCGTTGCGACTTATACTCCGAGATTTGGGATACTAACGCCATCTCGTGCGCAATAGGCTCAATACTTTTAGATGACCTGATACATGTAAGTAGCAATGGGATATTGTCTCCCGACTTAATAACCATTGGATGACGCCGGGAAATGAGTTACAGTTAAAAGATTTAAGGACCCTATTGAAACATCGTAAATTAAAGAAAAGCATGTAATAAGATAAAAGTGAAGGACCATTTTTTAACGACTGTACCTAAGTTTATTAGTTACATGTTCTTTACGTTCTTTTGTAACGGCAAGGGCGTGCAGACTACAGATATGTTTGTATCCGAGACATTGTTTTGCGAATGGTGTGAGAACGTGTAAACTCTCGCGTCTTAGCAAGATTACAAATTGTTAATAACCCTACAATGTTGTTTCATGTGAGATATCCGTATTTGTTCCCAGTGGTAGTACACGGTTCGGATTCTAGATTAAACTATACGTTCAACTTTCGTACCTCAGTGTTGAAAGAAAGTATTATTATTATTATTATTATTATTATTATTATTATTATTATTATTATTATTATTATTATTATTATTAAGTATTTTGCCTATTGGGCAGGTCCTGAGACTATTTTTTTTTTTTAAATTTATTACCCATGTTTTCTTAGGTTCGGGCTTAGAAATGTTTGGTCCACGTTTCTCCATTTTTCGCTTCCTCTTTTAACTCCCAATATTTTCTTCTATTTTTTAAAATTATCGAGCAGTTGTGATCTTCTTCTTCCTATTCCTCGCTTTTCTTCCATCTCTCCTTTCCGTCTATGGGGATTTGAAGAAGATAAGTTCCTCCCAAGATGTGTCCAATCCAGTTGGCCTTCCTACGAAAGATGCTAGCTAAAAAGCGTCCTCTCCTCTCTTACCCGTTTTAAAACATCATTTGTTACTCTCCGTCCATTTTATCTTCTCCACCTTCTTCCAATACCCATTTCGAAGTTCTCTAAATATTTCTTCTCTCTAACTTTCGTAATGCCCAAGTCTCTGAACCATACAGGCCATTACTTCATTTATAACACTTGACTAGCTATTTCGTTAGTCCAATAAAGGTATCCAACTGTAAATATATATATAGTCAATGAACCCATAACGGACACCTCTTAATAGCGGACAACACCTCTACAATACGGACAGACTATTTTTACAGGCATAAATATATGTATTACTATGGAAAAAAAAACTTTTTACACACTCTTAGATACGGAAACGGAGTTTTCGTTTACATCCAGTGTTTTAACAATCTCTTCATAACGGAAGGAATTATTCTCAGCTCGTACGTATTTAGCACTGAAAATACTTTCTTCAGTTGAAAATAGATCTTCAGTCGATTCTTTGAACTGGTCCAGTAGTTAAGAAGCAAACTTCATTCAGGAACACTACTCGCAGGATTACATGGCGTATAAATATCGCAGACTTTTCCCGAAGAAATTCTTAAACCGTCCTGATTGGTTAATCATTATTTTTATAATATTTTAATAAGAGCTTTACGTCTTATGTCAATAAAGGAGATGGCGGGGTTTGAAGCATAATGACGTTGTTAATAAAATGGTAAACGAATCCATAATGTTCGAGTCGGGACTTGAATGAGCGACTAGATAGCTGATATTTCCCATATGGCTCCATGCACCACTTTATTATACCAGGCTGTTGGAGGAATATTGGGATACGTTTAAACTTTAAAATGTTGTATTAAAAGCTCTTTCCTTCTTCCTTTCTTCTTCTTTTTTTCTTCCCTCCATCAATTATTGACCCAACTGAAAGCAAATTATGCAGACGACTAACCTCCAAATGCTTTGTTGTTCCATTTCATTGGTTATATGAAACAGTTATTGTGATCTTTCAAGTGTAGCAACAGTTAGTTTAGCTTCTTGTCGGATATTTGCTTTCGGTTTTGAATTACCAAGCATTGCAAAATACATGTATACTACAGGATAAATTATTTGATGTGAAATTATTGACAATCAATTAAAAAAGAAATTCGTTATTTATGATGTACTCTGTCGAGCTCGAAAGACACTAATTTTCGGAGTTACAACTGTTATCACATATAGTTCTATAGAATTGTTAGGTATTGTAACTGAGTCATTTTCCTATCTTATAGGAAGCATAACAGGTGCTTCCAACCCCTGTCAAGTTTATTTTTATTGTTTTATTTATTTATTTTCTTAACTATGTATGTACAGACTTTCTCAGCAGACGGGAGATTTTTTAAAATCTTTTTGAGCCCTTTTTAAAATTATTTTATCCTTTCTAGCGCCTTTCAAATTAGTGTTTTTATTAACGTCTTTTAAAATCTATTATTTTTTATAAAAAAGTTTATATAATAAAATAATTAACAAGTTGCAAGTATATCATGAAAAAGTTTTAAATCACCAAATTTTCTGCAAAATTTTAATTCTCAATAATGCAGGTAGCGATATATGTTAGCGTCAGGCAGGTAAGGGATAGCACAGGGTAGCGACATGTATTAGCTTGACACACAGACTAAGACGTTTGCTGTCTAGTATTAGGATTTGTTGTGTCTGACAATCTTCCTTCCAGTGTTAAAAAAAGGGGGAAAAAACATTTGCCTTGCTTAATTAAAGCGTTCATTCCTTTAGAAACATTCCTAGATGCACAACGGCTAATCTAATGCTGTACAGGCTTAAGATATTTTATAGAATTATCGTGCAGATGGCATTATGGTGTAGAATTAATTATACTTCTCAAATAATATAATTCTGAGAAACTGAAATCACTTTGGATTTTGCAAAGATGCTTTTTTAAAAATATTGATACAGTTACATTCATACATTTTTAGTTTCTCTGTTCTACCTAATTAGTATTTAGTATTCTGTTGTTTCTACGGTCACGACACCTGTATAACAGTTCTATAAAATATTTGAAGCTTTATACCTTGCTGTCCAAACATCTGTTTATCTAAATTGTCTGTGGCATTAATCACTTCTTATTAAAACAAGAAAGTGACTTGCTAGCGTGGGAGTCTCGGAGCACCACTTCGGCATCCTTTCTAAACAACATTGTATTCGTGAATTGTTAAAATTCATCCATTTTTTTTTTTTATTCCATCTTAACAGTTACCATTTGTCTTCATTACTGAAACGTTGATGATACCTTTTCTTTCTCCTTTTTTGTCCATTTGGCAAATTTTATCCCATACTCTACAAAATTTTTCCTCTCATTGAGTCTATTAAAGTTGAAATTGGACAATAGCTTTTCTCGCGCTGATTTTTCAACGCTACTTGCTTTGTAACTATGCCTGAATAAGGTAAGTATTTATTAAGTATGATAGTTAGTAATAAAGTAGTTATATATCAAATAAAATTATGATTAATTTATATTTCATAAATCTAAACAAATCACAGTGTTCGAGAAATATTTTTTCCCATCCCTCAGTAAGCTACTCCTTGTTTTGGAGGAAGAGGGAGTAGGAAGAAAATTCGAAAACCCATTGGAGAATATTATAAAATAAATTTTAGGTTTAAATTTCGGTCCGGATACTTTGTACGGTGTGTAGTCTAGCAGCTAGGAGAGTCCTGTTGGGAGTTTGAGAGCCAGAAGGTTTGTTTGTTTTACCGAGTTCTACTATCTTTAGTGTTCTAAAAAAAATTGGTCACATGTTCTGAATCATGGTCATTATTGCGCAATGGCCGCCATCTTGAATATTCCTTTCGTATTCACTACATTTTTCTTAAATACATCTAGCTCAAGCTGTAATTGTCACAAAGTTATCAGTTATACCTCGTTCGATTTGCAATAGTATAGGCTTTTAGGTGACGTTATTCACTTGTCAGTAATACACACAAGAGGGAAGTAAAGGAGGGAAATTTTGAAAATTTCCCTCAAAATTTTCCCTTTTACCGATTTTTTGCTATTGTTATATGGCAACGCTGGGTTCTAGGCGAGAAAGAAAAATTACATACATTTCCTGTAATGTGATAAATATATGCCGAAAGTTTTGTCTTGATTGATTCACTAGCAGAGGAGCAATAAAATATTTTCTATTTTATGATTTTGGTCGCTCTAACAATCTTTGGATTTAATGAAAGTACTTTCGTCACACCTCCAGCTCAGACTGTAATTGCCGCAGAGGTACAAATAATATTTCGTTTTATAATTTGTTTGATTAGAGTAATAAATGGTGTGGATTAATCTAACATATGTACCATTATAACTTATGACAAGGAAGTATAAGGGAAATAAATATAAAATTCACACGAAATATTTTCCTTTAATGATGTGGAAACACTAAAAGATAGAAGTGGAACTACTAGAAATTCACTAAACATTAATACCCAATATTTAATTCACAAGTGAAGACATAGATTTTTTAAAAATCGTAAGATTTCATGTTTCGTAATTAAGAAATGTGTTCCAAATTTGATAACAAGTGATATTTTCAAACAGCAATTTATTATTCTTCTTACATAACAATCCACAAATGTCTGATAAACTTACACTTTCATCCCACATTTACACACATATTCTTCACTTTACATTTACAGAATGGACAAAACGGTACTTGTTTCACTCTGGAAGGACAAACATTAACTTTTGCACATGTCTTGCACATACAAGGAGAGACAAATTCAGGAGGTCTGAAATATCCAGTCGTTATTATTGGCTTAGGATATCCTGCTTCTTCTATGTAACCATACTCTAGTGGATTCAGTGGTTGGGCTTCATCCAGCACAGTCATCCATATGTAGCACCGAAGATATGCACGTTGTATATGAAAGACTATCGTTGATGATGGTGGACATAGTTGAGAAAAGTTGATAGCTTTTGCTTTGTGGTATTGTTCAAATCGTACCATATCACAGTTTGTTTTTGATGAACCAAGTACTTTTGCGATAAAAAGCTCGGCATTTTGTATCATTCCTTCATCCAAGGGAGCAACCCCAAAATTGTTCAACAGGGTTCCTGATGTCATTGCTGTTTTAAGTGTCATAAGTTTTGTCCCAACCTTACTTGTTGTATCGCAACCACTTAAACTGTGAACAGCAGAAAGAACATATACAAGTGTGTAGTCCATGTTCTCCGTCATTTTGTGAAGTGGTATGTACCTCATAGATGGTCGTGTGTCTTTGACAACCCACAGTTCTTTCAGGCCATATTTTTCATAACTCTGTTTGAAATGATATAGTGCGGAAATCATAACATCTGTATCTACTGAGGCAATCATAACTCTTTCAATGGAATGAGTTTCGACCACGTGTTGGATGTGTTTCATAATTCTATTATCAGCTTCCTCACATTCACAGTAAAGATCTGGAACCAAACTAACAGATCCTTCGGTTAATTTCAGGCATAGCTTTGGGTTATGTTTGTGACCTCCTCCCAAATACAAAGATTTTATAGAATTTCCTTGATCGACAATCCACTCAATGAAGAGTTCTTGCAAACGTGCTTTGTTCTGGCTTGAAGCCCAAAAAGAATCCATGTTGACAGGAAGGGGTGCATTTGGGTTACTAGGAATCACATCAATAGGATCAACATTTTTTTGTCGCCTCAGTCGCTCCCAGTTTTTGATACTTTTATCTTGATACAAGTCAAACACTATGTTAGTGCGCAAACAACCTTCGGAGAGTTTTAAAAATATTTTCCACAAATAGTCAAAGTAGTCTCCAAACGTATTACAATAAGTCGTTTGACATAGACTTTTCGCGCGTACACCATAAAGTCAATCACCATTGCTGCTCTCGTTTCCTGCGTTGGTAGATGACTAACTACATCATTCTTATTTTAAAATGTTTTTCAAGTTCTTTGCTGAGTTGTGCTTTATCTGCTTTCTTTAAGAACCCATCATCTGTTAGATAATACGATGTAGATGTAAACTCGTATTTTAGTACTGTCTCAATATCGAAATTTCTTGAACATGCTATTTCTATGAACCAAATAACATTATTTGTTTCTTAAAGTGCCGTCTCGGTTGCAGACATGTGTTTCTTTGCCTTTGGAAATTGTTTATGTATGGGATGTAGAACACCTTTGGATTTGTCAATAAGCCTTTCTTGAACGAAGTTTTTGTAGCTAGTTTTCCTTTTCCTTGTATAGAGAGTAAGTACGCAGCTATTACTTGATCAATTTTTGTTCCACTTATAATGTTAGAAATTTCACAACTATCAACTTTCGAAAATGGATTTCCTCTCTCAAGCACAAGAGTTATCATCTCTGAGATATTTTGCTGCTCTTGAATTGTTAAAAACTTCGAAAACTCATGATGAAGAGCATATTCATCGTCTTCATTAAGGCCACAAAACCGTCTCAAAAAGTATGTTATATTTTCTTTCTCATGTTTGATAAGATCGTGTTTTGTCACGGCTTCTTTTCGTCTGGTTACTCCGATTATGCGTCCAGATCCCTTGGCTGGCTTATTGTAGTGTTGCTCTAGTGCTTGATCCAATGCAACGCTGCTAAGTCTATTGTTACTATGTTGAACTGTGAAATGACCGTTCTTAAATTCATTATAGATCAGAGGATGTTCTTGTTCTAGTTTTAAGCAATCGTGGTAATATAGAGTACACCACCGTGCATAATTTGTTCTGTCAAATGAGAAGAAAAGTGGCAAACACTCTCTCAGGCTCAACACATGCAAGTCCCAGTTATTTTCTCTGTCTGCTCGAATTAAGTCTCGGAGAAGAGGAGCAAGTGTGGAGACAAACTGATCCCAATAAGCAAACATTTCACTTTTTTGTACTCCACTTTCTCTAAATTTCTCAAAAAGTCCATTCTGATGGCACTCAGGTTTTCGATAGCACATTTAGTTTCATTAGATAAACTTTGTTCTTCATACACTGATAACTGTATGTGTTTTACTATTGAGAACAATTCGCAGTATTTAGTTATGTTAATCTGTTCCATGAACGCCTTCCACTCCAGTTTTTCCATTACTTCACAAAGCATTCCTATTCCTCTAACTCCCCTGCTATAGTGGTTTCCTTTTAAAGCGCTTTCAGCAGTGTGTGGACCCATGGTTTCAGTCTGAACAATAATTTCCAAAGCTCCACTGCTCTTGAGGTATAGACCAATACATGCAAGCACGACTTTATGAAGATGAAATCCTCCAATGCCAAGAAATATGTTGGAAAACTTTTCGGATTGAAGAAGCTGAATTTCTTAAGCTATATGATATACGCCTTCGTCACACCACAGTGAACTCTCTTCGACATTTAACTGGTGCAAGATATCTTGGAAATTACACATTGTTGTATAAATAGAGTCATACTGAGTTGCAGGATAGGTAGTATTGGAGTATATCCCGTAATGGTCCTGTGAGATGGATGTTCAGACAGTGCACTCATAAAAGCGTTTCTAGAGGGAATCTCAACTTCCTGAGGGAAATCAAATTGAGGTACGTTGAATTTTTTAAGAAATCTTGAAAGAAACCATATGAGATCTAAATTTCTGCCTGGCTGTTTTATTTCATTTGCTGTAATTAGGTCATTACTAGGAACGAAAGTACTGATGATACTGCACCTTGTTTTTGGCTTTGTGTAGTACAATAGTTTTTGGGCATCTATATCTTTAGTTAGAGTTCGTGAAGTGACATCAATGCGAAACGTTCCCAGGTATCTCTCTGGACTATCAGGTTCTTCTAACGAGACGTTAAGTTTATCACTCAGATGAAGGTCTTGAAACAAGACAAGTACTGTGTCGTGTGTTCCATGCATTCCTGAAAATGTAGTTTCTTCTCTGTCGAAATTGTCCATAGCACCTCGAACAGGAATGTTGGGTTTTATTGATGGAGGTATGGGAACACGGTGTCCTTTAGCCCTAATAATAGTCCTGTTTGCTAGCATTTGATCTTGACGTAGTACATCATCATAACTGCGTAGTACATCACTTTGAGATATAAACCGTATTTAAGCTATCTTTCGTAAATTTTGGACTTCGGTCAATGTGTTATATTCTATAGATTAAGGGTAACAACCAGTACTTTATAAGGAAGAAAATCTGGAATCACTTACCTTTAAATCATTAATCTTCGCTTTACTGAAGGCTTCGACGTTAACCTCGACTTTTGGTCATAGTCAAGACTCCAACAATGCTGCCAATCTACGCACCAAGAAATTTCCTCTTGTATTTACTGTGCTACAGAGAAAAATAGAAACTTTTAAGCGTATTTTCCACTTTTTTGATCCTTCCCATACACACTTCTGGCAAGCCACCTAAAGGCCTATATCATTAAAAGTAGATCTTGATATTATTTGTATCTCTGCGGCAATTGCAGTCTGAGCTGAGGTGTGACAAAAGTACTTCCATTAAATCCAAAGATTGTTAGAGCGACCAAAATCATAAAATAGAAAATATTTTATTGCTCCTCTGCTAGTGAATCAATCAAGACAAAACTTTCGGCATATATTTATCACATTACAGGAAATGTATGTAATTTTTCTTTCTCGCCTAGAACCCAGCGTTGCCATATAACAATAGCAAAAAATCGGTAAAAGGGAAATTTTGAGGGAAATTTTCAAAATTTCCCTCCTTTACTTCCCTCTTGTGTGTATTACTGACAAGTGAATAACGTCACCTAAAAGCCTATACTATTGCGAATCGAACGAGGTATAACTGATAACTTTGTGACAATTACAGCTTGAGCTAGATGTATTTAAGAAAAATGTAGTGAATACGAAAGGAATATTCAAGATGGCGGCCATTGCGCAATAATGACCATGATTCAGAACATGTGACCAATTTTTTTTAGAACACTAAAGATAGTAGAACTCGGTAAAACAAACAAACCTTCTGGCTCTCAAACTCCCAACACGACTTTCCTAGCTGCTGGATTAGTGGGCTCAAGGCGAGCGTAGTACACACATAGGGATGAATGGACAGACATACGAAACTTACTTTTATTGGTTTCTATAGATGACCAATTCCGGAAAGTAAAATCGGAAAATTCTGGATTTGGGAAAAAATCTTATTTCGGTAAAATTCCGGATTTTGAAAAAAAAAATTGATCTTGGAAAAAATGTTTTTTTTTCTAAATTTCAGATTTTTTTCCGAATTCTGTAATTTTTCCGAAATCCGGAAAGTGAAGTTTCCGATTCCGGAAAATAAATTTTCGGAACCTGGATTCGGAAAATTTTGGGCATTCTAAGTTTATAGAGACCATGAAACTAAATCTGATAAATCTAAAATTAGTTTTTTTTTCTTTTCGACTATTGTCGTGTAGCGGTGTCACGCGTTCACCACGTAGTGTTGGTTTCAAGGGGTGAGCAGGAAATTTCCCCTCCGGGAGAAATCTTCTAAAATCACTGGCATCACATGAAGGAGTTCGCTTTGTACGGCGTAATATTTAGGGGTGGCCACAAAGTTCCGGTTCCGCGAGGAACCGGTTCTTCGAGATCCTGGTTCCAGAACCGGATCTTAGGAACTGGTTCCAGACCTGGATCCGAAAACCCCCAAAGACCCGTAAAGGAGGCAGAGTTCACCTTCAAAACACTGCAAAGACGACCACGCTCGTGTGTCTCCCCGCTCAGACCCGCTTGTGCCCCCCTCCAGAAAAAAATTATAGACAACCAGTGGGTGTTTGCTGTTTAGCCAAATGAGTTTGCCTGTTTAACCAATGAATTTGCCAGTTACCCAGTTTGTTTAGCCAAATGAGACAAGCGGCTGCTGCCTGGGTGCCTGATTGTCGCTTCCACCATTTCATCTAGCGCACTGTTCATAGCCTGCCAGCAGCTCGGGTTTAGCGTAGGGATGGCCACAAAGTTCCAGTTCCGCGAGGAACCGGTTCTTGGAAATCAGGTTTACAGAAGCGGTTATGGAACCGGTTCCAGACCTGGATCCGAAAAACCGGTTCCGGAACCTGTCTTCTAGAACCGATTCCGTTCAGAACCGGAAACCGGTTCCACCAGGAACCGGTTCTGGCCATTCCTAGTAATATTTTCTCAATATTGAAACCAGAAGTTGTAGTAAAGTTCTACTACTTCCTGTTTTAGTAGCGAGATTAGATAGGACATGGAATATATTCGTGGGACGCTTAATTGAGTGCAAGAGACCGCTTATCGCTATCTGTAAGCGTTTTTAGTCTATAGCGATCAACGTTGAAATATAAAAGTAGTTGATTTCTGCCACTTCCGTTTGAGAAAAAGGATTGAGAGAGAAGATGACACATATTTTTAGAACGCTAAATCGCTTCTCGGCATCTTTTATCGTTTATTTACCCACTACATCAACATTGATATCTGTAACGATAACTTATGGAAATATGTATATGTTATTAAGGATAATGGTCTGTATCTTATGATATCATTTCCTATGGTATGTATCGTATGGCATCATTTCCTTTTTTGTGGCCAAACATGTAGAAACTTGTTCTTTCTGGATAGTTCTATATCTAGTATGAGATTAAGCCATAGTGGATGTATGTAAGTTTTTTTTTTTAATAAAGAAGATTAATTATAAAAATAATAAGTTAAATGCAGAAAATCCACGAAAAATACAGTAGTTTAAATAAATTCGATTTCTTGTGGTATCATTTGAACAGTTAACTATGAATTATTTTTGAAATATTTCCATAATTTTAATATAACGAACTCAGGGCTATTATATAACCTAAAACGTTATATACGAAAAGTTGAAGTGGATATCTATAACTTCGACTTAAGCATTGATAAGAAATATATGATTGCAGGAAATCGCTTCTTGCTATCTATTACCGTTTTTGCTTTGTAGTAATCAGTGTTTAAACTAGGGATGGCCACAAAGTTCCGGTTCCGACGGAACCGGTTCTCGGAGATCCGGTTTTCCGAACCGGTTCCGAACATGGATCCGAAAACCCGGTTCCAGAACCGGATCTTAAGAACCGGTTCCAGATCTGGATCTGAAAACCCGGTTCCAGAACCGGATCTTAGGAACCGGTTCCAGACCTGGATCCGAAAGCCCCCAAAGACCCGTAAAGGAGGCACAAAGTTCACCTTCAAAAATAATGCAAAGAGGACCATGCGCTTGTACCTTCCCCGCCCAGACCCGCTTGTGCCTCCAGAAAAAAAATTTGGTCCACCAGTGGGTGTTTAGCCAAATGAGTTGACCAGTTTGCCTGTTTAGCCAATGAGTTTGGCAGTTACCCTGTTTATTTAGCCAAACATGACAAGCTACCGCCGCCTGGGCGCATGCCTGTCGCTTCCACCATTTCATCTAGCATACTGTTCACAGCTTGCCAGCAGCTCGCCATCAGCTAGGGATGGTAATAGTGTTGTAAATAGAAAAAAAACGGTTCGTATTTTTTCAGAAATGTACGTTTTTTTAGAAAAAAACATTGCCTCTCGTTTTTTTTCTAAATTTCGTTTTTTTTCAAATAGTCATTTGTAATGCATCTTACGTCTATTTAAGTATGAAATATTTTTATGTAGGTGTAATCACCGTATAATGCAACATAAATTAAACGCTAGATACTGATACGCTACAAATATTTTACAATTTACATGAATACCATACCTATTAACAATTCGGGTTTCAGCAGTTTTCATCAATATCAACTAAGAAATAAAAGTAGAAATGAAATTTTGTTTTTTCGTGAAAGCAGGCCTTTAATAAGTACGAAAATAATGTCACGAACAGTATAAAATTCCAACAACTTGTCTAAAGGTAAAAACTAATACTAATTTGCCTAATAGTATTTTTCTAAATGTCATATATAAATAATTTGTCGACTAAACACATGAAGAGCCGGCTCTACCATATATGCAGTGGCGTATTTACGATTTTGTTTCGGGAGGGGGTTTGCTATCTTTCGGGGGGGCTTTGCCTGAAATGTGAAAATTCTGCAAGATATTTCATATACTTTACTATAGTAAGTAAGATTTCGGGGAGGTTTAAGCTCGGAAGCCCTCCTAAATACGCCACTGTATATATGCAACACGTGCATTTGCGTGGAACGGCAAGCTTGGATGGTCCGGCAAAATCTGTCATAAGTATATTATTTAAATTAAATATTTCTTGTTGGAAACAGACTTCATGATGATGGTAGTTACATTTACTAAGCTGACCTTCTATTTGAATACTACATTCATAAATTATGTTTAGGTTGCATTAGTTTAAGGCCACATGGACAATGCTAAAGCAAATGGTCGAATAAATCCGAGCACAAATTGCTTGATTGTTGTCAAATGCAAGTATTCAATTCTCGAATAGTAGTGAATATCTGTTCCATTTAGTAAAAAAAAAAAAAAATGAAATGAAATCTTTGAGTTTTACGTCCCACGGTTATGCCGGTTAGGCTAAAGGAGACGGTGATGATGAGTAATGAATGAAATGGTGGAATGAAGAAAGTGGGAGGAAAGGGAGAACCCCGAAAAAACCCACGCACACGGTGTTTGTTCACCACAAAGTTCACTTGGCGGGGGCGGGGATCGAACCCGTAACCCCAAGCACCAGAGGTGAACGCTCTACCACTGAGCCACCGCGGCCCCCCTTCCATTTAGTAAGTTATCACAGTTTTGATATGAAAGTAGTCTTGTTTTTGTCAGAAGCAAGTTCCTTATCATTGAAGATAGAAACAAGTTTTTTTTAAAAATGTTAGAAGATGTAGAAGAAAAATCAACAAATAAAGATAAAAGAGCTAGTTGCACTGGAATTGCAAACTGATACATTGAGATTGAAGCTCGATAGTGAATTCTATAAAAAGGATTACCATCTTTCCTCTGCAGGTGTTTTTGCTTTATCTTTCACTATCATAATAGATTAACATTTAAAGAAAAAAAAACAGACACAACGGAATTGCATTTTTAGTAAGTATTTAAGCCTTTCTGAGTGCGACTGCGCTTACCCTCACCTTTGTTGTTCATGCTGAAGTAGCATACTTACAATCATGACTTTTAAGATTTGTTCTTTCTGGAGAAAGGGGAAGGCGGCAAATAGGTCATTGCACGAGGCGACAAATTGACTAGGACCTGAATAAAGGATGACTCAATTTGAAGTAATGCAGGGTGTTTCAAAATTAATATTAGGGTTTTGAAACTTTGTAGTATCTATTACAATTAACTTACAATTATAAATATTATATCAGATGAAAGAGCAGCTCAAACAGTTTTGTACGCACGCATGTACGTGCATTGTTTCTTCTGTCTGCCGTTAGAAAGAGCAAGTAGCAAAGATGGAGACTGTGTTTTAATAAAGACTGAACCTGTACGGTGCAACCGTCTGCGTGAAGAATATTAAGGAGACGCTTGCAACTACGCCTTTATTGTTTGCAGTTGCTACAGGTCTAAAACCTACAGACTACGGTTTACGTGCCAATTTCGCAAGTGAAATATTCCTGCATAACAATGAAGATTTTCTGGATCGTGTCGTCTACAGTGATAAATCGATTTTTCACCTAAGAGCTACTGTGAACACTCATAATGTTTGCATCTGGCCGTCAGCAAATCCTCAGGAGATGGTACAATTGAAACGAAACTCCCCAAAATTGAATATGTTTTGTACCATATGGGCCTTTCTCGCCTATCGACTTGATGTGTGCCGTGTGATGAATGAATCTGACATTGAACACTTGTAGCAAAGACTGTTTGAGGTCTCTTTTACTTGATGCATTGCTTATAATTGTACGTAAAATGTAATAAGTACTACGAAGACTTAAAACCCCAAAATTTATTTTGAAACACCCTACATTTCTCACCAACAATGTTGGAACTAAGATGTAAAAAGGAGATAAAATTTTCCTTATAAAGTTATTGTTTACAACGATATTATTATTAGTCGAGACTAACTACAACAACAACACGAGTTAGTAGTCAAAAAAAATGTAATCAAATGTGTACTCGGTGGCCCAGGTGGCCAAAGTGGCACACACAGGAGTGTCACTTGTTTAATTCGCTCCAGTGTGGACACTAATTAAGATATCGGGATATTATTCTTGCAAAATGTGGTTGCACTATAGTTTATCATATTAATTTCTTTTTCTTCTGGTGTCGAATTCCCTTCTCGAATTTCACCTCAGTAAAAAATTCGAGAATTTTCTAATTTCGAATTTCCTTTACTTTTTTTTCCCTGTAGCTTCCTTGGTTGTAGAAAGACATCCTTAAGACTTGCCAGGTAGATACCTCGAATGGATACCTAACTGTTGACATCAATTGGACGGGCCTCCACGCAGTGTTGCCAATTAGGGAAATTAAAATTCTCCTATATTTGGGCAAAAAATTAGAAATTTTTGTTTATAAATCCGTACCTATACGTCCGAGTGCAAGTCAACTTGCGCTAATCGAACATTTGTCCTTACTTAACAAACGAAAGTAGAGATCGTTACAATGGGTTAATTAGGGGACGCACGTAAAATTCGTATTTAGGTTCTAGCCCTTGATTTTTCTAGTTTTTCCTTACTTTTCTGTCCTTAAATATCGCCATAATACTTGTAGGATATATTAGTGGTGTACCAATGTTTAATTTAAGATAGTTTGCGTCTGTCTGGTTGCAGTGTTGCCAGCTACAGGATATTTTAATTCCAGATTTTAGGGGGAAATTTTGGAAAAATTATATGTTTTGTCTCTATTATTTCACTCTTGTTGGCTATATCGGAACAAACGTACCAGTATCTGGAAGTCTAGTCTTTGCTCTACACAACGCACTATAGAAAGTTTCAATAGGATAATTAGGGGAAGTACAGTTGAGGTTTACAGTGGACCTTGTTCTCTAATTGGAAAGATAACTGTGATTTTTTAAAGGTAGAATGAGATATTTTTTTATTGACATGCTTACTTTATTAGATATCGTCACAAAACTTGTAGGATATATTAAAAGGATACCAAAGCTTATTTTAAGATTTGTTTCTGTGTGTCTGATAGTAGTGTTGCTAGCTACAAAAAATTTTAATTCCAGATTTTAGGGGCAAATTTTGGGGAAAATTCCCTTTTTTATTTCTATTATTTCCTTCTTGTTGGCTACATTCGAACAAATGTACCAGTGTCTAACAGCCTCATCCATAGCCTACACAGCGCACCATAAAAATTTTCACTAGTATAATTAGGGGAAGTACAGTTGAGGTTTGTAATAAACCATGTTCTGGAAATGGTAAGAAAATGGTGAATTTCTGAGGTAGAATGAGATTTTTTTAAATTTCATGCTTACTTTGTTATACATCGCCATGATACTTGTAGGATATATTCTTTGAGTACTACAGTTTATTTTCAGATAGTTTTCGTCTGTCTGATGGCAGCGTTTCCAGCCAAAACAATTAATTCCCCTGTTAGGTGAAAAATTCGGAAAATTTCCTTTTCCCCCTCTATTATTACCCTCTTACTGGCTACAT
Source organism: Thermobia domestica (assembly GCF_964235325.1). Taxonomy (NCBI): domain Eukaryota; kingdom Metazoa; phylum Arthropoda; class Insecta; order Zygentoma; family Lepismatidae; genus Thermobia; species Thermobia domestica. The sequence continues at coordinate 72,536,377 of NC_137467.1, read as the reverse complement.
TGAAACAAACGTACCACTACCTGAAAGCTTCCTCTTTTCCCTACAGAACGCACCATAAAAAGTTTCAATAGGATAATTAGAGAAGCTGTACCCCGGTATATTTGATTTTTGCCTCTGAGGCGTAAAAAGTGTCAAAATTTCATGTGTATGACAGAATTTTTTCTTTCCCTCTTTGAATGGAAGCCAGCGACTTCAGGATTTCCCTGTACCTTGTCAACACACCAAAGATTTGTTTAGGTGACTTGAACCCATATAGCAGCAGTGGTGCTAGATACAAAAAATTTTTGAAATTCGGTTAGGGAATTTTTGTAAATTTTCACTCCTACATTTCCCTCAATAATTTCCCACCCGTTGGTAACACTGCAATGCAACTTACACCAAAGAATAGCCACATCCATTTTCTTAAAAACAAGGCCTTAACCATATCAATCGAATGAATAGTTTTTGAGAAATAAATCACTAACTGGAAATGTAGGAAACCGCCAAAAATGGCCTGGGACCGAAAGGAATAATCACACAATTTTGCTCGTATAGGTTCAAAGAAACAAACGATTTATAAGTTACGAGGGCTTCGACTCAAGTTCTGCTGATTATTTCAATAATCTGCAACATAAATCAATAAATAATAGTTGCCAGAAAAAAAACAGACTTTTGAAAAAAAAAACATGAAAAAGAACGATGTTTTTTATTGAAAAAAAACTTCACAGAAAAAAAACCGTTTTTTTACAACACTAGATGGTAACAAAGTTTCGGTTCCAGACCTGGATCCGAAGAACCGGTTCCAGACCTGTTTCCGAAGAACCGGTTCCAGACCTGGATCCGAAGAACCGGTTCCAGACCTAGATCCGAAGAACCGGTTCCGGAACCGGATCTTCTAGAACCGGATCCGTTCAGACCCGAAAACCGGTTCCACCAGGATCCGGTTCTGGCCGTCCCTAGTTTAAACCTGGAATACCATCTCCGCTTTGAATATCGCCTCCCTGATTGTGTACTCGATTCCTAATTTTTGAAACTCTACATTCTGACCAAAATTGGTGATCGTAAAGTTAGTAGTTACTTATTCTTAGTTTTTCTGTCTCCCAGACGGACGAACGTACACACGGACAGGCAAGATAAATACAGGGTGTCTCAAAAGTCCCCTGACATGGGGTAACTCTGTTAGTATCAGAGTTACAATAAAATGTAAGAGGGGGAAACCGTCTCCAAATATAATGTTTTCAATCTAAAGTGAAGGAATTTGTAAATCGGATGAGCCGTTTGGGCTGTACACTCTTCATGTGCCCAATGTTAAATGAAAATGCAACGTTGCCATTTACCTGGGGCTGGAGGAAGGAATAACGGGACGGGAGGTGGACAAATTTTGCAAGAGTATGGTGAATGGGGACATGTTTGAAACGGGAGCTGGCCATCGACATGTTAGCATAACAGACAGCAACTTCATTCACTTATGTTGTGAGTCCAGGTAAGTGGCAACGTTGCATTTTCATTTAACAATTGGGCGCCTAAAGAGTGTACAGCCTAAACGGCTTGTCCGATTTAAAAAAAAAAAAATCTTCACGTTAGGTTGAAAAGTCACATTTGGAGACGGTTTCCCCTTTTACATTTTGTTGTATCTCTGATAATAACAGAGTTATCGTATGTCAGGGGACTTCTGAAAAATCCTGTATATATAACGGAGTTATGGTTGGTAACCTAAACTCTTAAAAAATGTAGCTCCAGATCTCAAAAGTTTTTGCAACCAGTGATATATGAACCAATAGCAGTAATATTCATTTTTACTACATCTAGAAAGACTTTGCTACAGTTTTAAAACAAGCTGATAATAACAGTTAAACAAGACTGGATACATTTTGTGATTCTTTTTTAAAGAAAAAAAAGAAAGCACCTTTCTCTCTCTGAGTATTTTTTTTTTTTTTTACACTGCAGTAATTTTTCTTTTAACGACGCTGTTTAGAACAGAATTATGAATAGGCAAGCCTTCACATAGATACGCGTGTGAGGAAATGTTATGAAGGAGCAAAAAAATATAAAGAATCAGTAATATTTTTCTAGGAAAGAGACATTTTTATTTTCTCAGAAATAATTGCTGTAATAAATTTGTATGCTCTTCAAAAAAACTCTTGCTCTCAAAAATGTTGAGTATGTCTGCGTTAAGAGCATATGTTTTTTTACTTTCTTTTCTTTCCTTTGCTAGTACATTTCTGTGATTCTATATTTATGTGCCGTACAGAAATACCACGACGAAAAACAAGTAGCACATAGTACTTCCGGAAATGAAAAAGTTATTGAGACTATAGCAGTTTAAAGTAGAAACAACAGTTAGACCTTATCAGGTGAAATTGCGTTATGTTGTATCCCCTATCATTGTCCTTTTTTTTTATCATGTTCTTTAGTTTAGAGTGTTGCAAGAGGTAGTACCAATCTAATCTAAAATGATTATGGGACTTTCATTTTAATGTGTTAAAAAATGAGTTTCCATATCATTGTAGTTATACGTGTATAGGAGGCACATAAAATTGTAATAGTGATACTGATTGTGACAGCATTATTGAGGAACATTCATTTAAAAATACAGTCTAGTTTCTCAATACAGCAATTGTATTATGGCATTATGATAGTGTAATGGTATTATATTGATTGCAATTTTTTTAATTGTTGGGAAAAATACAATCCCATCAATTCATTCCTCAAATTTTTAGGGCTATGGCAGGCATGCTCACCCACGGAGGGATCCACCATGTTCAGAACCCCCCCCCCAAAAAAACTTACTAACTCAACATACATTTATTCATTTTCCGAATAAAACCAAACTTATTTAACAGAGAAATGATTTATTCAGCATAAAAATCTGATCTTACACTTCATCTGTACTCTTTCTCTTATTAAAACAATCTAGTTCTATCATTTTTTTCCCTGAAAATATAAGTAGAAGTATTTTACAATTGTTTATCGTCTTTTCAGGTGCAGAATAATACCTGTTCAACACTACATGGACGTAATGGCTTATAGTATTGGTCCCCCTTTTCCAAAGAGTGGACTCCTCCCAACAAAAATTTGTGTGTGGGCACCTGGGCTATTTTCGTTAGATACAAACTTAGGCAAGAACAAACTTTTTTAAAAAAGTTTATTTTAATTAACAATAAATAAAACTATTTAGAGCATTTTTCAGTAGTTTTGACCATTAGTTGACATATTTCGATTCAAAATTTATTTTTTCCGTAGACTAAACCTTTTTCGTTGACATTTCCTGGCAACACTGTAATTTCGTCATTGTCTCATTGTTTGGCGGGAAGGTTCCTGAGTTTTACCTCACGCAATACGTGTGTGGTCGTAACTATTTCAATTCATTGTTTGCTTGTTAACAAATGCATGGCATGCAGAACAAGAGAAGTATCTAAAGGTATTTTCCAGCGAATTATCTGTACCATAGGAGGAAGAAAATCCCTTTTAAAAAAGTCTTAACGAGAGTTCCGGTCGCAGAATTTGAACACAGGGCTTTCCAATTGCGACAACAGAACACTAAAGCTCTCCTACACCGCTTGGTAAAAAGTTAACCGATTATGAACTAGTAATCTGTAGATTAGTCAACTACAAGTAAATCAATCTCATTGACATAATGATTGCGTTTGCAGGTAACGGAGGACAGTGACCGATTAGTAGATGATATGTCTTAGCGCCGTTAATAGGATTACGCAGTGGGTCTTATAAGATTGTACTATTAGTCCGTCCGTCCGTTATTTCCTACGATAACTTTTGAACGAAAGCAAATTTTTCATTTTATTGTTGTTGTTTTTCTGCAGTAGGTAGCTAGAGTAATTATCTTGGCCAAAATCGTCATTGGAGTTATTCCGTTATCATCGTAACGGATAACTGTTTTTAACGTACTGTATAGTTTAAAATGCAGGACGTTACCTGGCTTCTATGCAACCTGTACAACAAAAGAGTATTGTTGGTTGCCTATGATAAAATGATATCTTGCTCCAAGAAATTCATTAGCCTCTGGTTTCACGTGATCCTCTCACTTCTTTTACCAGAGTTTGTGTGGGGAGGGGAGTGAAAGTTTTTCCAATTTTTGATTCATGTAACTTCGGAGTCTCCTTATGATATACTGTGTCAAAACGAAAAATTCTGCATCCGCACCGAGAATCAATTTCGGAACCACGCATCAAAGGCAAGTACAATAGACATTCGGGTATACGGAAACAAAGAAGAAAGTGATTGTAGAATCCATTAATTTTTGTCCATCGTTTGCTCCGATCCTTTCTCAAAGAGTGGATGATTTATTGGCTTTGTGTTGGTAATCTTTGTATCTTCTCAAGAGTTTTTATAGATATATTTAATATGTTGTTATGTGACTTTCCCATACGAGGAGGTCTCTTCATTCGTGTCTTATTATTTTCCCTTTCTTTTTTGTGAAACAATCTCAGCATTATATTCTTTTCATCTGATACACACTCACACACACACACACACACATAGTGAATCGCATGTTGACTTCCTGTGACTTCGGTGAGAAATTGTTGAGGGTGAAGGTTAATACTTCATTTAATGGCGGAGTGGCAGAAAGTTAACTGATTAAATAGATTTTTTTAAAGGCAGCGCACAAATGTGGGAAGATTTTGAGGAAAATTAAGCTATATTATTAATATGTTTTGTCGTATGAGACAGATATGAGAGGAAAATGGAAATGTGGCGGTACAATTCGTTAATCTTCGGTAAGCTCCAAGAAAATTACGGCTCATATATTTCGGATGCTTATGCAAAGGGTATTAAACCACAAAACTCAATTTTTCAGTTACTTTGAGAAAGAGTTGAGTATCACTGAAAAGAGAAATGAAATCTATCTCTGTGTGTGTAAGGGGGCTAGGTCAAATTCAAATTTGTATCGAACTTCTGCATTCTGAGGTATCTCAAGAAATCATCAATATGTTTAAACTTTCAAATCAATTTTCCAAAGAATTTTTTTTTGGGGGGGAGGAGGAGGGACTTCACATCGTACCCGAGGTATTATAAGAGAGAAAGAGCTCATAATATTTTGGGAAGAACTTGATATTGCTAACAAGATTGTATCATTTGTAAAGTCATGCCTTAGCGTAGTGCTTTCCAACCTTTCTGTTATGGCGATACTCTTCCGTAGAACGTACACCCATTCACTGGTTTAATTTAAAAAGCATAGATTAATTATAACAAAGTTCTCTTCTTTCTCTCCTCAACCATAAGTTAGTGGACAGCATGGAAATTTTAAAACTTTTCTCTCCCTTGGGACAGCTGTTTTATACTTTGACAAGGTCTCTTCTTCGTAACTGAATCTAGATATTCTATGCTTTATCTTCCTCTTCCTGGTTTTCCTTCTTCCTTTCCCTCTATCTACACGGTGATCCAATCGGAGTGCCGAATAAGATGGCCAAGCAAACTGTTTCTTCTTTTTCCTATTATCTTCATGATCTGTCGTCCTCTATTAGCATTCTGCGCCAACATCACATTTCAAATACTTTGAGCGTAAATATTTCAGCTTTTCTCAACGTCCATGTCGTCTCTGATCTGTAAAGCGCCACGCTCCATATCAGAGTTTTAATAAATCGATTTCGAACGTCCAACGACACATTTCTTGATAACAAAGATAGTTTATTTAAAAGAAAATTTTATTGTTTTAGTAAGGATTTCCGAAGTATAATACATTAAACAACTTTTTCACGGTTAATTTTTTTTTTTTTTTAACGTTTAGACGTTTACAATAATATTTAAAAGTTGTATACTCATGTCCAAAATTATTGTCGCATGTCTATAAATATGTTGTACAAGGAATATAATTTGATAACGAAATTGCCCGGTATTTCTTATAATGTTAGTATGTGTGTAATCGGCAAAGACATGTATGTGCCAAATTTCATGTCAAAAGAGCGGTAAATAAGAACAATAAAACGAAATTAAAAATTTCTTGTCCATTTATCAACATTTTATTTTACTCATTGTAACTTTCGAATTTATAATTCTTTTCCTATGAAATTTACCACAAATATACACTTCCCGATTATACACATAGTACCAGTATTAATAGTACACTGCAAAATCATTAACAAATTATTTTCTCACAAAAGACAATTATAGATATGCGACAATAATTTTGGACATGAGTGTACCTTCATTTGACATTTAAAATAGGCCTAACTCATATTAACGTGTAAGTCTGGCAAATATGCCTTACGTGTATCGGAAATCTGTTATGTGTAGGACAGATTACTTGCATTTCCATATTTTCAAACTTTTACATTTAATTGTTTTTGTGTAAATTATAAGAATAAAACATTTTTTTTTTACTTGAGTGTCCTAAACTAAACGGAAGAAAAACAGAGCACGGTGGTTCAATGGTAGAACGCTCGCCTGTGGTGCACGAGGTCCCTTGTTCAATCCCAGGGTATATAAGTTTGTTTTGGACAACGCATTGTGTCTGCGAGTTTTCTCGTGATTCTTGTATTTCCTCCGACATTATTATTCTCCAAATTATTTCATACCTTACTTTAGCGTAGGGCATAACCATGGAACGTAGAACGGAAAGAAGAATGCAACAAAACAATGAAAGTTGTTTTTATTGAGGAAAGGAAAAAAAATAGTAGGAACCCGGAAGCTATGTAATCTATGATTCTTACAGTTAGTACTTAAGTTTTAACTTAAGTATGGTTAAATACAGCAACACTCTGGCTTAGTGAGATAAAAAGGTTAAGACACAAATAGGAAGAAAATTGCCTGGACTTTCTGAAATCTGAGAGTTTCTAGATCACCGGTTCCTCTTACATTTAAGTTGTTAATGGAATGTAACAATTGAAAATAGCTTCTCAGTGTGGAGTACATCTTATCCTCATGGATACAGTGCTCGCTTTTAGTACACGTAATTCACGGTACAAATCTAACTAAGTGATTTCGTTACGTTTGTTTTCTACTAGAGATAAGAAAAGCCGGATTTTTTTTTTTTTTTTTTTGGAATGGTGTTTCTTTCCCATAAACAGTTTTTTAAAAAATAGAAATTTTCATCTTTTTTGTGACTTCTATGATTCTCTTATTCAACTATTACTTTTGTTTACCTGCATAGGATTCTGCAATTAAGAAAACGCTTTTACAATGTTGAGTACTTGTGAGTTCAGTTCGGGACTGATTGTTTTGATTGGTTTTCAGGTTGGGATTGCAGTGTTAAGTGTAAGATATATGCAACCCGGCATACCACAAGTGCTATTTGGGTTGCCTAACGACCTTATTTAAGTTATCTGTAATTTACACGTCTTGTCACATGTGATTCACTGGTTGTCTAAATTCAAACTAGTAGGGAAGAAAACCGTACTATAAACGAAGAAACAGATACAAAACCGTTTTTCTTTTGGTATCAAATTTCACTTAATTTTGTTGTTCGTTTGGGAAACATTTTATTGTGATTTTCAGATATTCTATTAGAACCTAGAACCTAATATAAGTTTAAGTAACAAAATTAAAGCCATAAACAGTCATTTCTTTATTACTAGCTGAACCTACGCTCTCTACACAGCGCATCATTCACATATGAGCATGAACCTCCTTGTCATTCTTCACAACATCTGCACATGACCCTTTACAGACGCAAGTGAAAGACGTCTTGATAAAAATCGCCAAGGGGTACCATAAAGGGAAGATTTTTTCGATTATTTTTTTCTCAATATCTCGCACCGTTTGCAAGTGAGCCTATTTCCTGTTGGAGTTTCTAATTCATGTATGGCCCGTGTTTTCTTTCTTTTTGCATGCAGTGTGTAAAAAGCAAATACATTACATACACAATTAATTATAATGTCTGTGATATATGGTGTTTATTAGGCAAAGTACTCCAAACAATAAAGATTCATTTTAGCGTGGAGAAATGATTATCTTTCGTTTTTCATTATGATGTGGCCATTAAACAAATGCCTGAGAGATGTGCAACCCCTGTACGTAACTGCATCGTGTTGGAATGTATAACTCACAGGATGTGATAACTTAAAAAAAAAAAATTCAACGCTTCCAGTGTACCTCTAAAAATGTAATAAAGAAATAACGACCACGTTTCTTTAAATATTCAATTAGAAATAGACAATCTACACACAATTGGGAATCGACCAGTGAAAACGGCACATGTCTAGCACTTGCGGTTTTCTAGATCTCATTGTTGAAAGCATTGAAGACAAACATATAAAGTTTAGCATTTTAATATATAGAATACTAGCTGAACCTGCGCTCTCTACACAGTGCATCATTCGCGGATGAGCATAAATCTCCTCATTCCTCACAACATATGTACATGTCCCTTTACAGACACAAGTGAAAGACGTCTTGATAAAAAAAATAAATAAATAAATAAAGGGGAGATTTTTTCGATTATTTTTTCTCAATATCTCGCACCGTTTGCAAGATTCGAGCTTACTTCCGGTTGGAGTTTCTAATTCATGTATGACTAGTGTTTTCTTTCTTCTTGCATGCAGTATGTAATAAGCAACTACATTACATATACAATTAATTATAATGTCAGTTATATATGATTTTCATTGGGCAAAACACTCAAAAAATAAAGATTTATCTTAGATTGGAGAAATGGTTATCCTTCGTTTTCCATTATTGTTTGGTAATGGAACAAACGCCTGAGACACATACAACCCCAATATACAACATTGTGGTGTTGGAATGTATAACGAATAGGATATGCTGCTCTAGTTTTTTTTTTTTTTAATTTCAACGCTTCCAGTGTACCCTAAAAAATGTAATAAAGAAATAATGGCCATGTTTTTTTTTAAATATTCAATTAGAACTGGACAATCTACGCAAAATTTCCAATCGATCAGTGAAAACGTCATCTTTCCAGAGCCTGTAGTTTCCGAGATCTCATTGTCGAAAGGATTGACCACAAACATATAAACAGTTTAAAAGAACTCGGAAGATGGAAGCACAATTCACATGAATTGATTTTAGAGAAGGCTTATTAAAATACAAAGGCTTTGAACAATAATTTTATATCATAAACTTTATGAAAAAGATATAGTTAACTAATTTAGACTATTTAAAGTACAAATACTCATAATGTTTGTCTCTGTTAAACGTGAAATTACACACAACCGTAAATGAAAGATTTGAAAGCCAAAGTTATAGGTTGGAGCTCAGGCGCTTTTAATTGCTATTGCAGCATTTTAATAGATAGATTGTGTCAATATGGTTTAAATTGAAAACTTGTGGATAGCGCCTATCACTTCCTCCCCCCCGAATTAGATAGAAATAAAACCTTTCAGTTTAACATCTCACAATTTTGCGTGTGAGGGAGACGATGATTAAAGCAAGTGAATGATGATGGAAGAATTAGTGGAATGAGAAAGTGGGACAAAACGGGAGTACCTCGAGAAAGCTCACGAACACGATGTTTTCCACTACAAACTTACAAACCAGGGACACCGCACACCAAAGGTAAGCGCTTTACCACTGAGCCACTGAATGACAGTAAACGAATGACATAATGTTAGAAATCATAGGGGAGAAAAGAACAATATTAGATATTATTAAGAAGAGGAAGAGAAACTGGTTGGGACATCGGCTAAGAAAGAACTGTATCATAAGGAGCGTGCTAGAGGGTATGGTGACAGGAAAGAGAGGGAGGAGCCGAAGGAGACTACAATTAATGGACGGTATCAAAACAGAAAAAATGTACGTAAAGACGAAGAGGTTAGTGGAAGATCGTGGAGCATGGAAGCTTCTCATTTGCAGCAAGCGACCTGCCAATAATGGCAGAATTCCTTTTGGGAACACTCGGTCGGAAAGGTGTAAAAGTACTTACAGGCCAGCCATTCAAAGTGAGTTTTTCGTGGATTTTTCATATTCATCCCACACAAATGGCGAAATGGTACCTAACAAAGGCCCCAGCCAGACCGTTTCATTTCTTTCCCATTTCTTCGGATAGTATGATCGCCGAGGCACGTCATCCGTCATATGTGACGGGCTCAAATGGCCATGGATGTCGAAAGCCGAGAAATATAGGGTGGCCCAAAAGTAGGTATACAGTCCCGTACTCATCAGCTCACTTTATTTCATATCATTTCTTATTGAATTCCACCAGTTCCTTTATTATTTGTTCTTAAAGCCTTTTTACTTATACCTTAAGCTTGGAAAAGCCGAAGCAAATAAACCCATAAACTAGAATGTTATACTTCATCAAAGCAGGGGTGTACATCTACTTTTGGGCCACCCTGTATTATTTCTATTCTTAATCCGAACCACAAACCTAATAAAATAGTTGGTGAGAGTACACTTCAGTAATTATCTTGATAGGTGACACAGTTATTATACAACATCAGTTTTTAGGTTTCTAAGGAGGTAGTTTTTCTCGAAAATTAAGCATGAGGATATACAGTCACCCATGAGCTCTATGATAACTGTCGACTGGTATATGTCTCATGTCTAGACAATATTTTTGTGCGTTAAACCCTTAAAATTTCTGTCCTTGAAGAGTAAAATTAAAGAAAATGTTAATCCTGTTTGACTTTAAAAAAAAGTTTACATCGATTGAATGTAATTCTATTGTGCGGTAATAAATGACCAAAAATGGAGCAGAAATATGTTGGAATTCTCAACATTAGCAGGAAAAAAGAAAGAAAAGAAGGAACCCCAGTTACTACTATTCTTCTCAGTACAGCAGAGTGGACCATATATATATATATATATATATATATATATATATATATATATATATATATATATATAGCAGCTTATTTCGGAGCTGATGTCCTGTATTTATAATTATTTCCATTCGTTCAATAACGATCAGAAGTTCCGTTAAGATCTCTAAATTAGGAAAAAAAAAAAGATTAGTTTTTGTACGCTAAGAATAATGCAGGGCACGTTCTCCGAAGTGCTTCGGGAAGAACGGAACACGGAAACAAACCCGTTCATTCGGACCCGGTCACTTGTTGGTTGCTGATCGTCCAGGAGAAAAGCGTTCACTTGTTAATCACAGGAGATTATAGCGCGGTTGCGTTTTTACGACGGTAGAAATTCCTTTTGTCTTGTATTTTTTTCTCTTTCGAGAAGCTTTTTATAGCTAAAAAAGAAAGTATGTTGCTACTGTGGCTTGGTAAGAATTCTATAATTGCCACTAACATCGAAGGATAAAAAAAATTATATATGTATATAAAAGCGTAACTGTTCGTTGTATTGTGTGGATGTAGACGATGGGCGTGCTCTTTCATGGACAAATGGTTAACACGTTCGCTGCTGAGGACGCCCATCGGCGTCCAGTACTGAATTTGGCATATGCGCCGGACGCCTCTCGGCGCTTGTCCCTGCAGCTGATTCACTTTCCCGCCAGCGCTAGTGCAGGTATTGGTGCAAGGTGCAGGTGCAAGTGAATCAGCTGCAGGGACAAGCGCCGAGAGGCGTCCGGCGCATATGCCAAATTCAGTACTGGACGCCGATGGGCGTTCTTAGCAGCGAACGTGTTAAAGCGCGTGCTTTGTGAGCGCCGTGGCCAGGATCCAATTTCCGGTGGGGATGCTTGTCACGGGGTAAACGTGAATAGTATTTTGGATCCAACATCAAACAATAATATTGTAACTCAAATAAATAATAAATGAGTAAGTAAATAAGTCAGCGAAATTTTGGTTAGAATGTATGGTTCAATGACAGGCGATCAAAGCACAGCAAGGAAAACCGGGATCACGACTTTTGTCCGGGCCTCAGTATCGCTTTTCAGACCTAGTGCCATGGAAATCTATTATACACTTGTATACAAATGAACGTGATTTTGCTAGTAATCGAAACCCGCGGGAATGGCTGAACCGATTCAATTTTTTTTTGGGGGGGGGGGATTTCATTATATACGTCGAACTTTATTATTATTATTATTATTATTATTATTATTATTATTATTATTATTATTATTATTATTATTATTATTATTATTATTATGTCACTTTAAAATAAAGGGGGAGCGGGGGACATACGTATAACTTATGCGAAAAAATATCTTACGAATCCTTCATGCTACGAACATCAAACTCGATGTGTAAACTATTCAATAAAATAAACGGACACGTGTCTCAGCATTTTGGAAAATTTGTGTTTTAAGGGGGAAGGCATTTTATATCTATGTTATATATAAAAATGCATGTATTATGTATCTACAGGGTAATTCCCAAAAATAAGTAGAATGATGTGTTCCCGGCTGACTGAAGTGGGGCGATTTGTAACGGAAAAAGTGGTGATGGTTCTTGGGAAAGCAGTGCGAGTCACATCAGTTGCATGCGCGCCATTACAGTGTGCGATCGCCTCTAGACTGAACCTGTATTCGACTTCACGTTACTTCACGATGACACGTTCAATGGAGCAACGATATGCAATCAAATTTTGTGCTAGACTCAGAAAATCGTGTTCGGAGACCATGAACATGATTATGGATGCTTACGGGGATGGAGTAATATCCCAAGGAATGTTTGTTTTCGCTGGCACAAAATGTTCCGAGATAAGAGGTTGACGACGCGGAACACCCTGGGCGTCCATCAACGATACAGTGCGACGAAAACGTGCAAAAAGTGAGAGACAAGACCAATTCTTATCTCTGAAACTAATGGGGCGTTTACACTTAGTCGATTTGCGTTCGATTCAGTTGAATTGACGTCACTTTCAACTTAATCGACCGTGTAAACGGGACTTCAACTTAATCGCTTGTTGATCGAAGGCGACTAATCGACTGACAACTGAATTAAAAGACGTTCTATTTTCTGTGGTTGAAATAATTGAACACATCCATCAATCTGATTCGGCCTAGTTGCTTCGATTTAGTGGCAAATGCAGCGAGTCGATTTAGTCGTGCGTCTAAATCGACTAAGTTTAAACGCCCCATAACGGAGATATTCAATTTTATGTGCAACAAGCTGTAATATCTTCTTAAATTTATTGTGACGCTGTAGGGATTAATGACCAGTCTGTAGGGTAAAACTTTAGTGAAACCTGTACAAAATTAGTGAATTTTCGTAACTTTGTGGACAAGACTCTAATTAACATCCTCCAAAAGTCCTCGCCACTCCAACGTTTGTGTCATCCAATTTGGCGGCCATTTTAGCAAGTCACACTACGTTAATCTAACATAAAAGTTGGAAATATGTTTTTTTTTTTTTTTTTAAGCCTCGTTCTTTCATTTCTCTTAACGTTATATAGATAGGGTTCGTTTATTTTTGAAGAAAAAAAGAAAATAGATACTTTCTGTTTGAATATTATGGGATACTTTTTCACCAAAATTACATGGTATAATAAGGAAGTATTTAGTTCTTATATTTTCTCTGAGAGCATATATTTTCTTCGGCATTTTGAAGGCACATGAGTAATAAAACTACTTTCAATTCATAGCAGATCAGGTTCATCAAGTATGTCGTGCTTAGTTATTATATTGCCCGCTAGTAGTACTAATCTCTCAGCATAGAAATTTCACAATTGGTATCAGGGGTGTCATTTGGGGAGGGCAATTCCTTCCTTCTGAGTTTGAGACACCCATACTATTTAATTGATTTTTTACTAATATACTAATAAAAACTTGACACTTATTTGGTGGACAATCTTGCCTCCCTTTCCATGAAAAAATCTTAATGACGGATCACACTAATCCTTTGACAGCTCCGATTACTAGTGCTGAAATCGTCACTGTGCTTCATCGACGTGGCAATACAGCTCCTGGTGCCGACACTATTACATACAACCAACTTCGGCAAGCCGGAGAGGCATTCCACCATGTTCTCGCCCAGTTGTATACAACTATTTTAACAACTGGCTATTTTCCTCCTCTCTGGAAGCTCGCCAAAATTGTGGTTTTTCTGAAACCTCAAAAAGATCCTACCAATATCGGCTCCTATCGCCCAATCAGTCTCACCAACGTCTTCAGTAAGACCATGGAGCGCATTTTGGTCACCCGCCTTCATCCTTTTTTAGAAACTCATCATCATCTGCCTACAACGCAAGCCGGCTTCCGACCATCTTTCAGCACCACGGATCAACTGCTTAAGCTCTCGAGCCTCTTGACTAACCACTTCAACAAACGACTACCTTCTGTCCTAATCTCATTTGACATTGAGCGAGCATTTGATATGGTATGGCATCAAGGCCTTCTTTTTAAACTGCTACATCTTCTTCCTATACCGTACGTCCGCCTCATAGCCAATTTCCTTCATCAACGCCCAGCTTTTGTACAAATCAACCAGGCTCAGTCTCACCATTTTGTTCTTCGTGCTGGGGTGCCACAAGGTTCCGTGCTCTCCCCCTTACTCTATATCTTATATGTTGCAGATATGCCACAACCTCGGCCACCCATCCATGCACTACAATTTGCTGACGACACAGCCTATCTCGCTCTGTGTTCTTCTGTGGATCGTATTAACACTACTCTCCAACCAGCAATCGATCAGTTGGTCACCTGGTGTCTGAAGTGGAAACTTAAACTAAACCCCGCCAAAACCCAAATGGCCTTATTTGCCCGCAACCGCAACAAATTTTGTCTAACACGAAATCCTGAGCGTCTCCATCTTACGCTTCTCGGTTCACGGTTGACCTTATCGAACAGTGTGAAATATCTAGGCGTCATTTTCGATAAACATCTCACCTGGAGAGCCCACCTTTCTCAGTTACAAACTAAAATTCGACGCCGCATAAATTTGTTGCGAAGCCTCTGCGGTACCAACTGGGGTCTCAACACCAGGCTTCTTCTTCATACGTATAAGGTATTTGTCCGCCCAGCTCTTACCCATGGTCATATTGCTTGGTTGTCTGCTCCTCAACACTTCTACACCAAATTACAAGTCCTGGAACGTCATGCTCTGCGCACCGCTTATTTCTTACCGGCAAATACTCCTACTAGGGAGGTCTATCGGCACACCACCATACCCACGCTCTTAAAACATCTCTATCGTCTCCGCACTCGCTATATACAGAGCCGTATCGCTGAGGCCCATCCAATTCTTGGTGCACTGCTCGATCAGACTCCTGCACGAACACTACATGCCTATCCACCAGTTGACCATCTACTTGCACTGCATGAGCTTGACCAGGCCACGCCAACCTATAACCCACGTCGTCGCATCTATCAAACCCATCAGCATATCTATCGTCCATAATCTCTTCTACCCTGCACTTCTTGTACTGCATCTAAAGATATAATCATGATCATACATCACCACCGTCAATAACTTCCTGTATCCCATCTATAAACAGGCACCTCTAACACTTCAGTTTTTCTCTGGCCCCGGAGAAGGCGTTACCTTCTGTGGCCCGCCCAGTTTCGACTGGGAATGAAATTGCAGTTAAAAAAAAAATCTTGGTAATTACATGTTTTAAGTGTAAGAACGAAAACGTTAACAATAAATCCATAAATTACGGGACAATTTTGCCTCTCGAAGAATTTTGTTGCTACGTTGGAACGCAGCCTCGTAATAAGGGACAATATCGTAAAATAGGGACGTATACTTGTACTAAAATTATACGGTATATGTAATACGTAGTTTGGTGGTTATTATTAACGACTTCTTTCACTTGTTTATATTTCCCAAGTAATATTTGATTGTTTGATGTTAAATTGGTCGTGTCAATAGAGTTATAAGTCTATTTTACATACACCAAAGTGGATCAATTAACATACATTATTAGTTGGTGCGTCAAATCATTGTTTGCTGTGTCTTGGCGCTTTGTATGTTCTATGTATTGATAAATTGTTAGACGTTTGAAAGCATGCAATATGTTGACATATTTGTCCAAATCCCGTTCTCAACTGGAAGTTAATGAAAGATAAACGTACAGTTTTGACCTGTTTGCAGACCAAAGGCAAGAAAGAGGTCTAAACTATGCATAGATTGCAGATATTTTCTTTTTCTTTTCTTTTCTTTTCTTTTCTTTTCTTTTCTTTTCTTTTCTTTTCTTTTCTTTTCTTTCTTTCTTTTTTTTAAGTTAAGCAATAGAAAGAGAAGGAAATTTCGCGTTTAAGATCATTACGCTAGCGAAACTCCTTGATAGAGATAAAGGATGTCTCGGAAATAGTCTATATCACAGTCTTTATTTGCCCCCGGATGATGGAATTGGCAACTATTGTTAATCACATAGCGTTAATTTTTGCTTCTTGTCCGCATCTTACTGGATATTGATGGTTAAGATGTATTTAATCATTCCCTAGTAGTTTGATTCTTCTGTTACACACGGTTACGCTTTTTATTTATTTATTTATTTATTTTTAATTGTAAACAGCCATAGACTATTAAATTTCCAATTTAAAATGCATAAAAAGCACATGCAATTGACACTTCATAGTTATGAAAATATGTTTAGCAATAAGGTGAATGTATACATTTCCGAAAAAATACATAAGTAATGGTGTTGATGCAAAGCTGGAAACTTAGAACTCTGGCTGCTGCTGGTATTCAGTATTACAAGTTGAACAAACAACTTATTTCGTCTTCTTTAGCATTTTAAAGAAAAGTTGCAAAATTTGTACACTGTTGCTCACATAATCATTTGATGAGATTAATACCGACCTGTTTTCTTACGTTATTTATGCGTTAGCATATTTCCTATGATTGTACAGCTAGCATTCACCAGGAAAATAATTTTTGATATATTTGTACTGTGTACATTAAAGAAAAAAGGTACAATTTACATTCCATGTGTACAACTCAACAATAGACAATAAATATATGTAATAAAAGTATACTTGTAGTGACAAGGTAAATTCCACTTCACAAATCCAGTTCCTATTTACAACTAGTCTTTACAGAAGTTAGCAAATCCCTGTCTGTACCAGTTCGTGATTATAAGAACCTTGAAGAAGACAAAGACAAAAAAAAAAAAAAAAAAAAAAAAAAAAAAGCACTAGTGTTTTCCTAACAAGAAGTCCTTCCTCGACGCGGCAGGGTTGAAAGTAATTGTGTTCTCATCTAAATCCAGAACTTCTACAGAGGAAGATACTTCTCCAAAACTCAGTGTTGCCAAAATATGTATTGTTGTTTGTAGTAAATATTGTGTATATATAAAAAAATCTAAAATAACTTTTTGTAGTAGCAGACTACTAGATTTATGTTTGAGATCTTAATAGTGTACTTGAATAGAAAAGTTCTAAGCCCTCCTCACTGGCAGTCGCTCCTGACTTCGGTGAACAAGGTCCCACGTTCGATTCCCGGTGGAAGAGCATCGGAGTCAACTACACTTTCAAGTGTCAAATCCTACTTTTAAGTAGGTTTCGTTCTATATATAACTTCGCTGCTGGACGTAAATGCAAATAAATAAATAAATAAATAACAAGCCCAAATGTTTCATGCTTTCTTTTTTTCAGAAGTATTTGTTTGCTTCTAAATTAGGGAGAGGGATTTAGAAGGTGACTCCTTATTCGTAGCTAGCGGTGTTAAAGATTCTTGGAGATTTGATACAATAATCTAATGACTAAGACCCGATGGCAGAACTTTCTTTGTCTTTCTGCGATGAGCTTTTGTAAGTCAAACATTTTCGGCAGAAGAAACACTTGTGATTGTTAAAACTACGCTTTACGCGACGTAAAAAAAAAAAAAAAAAAAAAAAAGTTCATACCATGTTTATGCGAGTCGTCCGTGCATTTAAGATATCTACACATAGCAGGCATCTTTTTACACTTTTCTGTGGGCTATATTTTCTTCCATCTGGCAATTTTTCTGCACAGGCGCGGCAAATTTTCTGCGATCACATAGCAGAACGCGGCATATTCTGCTATGGAGGACTAAGGTTAACTGAAGCAGTGCAAAAGTCTAACATGATGATGATCTCTTGATTTGTGTTTTACAGTGAAAGAGAGAGAGAGAGAGAAAAGGCACATAGTCTGTTTAGAATTACTTTTGAATAATATATTATCATCAGGTCCTCAAGGTGTACCTCGTTGTCTTAGTCTTAATTTGATTGAACACAAAATTCAAGTGAATTTTCTATCACATACAATAGTTGAATCTGAAACAGTGTTTGTAGATTACATAAGCAAACGTCTTTCACTCTTTCTCCTAAGATTAATAAAAATGAAAGCAACTATATTTGTGACTAATAACTCTTCAACCACACGACCGATCTCGATCAAATTTTCAACAAAAATGAGGTTCGGGCCTGGATTTTTTAAAAATAATTTCACTTTGACGGTGCAACTTAGGGGGGAGAGGGGGTTATATAAAAATGATTGAAAATGGCCGATATTTGTATCGAATCAATAATTTTGAAAATGGCCGATATTTGTATTGAATCAATAATTTTCGGGGTTGCTGAGATGAACAGTGACACTTCCGATGCCGTTTAAATCCAAATTCAGCCCCGCAACTTGAGGAGGGTATATATATATATATATATATATAAATGATCGAAAATGACATGTTAGTGTCGAATCCATGCTTTTTGGGGTCGCTGAGGCGAACAGTGGCTCTTCCGATGCCGTTTAAAGCCATATTCACACCATTATGTCCAAAATGAAACGTATTTTCCTCGTGCGAAGAACGGGAATTCTGCTAGTGTTATATAATTTTTTTTCCTGATATTATTTATAAAGTGCTATTGGTAGCTTTGAATTATTAAAAGAGAAGCTACTATGTATTTTTTCTATGAATACATTAATATATCTTTGTATTCTCAACAGATTAAAAGAAAATTATCAATTTGATTTTAAAGATTATAAGAGGATTGTGTTTTGTAGAACATTCTAATAAAAGTGGCTTTCACTTGAAAAAGAGCGCGGAACGTTGGTGTAATACCTAGAACGATGAAGGTGAAAAATGAAACGGGAATAACATGTTGTATAAGCCAGGTATGGCGCACAGTTTGACAAAGATTGTTGTAACCTATTGTAGATATACGTTAGAGTAAACAGTTAATTTGCAACATTGTAATAAGTTAAAAAAAAAAAAAAAGAGAGAGAGAGAACTTTTAAAATCCTTGAATTTAAACTTTAATTATGACTAATTGAACGACTTGCTTGTGCACATAAGAGACATTTATAAAAATCTCGCCTGCCGTGCGATAGAAAAGAAATGACAATTTTGAAGAATTTAACCAATCAAAATTTCTTTATATATTTAGCATGTCTGTCCGTGACTGCGTTCGTTGATGGATCGCATAAATTTTGGTCAGGATCAAAATTGAGGAATAAAGTTAATTAAGAAGCTTTTGCTAGTATGTTGTTACCGTTCTCCCGAAAGTTTGAGAGACAAATTTTCAAGCGTAAAATTTTTAATTGAAAGAAATGAAATGAAATCTTTGAGTTTTACGTCCCGCGGTTATGTCGATTAGGCTAAAGGAGACGGTGATGATGAGTAATGAATGAAATGGTGGAATGAAGAAAGTGGAAGGAAACGGGAGAACCCCGAGAAAACCCACGCACACGGTGTTTGTCCACCACAAAGTTCACTTGGTGGGGGTTGGGATCGAACCCGGGACCCCAAACACCAGAGGTGTTAATTGAAAGAGACACGTTGATGTAGGTAATTCACAATTGCAGATTTTCGGATTGAAACAATTCATTTCGTCGGTGTATTCGTATTCGAGTCGGGTCCACAGGAGGCCCTCCTAAGTTTTTAAACTTTGACTTTTAAAGTGTTTCATTTAGTGTCTTCAGTGTTTTACTTATTTTTTTTTCTACATAAAGAAACAACTGAAAAATAAACTTAATTTGACTGTAGTTGTCTCAAAATTCTTTTTAGCAAATCTGGAAAGTTCAGATTCTTCTTTGGAGACATCTTTTAAAGACGCATATTGATCCTGTCAAGGGTAAATCCATTGTTGCCTTGTCGTTCTTTCTTTTTTGTGTTCCCAACTTTTGTTCTACGATCTACGTGATGCAACTGCCATCGTCAGAAACGAGAATGAAAGAAGATTCAAGGATAGCCGTCGCGAGACTCCGAAGAGAGTTTATCTTGTTACGGTCATAAAGAAAGATACGGTCATAAATAAGAGAAGAGACTCATATACATACAAAAAAAGAAGAAAAATTGCTTCAGGCGTAGGGGATATCAGCGATCGCGTTCGCACCATGTTTCCAGGATATTGTATCATGTGTCCCTAGATTAGACTAGTTTTATTCAGTTGAAACTTTAAGCCTGGTAGTATCAGTTTAAGGACGATATTTGTTCAGTTTCCTTTAAAAAAAAAATAAATAAATAAATAAAAATAAAAATAGGTCGGCACGTCTGTGTACTAGAATCTTAAAACCTTGTATATTGAAACTTATTTGCAGTACAGTGGCCCAATGTCAAAGGGCTAATATTTTTTTTAGTTAAATTGTTATGTTTATTTCGTGCTTGTTTTCTTAATGTCATTTTCTTTCTTTTCTTCTTTCTCTTCGCTTCTTAATGGATTTCTAAATTTGTTTAGCAAAATTTCAGGGACGTAGCGTCCATGTAAACTTTTGAAAATGAACTTCTTTTGAGTGATTAGAATAACTCTTCAAAATTCGTCAATGCTATTTGCACTTAACGACAAAAACAAATTCTTTGAAATATTCATTAAAAGATTAAGCCTATATAAATCGACAGATCTCATTCAGCTGAACAGAATTATATAGGTAGGATTAAGTGTAAATCCTCATGTGTCGTTTTCGAGAAAATCGAGAAGAACGAAATTTTTTGTACTCCGCACTCAAAAAGAAATGATGCTGTATGGTAAGTCCTTTACCTATTAAGATGAAAATAATGCTTTAGTATACCTTTAGTATACCTCCATGAAACTTCTCGTTATGAGACTAACAAGACGACAGTATACAGTAGATGGTTAATGAGATATAGTCCAAAATTACGATTATAGTACATTTTCATTTCGAAAAATGTTGAAAAATAAGATATATCAATCAATGGATTGCATCGAACTGAAGAAAGTGATATATGCTTGAGGGTAAATTCTCATGCGTAGTTTTCGAGAAAATCGAGAAAAACTTTTATGGCGTTAAATAAGTCTGTCGTTCGTGACTGTCTGGTGCAGTTGATAGATTTTATTCTGCTAGAATAGATTATTTATTTATTTATTTACTGTATATGAAAAATATATCCTGTTAAGAAGTAGATCGAATGTAATGTTGTTTGGTTTCTCCTAAATGTTTCACTAGTAACAGTTAAAAGCATACTTCTAACAGTTATACATTTAATCGTAACAGTGAAGCACGTACTGTTCGTAAATAATAATAATAATGGAATAATAACGTAAGAGTAATACATAAAAAATAAAACCTTTCCCTACGTTAAAAAAATAACTTTGATTGGGCAAAATTTTCTTTCCATTGGCATTTTCAGATACTTCGTAATTGTTTTCGAAAAGAAAGTAAAAATTCTTGTAAAATTATTCAGTAGTATCATTCTAATAAATAAATAAATAAATAAATAAGTTTATAAATGAGTTTTTCACAGGATATTGGAACAAAGTATAAGCCAAGTAATTTCATAACTTTCAGTGGCAACGACAGTAGCACAAAAAATTCAAAAAGTTGCAATTTTCTGTTTACAATATTTTGAATTATAGGCAGGCATGTAATGAGACGTATATTCACGTAATTTTCAACGAACTTGAAAAGTTCGTTACTGAATTTTCTCTCTCTCCCTCTCTCCCCCCCTCTCTCTCTCTATGTATGTGTTAGAGACCTGCACGGGCCGGGCTTGGGCGGCCCGACTCTGCTATTACTTTGGGCCGGGCCGGGTTTGGGCGGGCCGACACTGTTATTTCTTTGGGCCGGGCCGGGCTTGGGCTGGCCGACACTGATTTCTCTTCAGGTCGGGCAGGGCTGGGGCCGATCAATTGCAATTCTTTGATAATTATTGACTTTCGTTAAACGATAATTGGAATAAAGCCAAACGTTGAAGAAGTGTGTCCGTGAAAAATGTTACAAAGAATGCACTAGCTATTTACAGTTTGTGTTGCTTAGCGGCCCCACTTTCACTATAGAGGATTGCAGGCATTATGCGGTAAATTGAGCTCTGACCTTGACCTTCACTGAACTCAAAATATAACAAGAAGGGGTGGGAATGTTTTGCCTGTCGCTAAATAATATTGCCATCTTCACTTTATGCTAAAAATCAATTAAGTTAGATTTTTGTTACAGGGAATTGAGTTTTTGTTCTTTCGATGACAGGCAAAGTTCTAGGAGGCAATGGTACCATTCGGGAGGCAAGCATCAGGTTGTGAACCAGAGTTTAGAAAATGTTTCTGAGGGTTAGGTCAAATTTAGTACTAAATTTTGAGAAAGATTGCACTTTTAAAAAAATTATCGGGCCGGGGTCGGGCCAAAAACTTTTAAAATGTATCGGGCCCGGGCCGGGCTTGGGCCAAGAATTTCAAAAAACTTATCGGGTCGGGCCGGGCTCGGGCCGAAAATCTCCAAAACTTTTCGGGCCCGGGCTGGGCCGGGCCTAGTTACGTTCGGGCTGGATTGGGCTCGGGCTGAAAAATTCGGCCCGTGCAGGTCTCTAGTATGTGTGTATGTCTGTCATTTTCGAATTGTTAGTTGTGGGCCCTCCATTTGATGGAACATCAAAGACTATCTTAATGAAGTGATGGATTTTTTCGCGTCACTCCTACCGTTCCCGAAATATTGACCAAAAAAAAGAAGGTCCAATTTCGGGAGATTTAAGGAGCCGGATCTCGGGAATCTTAAGACATAGAGATTATTGGTGTTGACCAATACCTAAGAGCAGGCACGTAGCCAAGAGAGGGGGGTCCGGACCCCCCTCTTCGAGACCAGAAATGAAAAAATTAGGGAAGGATGAAACAAAACGAAATGAGAAAAAGAAGGAACAGCGTTAAAAATAAACTACAGGAAGCTTTTGGTTACTCTTTCTTATGAGAAAATTTGTATTACTTGCTATACATGGTTGCGAGGTGAGCGGTATATTCTGGAAGAGTCAGGGAATTTGAAATTTCTAGAAAAGTTGCGAAATTCTCAGAATTTCTGCTGCTAGGCAGGGAGATTTCAAGCTTCCGAAAACATAGTGCCGTTGTGTAACACCGTGGACATTTTTTATCGTAATTTTTCGTCATCGCATCCTTGCAATATCAAACATGTTATTTCAAAAACAATTTTCTACTGCTCCTTTAACCTGCCATTTGAAACAGACAGTAGTTGACGGAATAATGAAAACAAAAATATATATGGAAAGAAAGTTCTGTTAACATTTGATTCAACAGAAAAACGAACGCAGATATTGCAAAATATTTTACAAGACATTATTGAGTATATACTTTTTATAATGGTTGAGGTCATAATGAAAGGAAAATTGTTATATTTGAATAAACAGACCAAGGATGTAAATATTGTATAATCTTTTTAAATACTTTTTTAAATTTTACTTGAGATTTCTTCATACTTTATTAAAATACTTACCAACATATCCTTACAAACTAATATGTTGATAGTAAAGTAGTTTAGATTGATCGAGCTCCTGGGCCTTCAGAATTTCATGTCACTCCCCCCGTTACGAAATCCTGGCTAAACGAACCAATATATGTTCCAGTAAAATTGTTTAGAATGATCGAGCCCGTGGTGTGATAACACGGACCCCCCCCCCCTTCACGAAATCCTGGCTACGTGCCTGCTAAGAGGATGGTGAACATCTTTGTAGGAAATAGCAACCGGTGGCCAAAAAAGTTCGGATTTCGGCAGATTTAAGGAACCATATCTCGGGAACAATAAGACATAGAGAAATGATATTTTGCGAATTTTTGAATTTTGAGCCCTCCATTTTGAGCGTGTGTCTTTGTAAAACAGCATATCGTAGAACGTTTTAACAGAACTCTTAAACAAAACATGTGGACAAAATTTAGTACTTAAGGAAATTATGAATGGATAGATATATTACAAGAATTGTTTAATGAGTATAATAATAAAGTACATAGAATAATTGGTATAAATCCTGTAGAAGTTAATAGAAAAATTAATTCTTTTTTAAGTTCGTTGTGGCAGTGCTCCAAGAGCATTCTCAAATTTTTAAAATATAGTCCAGCGTGTATTCACCCTAAATTTAAGAAAAAAACGAGCGTATATGAAATGGGCAATTGGTATACGCTATATTCTTGATAACGTTCGAACGTATATACCTACCCAAAAATTTTACCATTACATCGCTGGCTATAGGTAAAGAGAGAGAGCATAAACTAAGTTGGTGTATAATTGACATTTATTTTCACACAGTATTTTCCCATACGTTATTTACTTTTTACTTGTTTATTCTATTAAAGTTTATTTTAGATATTTAGACAAAAAATAAAAACTATAAACATACTTTCTCTTTTTATAAAAAATAACAAACAAAATAAAAACCATGCTTAAAAAAGTTTTTAAAGTCTTTTCAGGATTTTTTTTTTTTCAATTTATGCATGACTAAAGAGAAAGAACAAGAAGCACTATCATATACAATCAGTTCATGATTTTTTTTTAATTTGTCGTGTAAATCAACTAATCGTATATGAGAGTGCTTTTCTTTTAAGCAATAGAGCTCCTTCGTAGCTAAGCGGTTAGCATACGCGTCTATGGCGTGGGAGACCCGGTTTTGATTCCCGGCGGAGCTCATGTGGTTCGGATATCACGTTAATCAGTAGGTCCCCGTCCCATATAACCTTGCTGCTGAAAGGGATAGACTCAAAATCAAATTAACTCCTATATTTTATATGGTTTATTTTTTTTAAAGAAAGTATTTTTTAAAATTTTCATTTCATTTCTGTTTATTGCGACTTGTTTTTCATTGCTAATTTTTTAAAAAGAAATATATATATATATATATATTTAAAAAAATTGAAATGTGTTTTGAAAATGTGTAATTTTGTTTGCACTTCTGAATGTTAACTCCTATGTATTAGATAATCCCGTTTTACTTAAGAGTGAATCAGTTGCATACGAAAAGGCTGATATTGATCTTTTAAAATCAAACAAAAGATCTAACTTGCAAATATAATGAAAGTAAAGATGGAATATTTTATTCTAGTTCGACTGTTGTCGCACGTCTCCTTTAGCCTAGCGGTATAATCGTGGGACGTAAAACTTAAAAATTTCATTTCATTTAGACTGATATCGCTGTTAAAATTTCATCGTTATATATGACGTCGGAAAATGAGTTAAAGTTGCAAGATACAAGGACACGGTTTTAGGGTGACAGAAGCAAACGGAATGTCCTCCTCCAGCATTCTATGCAAATCTCGGGTTGTATTTTTTTTTAATCCCTAGACATTTTTAGAGACAAGGTTCCCACCAACACCTCTAGTTTATTTCCTTATGTATAATTTTAGTAATTAGAAGGAACTGAAGGTCAAGAAGAAGAGGGCAGGTATAGCAAACTGTCAACGTCTTCAGCGGTAGCGACAGTTCTTAATACATATAGAGTCACTACTTCCTAGAAATTTATAGCGTTATACTATTATAATTCTGTGGCTTGGGTCTAAAAGGGCCAATGATGCCACTTTTTCGCAAAAGTGAGATGTTCGTCAAATTGTAACACCTGTAAATGAATATTTTCTTGTGCAAGAAAAGCAAATGTTAATATGAATGGTATATATTCCGAACTATTTCGTGTTGACATCTGCTCTTCTTGCACAAGAAAACATCCATTTATAGACGTTAAAATTGAAGAGTATTTATTATTATTATTATTATTATTATTATTATTATTATTATTATTATTATTATTATTATTATTATTGGCCAAAAGTGACATTTGCCCTTTTAGACCCAAGCCACAGAATTTATTTAATAAAAAAAGTCAAACAATTATTATGTTGTGGAAGTTTACTAAAGTATGTCGTCAGGAAAGTTAAGTTGATTTTGAGTTTAACGTCCCTTTCAGCAGCGAAGCTATTTGAGACGTGAACCTACAGATTACCGTGGAATCCGAACCACATGAGTTCCCACCTGGAATTGAATCCAGGTATTCCACGCCAAAGGCGCGTACGCTAACCGCTTAGCCACGAAGGAGCTCTGTGTCAGTCAATAAAGGTTGGGAACCACATTCGTTTAGTATGCCTTGCTTCCTTTCTAACTAAAATAATCTCAGGCAATTAGTACAGATCGAAAGAGACAACTAGGAGCAAAAGGGGGAAAGAAGCATGTGTTAAAGGAAGTCTTTGAAGCTAGAAGATTCAAGTTTAATTGGATTGAATGAATGTGATGTATAAGCATTGAGAGAGAAAAAAAGAGAAAAAAATACTTGGGAATCGTTTATGAACTTGTGAAACGTATGGGAAAAGCAATAGTGAATGGAAGTATTTAGTGGATTATGGGACGACGAAGAGAGGTAACATGAAAAACAAAAACAAAGAAAGAAAGAAAAGAAAGATGGCAGCATCGTTAATGAGAATGGATGGGTTTTAAACAAACATTAAACAAGACAGGTTATTGTGTAAAAATAATTTTTCAGAAAACTCCGTCCTTTTTTGTGTATCGTTTAGAACTTGACTTCCTTAATCATGTATAAGCCGTATTTAGTGAGAAACTTCGATGACTACAAGTAGAATTATAAAACAGTATATATACACACTGATGCTACAGGTAGAATAAACATTCTCACTTGGAGTTCAAGGTCATTAGTCGTGTGGGAAGATCTCAATAGCAAACTGACGAAATTGCGTCTTTGTAAACACCTGCCCTTGTAATTGAATTTAAGCCTTTTCTTAATGGTAAAAATAGATATACAATAAACATATTCTCTTTACGAATTCAGTTTTCACCTCTGCAGTGGCGGATCTAAGCCAGGGCCGGGGGTTCCTAGGACCCGCAGTTTTTTGACTGACCAAAAAAAAATGTAAGCTATTATTTATATATTTTTGAAAGTTTGTAGTAAACTCAAGA
The DNA here is from genome assembly GCF_964235325.1 of Thermobia domestica. Taxonomy (NCBI): domain Eukaryota; kingdom Metazoa; phylum Arthropoda; class Insecta; order Zygentoma; family Lepismatidae; genus Thermobia; species Thermobia domestica. The sequence continues at coordinate 72,509,559 of NC_137467.1, read as the reverse complement.
TATACCTCTCATAGTCCGGGATCTGTCTGCCTCCCCAATTTTTATCTTCTAGATCCTCCAATGCACCTCTGTCCAGTTTTAACCAGTTCGCTTTATTTGCGAGATCCGGGTAATTTCTCCTTGAACATGAGTAGTAAGTTCCAGGGTTTTCTTTCGTACGTTACTATTACACTATCGATTAAAGAAGTATATCTTCCTCAAACTTTGAGGCAAGGAATTTCTTCTTCCTTCCCGCAAATAATGTACCTGCCTGCTCCTTTTACAAGAAATTCTTGTACAAGCATTTTTTTGACCCTTACTCAAATAACGAGTTCTTGCGATATATCGTACTCTACCTAAGTGTTTGTAGACTTGGTGTTTCTATGTAAAGGAGGGGGGGTCAAGTGGGCCCATATGCATATTTCTTAAAGAAAAAAATATACAACAAATAGTTCTCTAAAATTTTGTCATAATTTGTTTCGAATTGGGATGCACTGATTCTCGGAAGTAAAGTTAGATTAGGAATCAGGTTGTGGACAAGATAGAACCATTCGATGAGCCGCGTCTGACCCGCAGGCAGTAGTTTGTCCATCAGTGGTCGATTGGCTAGTAGGCGCGCCTTTCGTGCACATGGTCCCAGGTTCGATTCCGAATAGGAGAGCTCTAAGGCATTGCGGTTTCACGGATTCCACTTTAAACTGCAATCCCATAAATTATATAGCCTCGGTGTGGAAAACGACAGCTAAAACTTCAATAAACAAAGAGGCGTATAGTGTTCTTCATAAGAACAAGGAAAACAATGCGGTTGGCAGTGCAAAAACTGTAGTGTCCTACTTCTTGCCTAGATGTTTTGAGGTTACCATATCCAACAATCGTAGTAAGTCTGTAGCATAATAAGTTCATATATGCAACGGTAGACATACACAATTTCACAGGAAGACCGTTTATAGTAGGCCTGTGTGATTTTTAAAAAAAATCGAGGAACGGTGGGTGCATGTGAATATTATGCAGATGAGTTAAGTAGATAGCTTCCGTATAGCCGAGAACTTAACACAGTGCTTCAGCTGTGCCACCTAAGGTCATCCAACAGATACTGGATCCAACCATACAGGAGTGAACGCAATAAGTAGACTTGATTAATATATTTTCTAGGATGTTGCTATCAGATTCCTCCAGATCCTCTAGTTGAGGTCCCCCGAATTTCTGTGGTGTACTGTACATTTCATAGTTACTGCAGACACTTTTGAAATCACTGGACTCAGCTGCAGAAAAAAATAAACGAAACTGACATCAACACATTTCATGGTAGTATTACCGCTTCCGGGGAGTATTTTTATATTTTGAGCCATTGACGTGAACAGTAGGACGAGAGTCGGTAACACGCTTGACATCACAAACACCGGGTGGGATTGAGTATAGCGCGCTCCCTCCAGTGATTTTTAACGAATCATAGTGATTCTAACGATTTATATTAGTTCATAATGAATCGGAATCTCATGTTATAAAGATTTAAGATGTAAATCTTGTGGTAAGGAAGCTTTAGTATAAGTAGTAGTAGCAGTAGTTGTAGTTAGTAGCAATAGCAGTAGTAGTAGTAGTAGTAGGAATGGGTTAGAAGCCCCGCAGGGGTTGGTTGGGTTCTGTTCTCGATATAAGTAGTAGTAGTAGTAGTGACTTCCAGTTCCGGTGACAAAGAACTGAGGGAGCGGGCTATACACAAGCTGCCTACTTTACTACGTTTTATGCCCATAATTTCTCTTAAGAGTCTTCATCCCGGCGAAATTAAAATACCGCTAATTTTACAGTAATTATGTGATATCTTCAAATAGATAAAAGATAATCGAAATGTGGAACAAGAGCGCCCTAGACAATATTATTTTACATGAGAAACCGTTATCACGTCACGACTCACTTATCTGCTTTCGATTTCGAGCCATTTTGAAACTCGGCATTTATTTTCGCGTTTCTAAACAGCTGAAAACGGAAAGCCGTTAGGTGACTTGTGATAACGGTACCTCACGCAAAATAATATTGTCTAGGGCGCTCTTGTTCCATATTTCAATAATATTTTTATCTATTTGAAGATATCACATAATTACTGTAAAATTAGCGGTATTTTAATTTCGCCGGGATGAAGACTCTTAAGCAAGTAAGTACTAAACAGACATAACAATATTATCATACAGATTCTTTGGACCGAGCAGCAATATTTGTAAGTAATTGGATATTTCACATTATATATCCTATAGCAGTGACTATTTGTGTTTCGGAGAGTTCAAGATGTATTCACGTGAAATCTTTAGCGTTGAAGATCCTAAATCAATAACTCGTACATGGTAATCTTAAAACAGGACATAACAAAATACTACCAACAACTTCAATATTTGGTAACAGGATTTATTCTTTGCTGAGGCATATTTATTGCCGTCAGCGTTTAAACTAATTAAACAAATAGCTTAATTATTCACACAATTCCAAGCTATTCCCGGTTTATATATTCTGAAATCTGTAATAACATTCATATAGGCTATCCACTATAACAAAAACCACAGACTAGAATATACAGACCGCAAACTAGGGGTGTTCGATAAGGCTGAGGACCTATCGAACTTCGGGAATGAAAATTTATCGAGTTGTCATCGGTTACTCGAAACCGTTCGAGTATTTGAAATTATCGAAATTTCGAGTATTATCGAAGTTTCGGGTATTATCGAAATTTCGAGTATTATCGAAGTTTCGGGTATTATCGACATTTCGAGTATTATAGAAGTTTCGGGTATTATCGACATTTCGAGTATTATCGAAGTTTCAGATATTATCGACATTTCGAGTATTATAGAAGTGTCGGGTATTATCAACAGTAGTGATGGACAGTTCGGTTCCTTCACCTCTCCAATGATTTCTTCTTGCAGCCAAACTAATCAAACAACTTTTTTAATCTGATAAGTTATTGCAAAGTTGTATTTGTCGAAATCATATGTAAAATTATTTTTCTGCCTGCCCCGTTATTGGCGCAATCGGCAAAGTGACTATTAGTAGACTATGGTGTCTTGGATTCCAATTCCATTCGGGTGATGCATGTTTTCTCTTCCTCTTTCTGTCTTCTGACAGAACGCTTAAACCTTGTACAGATCTGTGGGGAAAAAACTTTTTCTTCACTTCATTGCTAAGGAGAGAAGTTTTAATATGAACACCCTGTATATATGTAATACATATTATATACAACTATGATAACCTCGAATGCATTGTTTCTTCCGAACACTCCGATAACCCCGAACTTTTCAAAATATTCAAGCGACTCGACAAATGCGATCATATTGATATATTTCTGTATTTGCTGCTTTCAAACAATTCGAGACTCTCGAACAGTTCGAGTGTCTCGAAGTTGTCTAATGTTTCTTACATTTCGAGTGCCTCAAACACTTCGAGAATCCCGAACATTTCGGGAGTCTCGAACATTTCGAGAGTCTCGAACATTTCGGGAGTCTCGATCATTTCGGGAGTCTCGATCATTTCGAGAGTCTCGAACATTTCGGGAGTCTCGAAAGTTCGATAATTCGATAAAATTAAAATTCTTTATCGATGAAACGGTTTTGAAATTTTATCGAATTGTTATCGATTACTCGATTATCGGAACAGCCCTACCGCAAACTCAGCGAAAAACTAGAAACTTGGCGACAGTAGCGCCTCTAACACACAACAGTCGCTCTGACGTCGCCTACGTGGAAATTTCGAAAGTAACCACAGACTAGGTAATTTTTTTATTATTTTTCTTCCATTTTGTTATACAATCGTAATATTGGATAGTAGTATTCACTTTTCAAAAAGGTTTCTGAACAACAACGCAGACGCAATATTTTGTAATTGCAGCTTGCTAGCAAAATCATTAGATATTTTTGATATTTAGTATAGACTCTTTCTGCTATAAAAAACAAATTTAATAATTAAATATGAAATATATTTTTCACATTTGTCAATTAATGTACATAGAATTACGTGTATACTGATACAAGTTTGGATAAGAACTTGTGAGATCACATTTCCAGAAGGAATATCTAGATTTTTATTACAAACTATTACGCTTTCGCTCTTTTAGTTGCATTTGGGGAACAGTTTTCCTGTTGACGTACTTCGCGGAACTTAGAAATTTCCAAAGTGAACTCTTTTAAAAGGAAGACAATTCTATTAATATATATAAAAGCTGGAAAGGGACGTCCAGCCCAGAAACATTACAAGAAAAAGTGAACATTAGCATATCTGATCTTTCTGCACTACATGTAATACTGAGATGCGAAGCAAACGAAAACAATCCGCCGGTTACTATGACAACCCATGACGTAAAGTTCCAAGACCGACGGCAGCGTCATCCACACACAACGACACTGATCCGGCCCACCGAGACCGTTGATTGGTTCTTTCGCTGTGCAGACGATGCTAACTGATTTCAATAGCGCATATAGGAAGTTGCTCGTCTCTATGTATTCTAGTCTGTGTAAAATATTATCGTACAATTTCTGCAACAGTAATAGTGTATGGAATTATCAAATTATACGTAGCAGATTACAAGGAATTTATATTTTGAAATAGGTTAACAGCCTGAAAAAAATCAACAAAAATTAGAATAAAATGTTAAACTCTTTGAAATCTAGTTTTACAGTATTAATTTATGGGCTTAAGCGGCTACTTTAGAAGTGAACAAAATTTACAAATAAAATCATACAGCTGAAACGTCCTAGAACCAAAATAGATCCATTATGACAGCTGCCTTTTGTACACATCATGGGTTCAATAGAAGGTAAGAACACGGAATTGCTAATGTTGACTCTTATTTATAGAAATTGAATAGCTGCTTGTATTAATATACATCAAATTCCAATCTGGAAAGCTGCTTAAAAAAAAAAAAAAAAAAAAAAGAAGCAGCGATTGTCATACATCAAATTTTTAGAGTACATGCGTTTATTGACCGAATAAAATTTAGCTGACTTGGACATTCCATAGAATTTCTTTCCTATATTTTACATGTTGTAAACGAACACATTGCAACACACGATAATTGCTAGCAGGGATAAAATTGAAGGGAAACGCGGGAGGACATCGTTCCCCCGCTTCCGGAAAATATGTCGTCCACCCACTTCCTATAAAAAATTACAATGGGGAAAGACAGGCACAGGGGGTGGTGTGACGTCATGCGTTCTCCTACCTTTTCTGATCCACAATTAACCCTGATCGCTATAAAATTTTAATAATTTATTTTGAAATAATTATCGAATTTGCAGTAGATGATGGGTGGAAGTTTTGATGATGGACAGAAACGAATGGTCGTACTTCGGAATGAAACGACGTAATCTGCTGTACTTTAGTTCGCCATAAAAGATAAATTTCGATGATGGTGATGGTGATGGTGTGAAAGTTACGTTGGCCCAACGACATTTACAGTGTATGTTGACCAACCAATAATTTGCCGTCATTTATTTAACAGTATAGTAACGATCTCGCTGCTCCTAATCACAATTTTACCTTCGTAAGAGCTACATTGCAAGTTAAATGGTTGGCAAATCCTCGGCAAAGCGACTAGTTATAAAGTAGCCAACAGTTTCCCACTGTTGGGCCTACTGTCTGTGCTAGTAGGGCTTCAGCGAAATTGTACGCTAAAACATATAGCCATGAGGGAACACGTTAAACTTCAGAGCATCGCAAGCTCCACAGTCTTTGCCGGGCAGCAATTTCGCCAACCCTAGAATAGAAAATAACCCTTTCTGTATTGCATCCCGGTCGTGTTAAGGAATCGAACCCGGGAGACTTGATAGAAGACAATGAGCATATCTGTTCATCTTCGTAAGTTTGCGTACACTGTGAACTTTTGGCAGGGGGGGGGGCGACCGGGACGATCGCCCCCCCAGAAGAGGAAGAAGTTTTCTTATTTTTTATATATAAATAAAACCCATCCCAAAGTTTGGAGCCCTTTAAAGTAGCAGTATGACAACCCACCGCCCCCCCCCAGAAGTCGGTCCTGGATCCGCCCCTGAGAACAGGTAATGTGCGTTATGTAATAGGAAAGTTGATAAAATATTTCAATGTGTATTCTTTTAAGCACCAACTTTATAACTGTTCTTAAAGCATGGTTAAAAGGAATGCAGCAAACAGAATGACAATGTAAAAATGCATGTGTTACTGGATTATTGAAGCTTACATCTATCTGAGCCTTATCAGCAGACGCTAGATAACACACAACTGCTTGAGTATATTGATTTAAAAAAAAAAGTAAAATAGTTTACTAGGAAGTGAAACGGTTGGTGTGTACAAAGGTTTTGTTTCATTGTTTAACAGTCTAACGTAGTGTTCATTCATTTGTTTGGGACATTTTATTGCGAAATTATAATCAAGAAAAGAATGGCAAATTCAAGGTAAATAGAAATGGTGGTAACATGTAAAACAAAGAGCTTTTACGAGGCACTCAAATGCTCGAAACCTGTAAAATGTAGCTGTGCAATTCATTTTTGTAGATTTCGCGTATACGTATTTCTATAGAAAGTTTTTTTTTTTTTTTTTTTTTTTGTATCAGGTGTTTGTGCTTTTCTGGGTGCTATCCCGTTTTATGGAGGCATAAATTTGTAAAATCTACGGAAGGAATATGTTACGTGATTTCACAATAGGATTGTATAAATAATCAAAATATATAGGGTCTTACTTCTCACATGTATAATGAGGTAGAAACACGAAATGCAAAGTGTACTCTTTAATACAGTACATACGTAGCACTCCATAAGAAAGAGTGAAGGCACTGTTCAGTGCCACCTAACACAAGTTGGATAATCTTTTAATATTGGTTCGTATTTTATGCATCATAGTGTTCATGCCGTATGTCACACGCTATATTTATATTCAACCCTCTTAAAGTCAGTCTTCACTCAATAATGCAACTCTTCTTTTAAGGAACCCTTTCTAAGACAGTAAGAGTGAATTTCTGCTAAGACAAGTTCATATTTCATGAATATCAGTATGCTTCCATAAAATGGGAAGCACGCTTTTTTTATTTTTTCGTGATATTGTATTGTACGAAGATAGAAAACGCTAGTTGTTGTTGAAACCTAGACTAACGTAGAGGTGCCGTTTTAGGGTCTAGGAGCTAATGTTTACGTACTACAGGTCATAAGTAGTATTTCTACCATGCTACAGACCTTGGAAAGTGCGACGCACAGGTAAATTCCAATCTTACTGCTGTAGTGTATCCAACTCTTCCAAAATAGCAATTTAGATATTATAAAAAAGTCTCATTTGTTTTTATTAAGAGGATGCATGAGTGGATAAACAATTCATTGACATATTAAATTTATAATTTATTATATAGGATCTTCCAGAAAGAACAGTGAGGTTTCGTGAGGCTGCTGTGTATGAATGATGGCACTTGGGTAGTTGAATGCAGGGGCGTCATTTAGGAAGGTCAGGGGCAATTGCAACTTCCAAATTTGGAAAACACATGTTTTTTAATCAGTTGTATACTAATTAAAAATGTGGAAGTCTTACAACTGTGGACAATCCCCATGTCTTAAACCTGACGTAACAGTACCGGTTGAATGATACACCATTTTGTTTGGCAACACAAATAGTGTACTGATGGAAGATGTGTGTGTTTTTACAACTAATATATTTGTCAATATATACTGAACAGTGTATATTTTTTATATAGAGTACAAAAGTAAGTACACTCATGTCCAAAATGATTGTCGCATATCTATAACTGTCTTCTTGTAAGAATATAATTTGATAATGATGTTGCAGGGCATATTAATACTGATAATACGTGTATAATCGGGAAATATATATTTGTGGTAAATTTCATAGGAAAAGAATTATAAATACGAAAATTAGAATTAGTAAAACAAAATGTTGCTAAATGGACAAGAAAGTTTGTTCTTGTTTTATTGTTCTTATTTATTGCTCTTTTGACATGAAATTTACGACATTCATGTCTTTACCAATTATACACATACTAACATTATAAGAAATATCGGGCGAATTCGTTATCAAACTTTATTCCTAGAACAACATTTTATAGACATGCGACAATAATTTTGGACATGAGCGTACATAACCTATTCCAGCAGAATAGGTACTATCAGATTGGCAGCAAACAACACTTTTTAACGCCTTATAAATTTATTTTCGTTGACTGTCGAAAATTAAGAATGAGAATATACTTTTGAACTATGCCATTTTGTTAAACTCGATGTGATGTTATAGTTTTGGACTGTATCTCATAAAGCGTTCTCCGTACTGTCGTCTTGGTAGGTCATGTAATGAAAAGCTTACTAAGTGTTTACTTTAATATTGAATTCATCTCAATAGGTAGCACGTTATTGTACAAAATCAATTTTTAGACAAAAAAATATTTTTTCTGGATTTTCTTGAAAACTACGCATGCGAATTTATTCTCACTAGGGTTGTCAACTGTCTAGTACTTTACCGGACAGGTCGGTTTTTGAACTCCATATCGACTGTCCCGTACTATCTAAACGGCGTGACAAACATCTTGGCAGTTAAAGGCGGCGCTCCAATTCCCTTTAAATGCTGCTAGCAAATGAGAGGCCAGCGATATTGCCACATTTATTTTGTACACATCCACGTCTATCCCCTGTCTTTTGACCGCGCTGTAGTTTGTCTCCTTAGCCATAGCCACACCCCTTTACCATTTGGCAACTTCGCCCCAGAGCTTGCGTTTTATTCGTTTAGCTGAAATGCCAAGATGTTTGTCACAGGCTTTATAACTGGACGTAAGGTCCATTAATTTTTGCTCTTACTAGTCCTATTCTGTGTTCTATTCAGATTATTGTTTAATTCCGTGGAAAATAGATTTAGCTGAATCTGGATCGTAAAAGAACTGCATTTGACAACCAGCTGCTCACGGCCATAGCGCACTTCCATTCCACAACGAATTTAGTGTTCCGTCACAGTGATGTTATCGTTTGTAAAGTGGCAGTGATGCAAATTTGGTCTACTTTTGGCTAAATCTAATATATTTGGGGAAGCATTTAGCCAAATATACAAAATGTGTATAGCCTTAAATATACTATAGTTTTTTTTTTTAAATGAAAGCCATATTTACCATATTTGGCCTTTTTATTAGCCATTAAATGATTTCTACAAGTACTTTTTTCTTTGAAAATAAAGTATAAACTTGAAAAATAAGCCTATCTGACATTGTAAACAAATTATATACAATATGCCGACTCAGCCAAAACTCGAATAAATAAGTTTAATAAATGCTTCACTAAAGTTATGAAATTCGAACTCCGAATCCTTCAATTTTATGTGATGTATACTTTTAGACTGTTTACATTTTTATGAGCGATGATATCACAATCTTAAGAGTACGAGGAGTTGCAATTAAATAACGAGACTGGTGTCATAAATGTGATGTATTGCAAAAAAAGTTACAATTGACTGGTATCCCCTTCAATATACTCCCCTCCCCTATCAATACACCACTGCATACGTGCCTTCCATTGTTCAAAGCAATGCTGTAGGCCATCAGATATCACTCTGTTCAACAACTCTGTCGTTTTTCGTTTCACCTCTTTCACAGACTGAAAATGTGTTCCCTTCAATGCACTTTTCATTTTTGGGAATAGATAAAAGTCGCAGGGAGCCAGGTCTGGGGAATACGGAGGATGGTCGAGCACAGGAATGCGCTTGGCTGCTAAAAACTGCTTCACAGAAAGGGATTATGGGCAGGCGCATTGTCTTGGTGGAGGATCCATGCATCGTTCTTCCACAAATCCGGTCTCTTCTTCCTTATTCTTTCCCTAAGCTTGATTAGGACTTGTTTGTAGTATGTCTGATTCACCGTTTGACTCTGAGGCACGATGATGCCCCTGATATATATATATATATATATATATATATATATATATATAACGATGAGCATTGCCTTCACTTTCGACTTGCTCATTCGTGCTTTTTCATTCTTGGCGATGTGGGCATGGATTGACGCTTAATCTCGGGGTCATACTGGAAAATCCATGTTTCATCACGTGATGCCACGTGTTAGCAAGTCTTGTTCTGCTTTGAGTCATTCCATTACGTCACAGCAAATGTCTTTCGAATGTCTTTTTGTTCCTGAGAGAGGTTTTTCGGAACAATTTTTACATAAACTTTTGTCGTGTTTAAATTGTCATGCAAAATTTGTCTTACTGTCTCTTTGTTAATGTTCGTCATGTCTGCGATCATCCGAATGCTCAGATGTCTATCTTTCCGCACAAGTTCATTAATTTTTTGAACATTTTCTTCCGTTCTTGAACTCAAAGGGCGTTCGGGTCGTTCATCATCTTCAGTCTCCTCCCTATCTTCTGAAAATCGTTTGTGCCATTCAAACACTCGCGCACGTGACATAGCATTATCACCATACAACTCTTTTAACGTTACACAACATTTCTTTTTCTTTTTTTTTTTTTGTTTTTTTAAATTTCACCAGAAATTTGATGTTAATGCGCTGCTCAGCTTTACTGTTCACCATGATTCTGGCACTACTGCAGAACATACTGTCATGCAAGCCTGCAAAGAAAAGAAAAGCTATCAGAATCATGAAACAAACAGTGGCTTCTCATGAAGGTTCAACAACAACACATCATTAGCTATCTCCCCCCCCCCCCTCTTCACGATCCTGCGCGACAGGAGATGGGCAATCTCGTTATTTAATTGCCACACCTCGCGTATACGTATTCGAGGAGAGTATCCGGTATTTCAATTTTCAAAAGTTGACAGCCCTAATTCTTACCCATGTCATTCAGGCCAGTGAGATCTTTTGATTGGTATGTTTGTGTCATCTGTGAACAAACAAACAAACAAACAAACAAAAAAACTTCATTAAATGTTAATATGGGGAATTTTTCCATTTTTATTAACGTTTCAGCACAAAAGACGAACACTTAAAGAATTAACGAAATATTCATACCGTGTCAAAGTTTGTCCTTACAGGTTACGTTGACATCTCGCTTAATCTTCTAAAGATTCTTAAAAGCATGCATACTTTTTTTTTTTTTTTTGTGTGTGTGACGCATATTTTCGAGTCTGTCTGTCTATGTATATTTATGCACAGTAGAAGTGAAAACAAGCGTTTTCCGTCCTCTCCCTCGACATTGCCTGAAGCGAGTACTTGTGTGTAAGCAAATCAAAAGAAGAGAGAATGTTAATTACGTTATCTTCTTATGACATGCGTTGTGCAAAAATAAACAGGACCGGTCTATTTCATTAAAAAAAATAAATAAATAAAGTAAGTAGGATATTATTTTTTAAAAAGAACCGGAAATTAAATTATGTTTGTATGAAAATCGTACAAGAAGCAATTAACATGATTATTTTTTTCCTGTGTTATTAGTATTATAATAAGTCATGTATGCCAAGTAGACTGACTGGCTTCTTCACCCTAAAGATATTCTGCTTTTTGTGTACATGTCTCTCAAACTTCAGGGCGAGAAAAAGAAATGTTCTACTTGTTCATTTTTCCCCCACAACATTTTGGTGTCGTTTTACTCAAAAAATGTGAGTAAAACTTTAGATTTAGGAAAAATCTTATTAATTCTACAATGTAAATAGCGTACAAAAATATCCAATAATGAGTTATACACCAATTGGTAGATTTTATTGAATTGAACAAATATATGGATGATTAGTAAGCTCTTATGCAATTTATTGGGGTATGTGTGAAACTGAGAACCGGCCAATGTGGATGCTGGTCGACCCCGTCATGTACGACACCTGTTAAGCAAAAACGCGGTGAACAATGAGCCAGGTACCAGTACGAGGGAACTTAGCCGTGAAATGCATGTTAGTTACATGACTATGCTATGCGTTACATGAAAATGCCTTGTATCTATACCACCTGCAAAATATACAAAGACTGACAGAAGCGTATTGCTAACCACGTGAAGCATTCTGCCATTGGTTCATTGAACAAATCATTACCACCATGCTGTTTCCTGCGTCAGTGCTGTTCACTGACGAGGCCATGTTTGGAAGGAATGGTATCATCAACATGTATAACACACACACTTGGGCAGATTATAACAGCATACAGTGCCCGAATTACTGGAAAACGTTTTTCTAGCCATTCGCCGCAACATATGATACAGGCATGTCGGGATTTCCGCGCACTTAAGTGTGAATGTCCATCGGTGACTGAACAACTTCCCAAGACGTTGGATCGGGCGTGGCGGTCCAGTGCATTGGGCTGCCCGATCTCCGGACCTGAATCCACTGGATTTTTATCTATTATAACACATGAAAAGTGCTGTGTATGCCACTCCTGTTGACGACGTCAACGGCTTGGAGCAGCGTATTCGTTACGACTGTGCAACTGTTCGCCATGACTCAGATATCTCCGAACGAGGTCTCCAATCCATGATCCAGGTCGTCACGCATGCATTGCTGTCCATGGCAGACAGTTTAAACATCTCCTGTGATGTGCCGGACTAACGTACTTTTGTGTCTCTCTGGACGTCGATATCTACCGTTTTGGTGTCAGGAATCACCTCCCGACGTTTGTTACATTATTTAAAGTTACACCCTATATATGTTACGTATTGAATTTTTGACATGGGAATCTTGTCAAATTAGAGATTTCGGCTGGTTTATGTTATTTATGACACTAACAAATCGACTAATTAAGCGATTTCGTAGGGTGTCAATGGAAACTTTGTAATTCGTCGGAGTCAGAGACCTGGAAAAATGAAATGAAATCAGCTGTAATTTTTGGCGTTCCACGCATATACTCGTTAGGGTGAAAGAGACGGATAATAAATAAAAGCGAACGATTATGAAGAAATTAAGAATGTGGGAAGAAACGGAAAATCTCGAGAAAACCCACGGATACAATATTTATTGTCCACCATCGTGTCTAGGAATCGAACCAGGAATCCTCTCGGACTACAGGTGAGCGCTCCTCTACCACCAACTGAACCATCGGGTCTTCCGAAAGACTTGGGAAGAATAACGGCAGTAAACTTCTAGTGATAATTAACACTTTGTGAATTAGGTGTTGTATTAATGCAGATTTGTGAGTCCGTAACGTAAATGGTACAAGGGCGGTTCCTTTCATATGCAACAGAGCATACTCATATTCCTAATTTAATGCTGTTTCGTGCAACGTAACATTAAGTTCATTGCACACAGACGCTTCCTGTCCTTCTTATGAAAACAGGTTGCAGGAAGTCGGCTGACTCGTTTATATATATATACATACTTTTTTTGGTGCAGAATTTAATGATAGTTTATGAGAAGCTTGCTATTAATAGAAGGCAGCTTGCAAGTGCATTACCATGTACGTTTTTAATATTTCAGTGAGTGTAGCAAGCGTGCTTTTCACTCTTGTTCCACTCAGCACTCGTTAACTAGATGCGCTGAAGTTATCATCCGTTAAAGAAGAAGGAAAAAACTTCATTGCAGTATAACTACTGTATGAGCGAAGTTCCAGATAAATCGACCAACACTCATACAGAAGAGGAATAACTTTATGGTCGATTAATACTCCTTATGGTCAATTAATACTCCTTATACTACTGCTCAAAAGTTTTCGAACAACCCGGATTTGAGTGAGCATCTACTATGGGCCTGTTGTTTTAGTACGAGAACTTCGCTGTCGTGTTTCTGAAGAACTTACGTCTAAAGCATAAGATTTAGCTATAGTTTCTGGATCAGAATCTGAGGGATGCTTCAGATACGTTATATCTTAACCATATATAAAACTATATGAGCTGACATAAGTTATTGAGCACTTCCTGTAGGGCTACCATGATTAAATTTGGCATGATTGTAACTTTCCGGAACTAACCGACAGGAAAATTAACAAAAGTCAATATTTCTAATTTTTAGGAGGTCTAAAGAGGGGATGAAGAATTTCCCCATGTTATTTAAATGGGCTTTTTTTTTTTATACATATAATCTCATGTTTTAGATACATAGAATTGGAATAAACATTTGAAATTCGGTATGCTTGTACGTTTTTGTTAGTGTTACCTAAGTGAATCATCAGAAATAAAAATTTCCAATCGTAGAGTGGTTTTATGGGGAACTGAAAAATCTTTTCCATGTTATTTATATGGGACGTCTTCTACACCCCAAAATGTTTAGGTAGTTCCGGCAGAATTAGAATGATGAAATTTGTCATGATTGTAGCCTTTCAAGGCTAAGCCACAAGAAAATTGTCAAAAGTGAATATTTTTAATCTTTGGGGGGTCTAAAGGAGGATGAAAAATCCCCATGCTATTTAAATGGGCGTTTTCTTGGGATACAAAATATCTTTTAGATAGTTGAAAATAGGTAAAGAAATTATAGAATTGTGGGTTCAAGTGGTGGAAAGCCGTAGGCCGAGTAAAGACAGTGTGTAGGGGCGAAGCCCCCGGATAGGCAAATTCAGGAAATATGAGGAGCAAGTTAACGAAATTCAATGTTGATGCAAAGACCGATAGATAAGAAATGCGAGGCCGTAGGCCGAGCAAACTTGGGGCCTGGGGGCGGAGCCCCCAGCTAGCCAAAGGCTAGTCTAATTATAGTTCTTAAAATGTACGCACAAAAAAATAAGTGATATATATGGTATAATAAAAGTGAGGTAATACTAGTTTTGTTTGAAAGATATAGGGGTCAACGCAGTGTCAGAATTTCAAAAGGATTGCAAATTTTAAGTTTTATAGTGTTTTACAACTTGTTTTTACGTTAACATTTTAAAAGCCGTAAGTACCATAATTTGAAAAGTATTTATGACGGCCTCTATACGATTTTTCTGTGATCAATTGTCACTCAGTGGGAGCGTATGTGTAGTTTCCGTTGTTGCTATTCCAACGAGCGAAAATTGGACATACGAAACCATCGTAAACATGTTTCAAAGATAATATTTTGACTTCATTATTTTGTTTATTTGTTAAAGTTTAGTGCCCCGTGTCAGGGGCACTAAAGCTATATGAGACGTGGATCAGTTTAAAATGGAATCCGAATCACTCGTAATGCGTTATTTTTTTTATTGCTCTCACACTGGGAATCGATTCCGGGACATCGTGCATAAAAAGCACACACGCTAGCCACTAGACTGGCAGTGGTACAACCTTATTAGTTTCCCGTTCGACTCAAAAATTTTCTTTCTTATTCTTCACACTCGCATTTCGAATGATTACAATCTTTTTTTTTTTTTTCATCGCTTTTGCGTGGTATCTACAGGGTGGATATTCCCCTGCATTGATCAAGTATAACATTCTAGTTTATAGGTTTATTTGCTTCGGCTCTTCCGAGCTTAAGATATAAGTAAAAAGACATTAAGAACAAATAATAAAGAAACTAAGTCTACCTGATGGATAACCGTAAGAAATTATATAAAAAGCAATGACGGGACTGTATACCTACTTTTAGGCCACCCTGTATGTTTCTGCTCCATAACGTGCAATACCTCACACGAAAAGCTTTTTAGTACACTATATTATTATTTGGTTATATATTCTTTGAAATGTTAATATAATAAAAGTCGAGTTATTGGTCATTAAAACAGTTTATTTATTTATTTATTTATTTATCCGTTCATGTGGGCCTATCGATTATGAAAGCAAAACAGTTCTTGCGGAAGAGAGAGAGAGAGAGAGAGAGAGAGAAAGCAAGCGAGGGAAAGAGAGACAACTACCTCCAGTGATATTTAGAAATACATCATACCGATTTATAAATAGACTATTACAGCAACTAGAGTTTTTTTTCCCTTAAGTGTAATATGGTAGTAACTTTTTCTGTAATTTTTTCTAGTCTATGCATTCCACTCCAATCCAAAAGTGGACACGTTTTATGTGTGATTGTGTTTAAAGGAAAACACATCTCGCCATCAGTATTATAGGGAAATGAAACACTGTTCCAGAATTCCAACTCAAAAGAAAAAAAAAATCCATTGTTGCTACGCTTCGATTTTAAAAAAAGCTTTTCCCTTCCATCTGTCTCTTTTGAATTCTTGTGTATAGCAATGATTGTGTGTGTAAGGTTTTCATCATCGTTATGACTGATACATGTATGTACTGATCCTGGGTCACATTCTTGTGTGAGGACTTGGAAAGCATTAGTAATGACGTGACAGACAGGTCTACTAGGCTGCATAATCTAGAGAGTTACAGTAACGTTGCATTTTGAAGCTTTTAACTTTAGATTACGTTGAATTCAATACGCTATAATGCCCATATGCTGTTAGAAGATTAGCGTTTAGCATATTAAGCTTTGATAGTGTTTTTGAAGCGAATGATTGTTGTGAGTCAGTTTTATTCTAAAGGAGGTGATGAAAGAAGTATGGGCACCAGAATCAGTTCACAAATAAAATTTAATAAAAAGAACAGTTGAGAATACTCCAAGAGCAGGGCCGTACTGTAACCAGGGGCCCACCGGGAGGTACTTTCTGAGGGGCCCATGCACATGTATGTACTGCTCCTCCCCAACATATACGTACTGCGTACTAATAGTACGCACCACTCAAAGCAAATGTATAGCATATTGTACTTATTTCACACAAGCCAAGACCATGGACCCACAAAAGACTTATTTCACACTAAACCACACAGCCTCTAGGAAAACCCTACTTAGGTAAATCCTTTTAAAATAAGGTACTAACAGGGCCGGATTGGGAAGGGGGGTGCAAAGATGCACATGCACGTCCGTTCGTTGTAAATATACACTACCTAAAGTGAGAAGATAGCAGTGAGTTTTGCACAATTAATAGTTTGTCAATTTTCTGAATGTTGAAGGAAAAGAATTCATCGAGAGCAGACATACAGCATTTCCAAAGGAATTCCTCATTCACATCACAGATGCCTAAAGGCATTTAAAAGACTCAAATTTAATTCAGATAATTATACTGGTTGGTAGTTGTTGGTGCACCCCCCTCAGAAAATCCTGAATCCGGCCCTGGGTACGAATGAATGAATTTTATTTATTTCCTTTAAGTATTTTTGGAGGAACGGAAAGAAAACTAACTTAAATTTGCATCTGTACAAGGCCCCTTATGATGCCCTTAACACGCGTTTTAAAATACATTAGAAAGCTTCTTACAAACAACATAGTGATTCCTTCTGTAATTTTTCTCTAAAGATATAAATATTTTCCTCTCCTTTAGAAAAAGAAAGAAATGAATGAGTTTCTTGCTTCAGGACTACGTGACCAACAGGGGCTCCAAAATTTTAAAAATTACTGAAAATAGTTTCACCATAAAAATTTAAAGAATATAACATGAGTCCCTCCTATATAATTCATGGGCCCTTTTGAACATGTCGAGAGAGGGCCCATCATAAAAGTTTTTGATAGGGCCCCTTATATTTTTCCGCTTCAGGGCCCCCAATGGTCTTAATCTTGCCGTGTGTACTTTCTCTATGGAAAACAACGGTGCTGTAAAATGTAAATTATTATTTAGTTTCAAGTTATGGCAACATTTGAGATTTCAATTTAGCTGAATACTTCAATATTAGCAAAATTATAAAGCAGAGTGGGCAATTAGGAATCTTTCAAAGGTTGAATTACGAAAAATGTGAAAGGCTGTTTCATCAATATCATGCGCTAGCAATGCTGTTCTTGAATTAATGACTGTATTGTCGGTACTCGGCATGTTATCGTCCTCCTTTCCGTTACTCCCGTATGTGAGGAGTGCGTGATGTGTGCTTTTTTGTACATATAGGTCTACATTTACTTACGATGCAGGCGGAGACCCACTAAAAAAAAATCAGCGTCCAGGGTTCACCGGGAAATTTCCCGGTTTCCCGCCTGGTCAGTACGGCCCTCTCCAAGAGCATTGTAAGAATGAACTTTATATATATATATATATATATATATATATATATATATATATATATATATATATATAATTAACTTCTACAGGCTTTATACCAATTGTTCTATGTACTTTATTATTATACTCATTAAACAATCCTTGTAATATATCTGTCCATTTATAATTTTCTTGAGTACTAATATTTTTTCCACGTGTTTTGTTTAAGAGTTCTGTTAAAACGTTCTATGATACTTTGTTTTACGAAGATACATGCTCGAAGTGTAGGGCTGAAAATTGAAAAATTCGCAAAATATCACCTCTCTATGACTTACAGTTCGCGAGATATGGCGCCTTAAATCTCCCGAAATCGGAACTTTTTTTTGGTCAATATCTCGGGAACAGTAAGAGTGACGCAGTTTTTGACGCTCTATCAAATGGAGGGCTCAACTTTGAGCCCTCCATTCTCCATTCGATAGAGTATCAAAAACTATCTGAAAGAAGTGTTACATATATATATAATACAGGTGGCGAAATGGATTTTTTTCATCAGGGTAGGCCCATAATAATATAGACATAGATAACGAACTTTTTCAAGTTCGTTGAACATGAGGGAATATCATATATAAGACTTTTTTTTTAAGACTGTTGCTATTTGCAGTAGTAAGTAAAGTTTTATTAGTAGTAGCTTTTTATGATTTCAAAATTTGAAGATACTTGTAATTATCTATAATAATAATAATAATAATAATAATAATAATAATAATAATAATAATAATAATAATAATAATAAGTGTAACATCCTATAGGTCAAAGGAGCCGAATGATTAAATCAAGTGAATGATAATGGAGGAATTGGTGGAATGATAAGTGGGAGGAAAACGGAAGTACATCGAGAAAACCCACGCACACGATGTTGCCCATCACAAACACGGTTGATTATGAAAGTGAACGATGAAATAGTTAGTGGAATGAGAATGTGGAAGAAACAAAAGAACTCTGACCCGATATACTGCGCCACAAATTCGCGTGACCTGGGATAGAATGAGGTACCCCTTACGCTGGAGATGAAAGCTCTACCACTGAGCCACCGTGCCGCCAATATTTATCAGTCTTATTGCAAACCTTTAAAGAAAAATTTTTATTCTTAAAATGGGTTCTGTATCTTATATCTTAGCTCTAAATTTCTAAGCCAGTACCAGTTTATACCTTCGAAGAGATCTCATAGTTCGTAAAGGACTTATAACTTTTAAATGCGGAAATATGATAATTTTTTTTATACGTATATACTGTACACACATATATATGAACGACATAGCTCACAAGTATTTATATGCGTCAGGTATTCGACGAAAAAGGTCAAGACGGGACATTGCCCCTCTCAGTTAGACTCACTCACATATATTCACATACGTACACATTGCTCCCATCACACACACACACATAGTATAAGAGATTGAGAGAGAGAGAGAGGCGGCCCCGTATCGAGGTATCACATCGATCACCTTCTCTTTTGCTTTTCTGGCCATTCATAGGTGTGGAAAACATGTTTGCACTGCAATCTTGAAGGAACGGTTGAGATCTTTCCAGCAGTTTTTTCCAGAGAGCAGAAACTAACTTTTTCCCACAAGAGGGCTTCCCTGAGGTAAAGCAGAAAAGTAAAAGCGGCGCAGTTGCCTCTCCTGTAGATGGATGTGACTGGAAATATTACAGTGTTGCCAGAACTAAATATTACGTGATGGCACGGAATTCACATAACTTCGCTAAAGGCGCGGGAGAGTTTTTTAAAAATATTTTTTATTGTGGTTTTTTTAAAGTACAAGAGAACCGGGCTGGCAAGACTACTGACTAGCAATTGCAGTAACGGCAAAATTAACAAAAGAGAAGTATCAGGAATAGCGGAATTTATTGAAAGTTTTCGGTAAGAAATTACTTTTGATGTAGTACGTGATGAAGTAGTAGTAATTTTCAAATGATTCAATTACGTATATTTTCCAAACTTTTTCGCAACTACTGATACGTGGTACCTATCAATTCGTTCGTGATTAGTTGGTCTTTTTTTTTCTTAGAGTTTCTTTTTTTCTTCTTTTTGTGAATTAGATTCCCGTCAGGTTCTTCCTTCCCGAAATAATGTCTGATCCACTCGCTAATTTGCAGCCTGATCATCAGTGTGTATTAGCTTTTTGCATTCCGTGTGGTTTCTTGACTTCTTGGAGTTGAGAAATTTCTTTTATGCTAGATTAGTTTAAATAGTTCTTCACACGAGGAGAATAAATAGGCTTACGAAAAATATTTCAACCCTCTTTTTTCCCTATAGAGTGAGCATTTGAATAGAAAGGAAATGAAAAACAAAATCACCTTGTACCAAATGCTGTGTTCCAAAATAAATTTCGAACATAGTATTTAAGGGTAGAGGTAAATGTCAAGGCACGTCAGCTGTATTCCTCCGGTAGTATTTGAGAATAGAAGTAAATTTCCAGGCAAGCCGGGTGTATTCCTCCAGTAGTATTTGAGAGTAGAAGTAAATTTCCAAGCACCCAAGTGTATTTGTCCAGTAGTATTTGAAGGTAGAGGTAAATTTTCAGGCAAGCCAGGTGTATTCTTCCAGTAGTATTTGAGAGTAGAAGTAAATTTCCAAGCACCCAAGTGTATTTGTCTAGTAGTATTTGAAGGTAGAGGTAAATTTTCAGGCAAGCCAGGTGTATTCCTCCAGTAGTATTTGAGAGTAGAAGTAAATTTCCAAGCACCCAAGTGTATTTGTCCAGTAGTATTTGAAGGTAGAGGTAAATTTTCAGGCAAGCCAGGTGTATTCCTCCAGTAGTATTTGAGAGTAGAAGTAAATTTCCAAGCACCCAAGTGTATTTGTCCAGTAGTATTTGAAGGTAGAGGTAAATTTTCAGGCAAGCCAGGTGTATTCCTCCAGTAGTATTTGAGAGTAGAAGTAAATTTCCAAGCACCCAAGTGTATTTGTCTAGTAGTATTTGAAGGTAGAGGTAAATTTTCAGGCAAGCCAGGTGTATTCCTCCAGTAGTATTTGAGAGTAGAAGTAAATTTCCAAGCACCCAAGTGTATTTGTCCAGTAGTATTTGAAGGTAGAGGTAAATTTTCAGGCAAGCCAGGTGTATTCCTCCAGTAGTATTTGAGAGTAGAAGTAAATTTCCAAGCACCCAAGTGTATTTGTCCAGTAGTATTTGAAGGTAGAGGTAAATTTTCAGGCAAGCCAGGTGTATTTCTCCAGTAGTATTTGAAGGTAGAGGTAAATTTTCAGGCAAGCCAGGTGTATTCCTCCAGTAGTATTTGAGAGTAGAAGTAAATTTCCAAGCACCCAAGTGTATTTGTCCAGTAGTATTTAAAGGTAGAGGTAAATTTTCAGGCAAGCCAGGTGTATTCCTCCAGTAGTATTTGAGAGTAGAAGTAAATTTCCAAGCACCCAAGTGTATTTGTCCAGTAGTATTTGAAGGTAGAGGTAAATTTTCAGGCGAGCCAGGTGTATTCCTCCAGTAGTATTTGAGAGTAGAAGTAAATTTCCAAGCACCCAAGTGTATTTGTCCAGTAGTATTTGAAGGTAGAGGTAAATTTTCAGGCAAGCCAGGTGTATTCCTCCAGTAGTATTTGAGAGTAGAAGTAAATTTCCAAGCACCCAAGTGTATTTGTCCAGTAGTATTTGAAGGTAGAGGTAAATTTTCAGGCAAGCCAGGTGTATTCCTCCAGTAGTATTTGAGAGTAGAAGTAAATTTCCAAGCACCCAAGTGTATTTGTCCAGTAGTATTTAAAGGTAGAGGTAAATTTTCAGGCAAGCCAGGTGTATTCCTCCAGTAGTATTTGAGAGTAGAAGTAAATTTCCAAGCACCCAAGTGTATTTGTCCAGTAGTATTTAAAGGTAAAGGTAAATTTTCAGGCATCCCAGGTGTATTCCTCCAGTATAGGTTAGAAAATCAGTATGGATGGAGGTCTGTGCCGATATAAAACATACGCATCCGAAATACATCTACCCGCTTCCGCAACACCTCAGTCTGCAGCCGCAGATAACATAACAAATATATAAAACTAGTTCACTTTTTGACAATAACAATTTCAAAAATAATTTGTATTAGACCCTATAACAATTGTAATTTGTAAATACCTCTTTTATAGTTTCTTGAATCCTGTGATATGATATCAATAATTTTCTAGCAAAACACTTCACTAATACTATTTCATGCTACTGTAAGTCAGCTACGCTAAATATAATAAAATTCTTGGAAACAGAAATACTAAATTATTGAAAAAAAAAATCATTATACTATTTTAAGATCCCTTCAAATGCAGATTTCTGACAAGAAGATTGTCAAGCTTGTAATATTATATTTGTCAATTAATTTTAGAGCACATTCTCTTTCTCTCTCTCTCTCTAAATTCATAAGATAATTGTGCTTTTGATCAGAAGCAAAATCAAAATGGAAATTAAAGATCCTCCAGAAAGAAGAAGAACCAACCTCACACAAACTGCCATAAAATCAGATTGATATGTGAGATTTATTATAGGGTTTAGAAGTAGAGAAAATAATTAACGAAACTCGATTTTGATCTGGTGGTCATTTTTCTTGAAAGAGTAAAAGTATTTTGTTACAAATTGTAAATAATTAATCATTCTTGTCTTTTCACGAACAACAGCATTTTTATCCGCCATCCGCACAAGAACTAAAAATATGTCCCCAAAGAGCTTTGATGAGGCAGATGCTGTACTTTTACAAAAAATATGTTTTTCTTTGTGTTATTACAAGTCGTTATGTTTGTTTCTCATTTTTAATGTATTTATTTCTTAATTTGCAGCCATTCAAGAAGGGAGGATCGATCGCGAACACCAACGGCATCTTCCAACTCGGACACCACTTCCACCAAACAAAGCAACAACAAGTAAGTCGCTGTTTTCATTGCATCTCAAATCAAGCTCCTTGTTTTACATAAGAGAGACGTTATTCCTTTGTGTAACGACGAACACAGCTTTCCATCGTCGAAGTGTTAAAAGTAAAATGAATTATACAACAACGTGTTTTACATATAATAACTATTTTCTTTGAAGTAGAACTTTGTTACTAAATTAACCTTTTTTGGGTGGGGGGCGGTGGGAGAGGGATGAACAGTTGGTTGTGGAACAGACATATTTTACCTTCTTGCAGCAACAACCCGAGAAAGCGATGAGATCTTGAAGCTTTCATCAGTCTCCGTATACTAGAGCTCTGCACGTGCTCGGGCCGTGAATTTTTTAATCTACAACCATATTTCTCGGGCCTAAGTTTATAAATGTATTTTACAACGATATATTTGCACCGTTCTTTCTGGAAAACTTTTAAAGCACAACTGCAAAATTAAACCTCTAATTGCTGTAAATAAAAATACAATTTTGCGTTAATTACTTAGTTTCTGTAATTCGGACTTATTTTGGGCTAATTAGATTATCACACGAGCGCGGGCCGGGCTCGGGCCCAAGTGCTAAAACGTATTTCGGACTCGGGTCGGGCCTCACATTGTAAATTCACGGGCCGGGCCGGGCCCGGGCTAAAAATTCTGGCCCGTGCTGACTACCGTATACAGCAAGTTTCATTTGTGTTGTTAAGACTTTCAAGCTATGCTATGTATAAGTACCACAAATCTTATAGAACAATTTTGTCAATGCGTTCGTCTGTCGACAGGTATCCGAACGAAAACTGTAAGAGATCTCGAAATCCCCCCCCTTTTTTTTCTTAGCAATCTTTAAGTGCTTCAATGATACATTCCATCTCTTCTGTTTACTCTATTAAAACCGAAAATAGTTTATATTAGTCATTTCAGGTTTTAAAGTTGATTGCCATAAAACGAAAACGGTAACGAATAGCCAGAAGCAGTTTTCTGCAAACGATTTAGCGTCTCGAGGCAACCTACCATAACTATTTCGAATTCTTTACCAGAACCGCAAGTGGATAAAATTTAATATTACTTCCGGTTTCTGTACTGATTTTCATAGTCCAAAAACAGTAAGAGATATAGAGATGCAGTTTTCTTGCAGTTGATTCAGCATACAATTGATTCAGGTTTTATATTCTCCGTTAACCCTGTATTCAAACCTGAAGTGGTTAAAATAAACCGTTTTCAGTTTTAGCATTTATCGCCATAGAAGAAAATGATTATTACATAGCTACAAGCGGTTTTCTGCTAATAACTCAGAGTCCAAAAGAACGTGTGTTCACAACACGCAAAACTACCAAAACCGGAAGTGGTTGAAATTTACTACTTCCGGTTTCAATACTGGTTTTCGTAAAGCAAAAGCGGTAAGATATATATGTGTTTTTTTTTTTTTTTTCAATTGATTCAGCTCTGCCTTTTCCATTAACCATCCATTCAAACCTGAAGTGATTAAAATTAACCATTTCCAGTAGCATTTATCGCCATAGAATAAAAATGGTAATATGTAGCGAGAAGCGGTTTTCTGCAAGATTCAGGGTGTCAAGAGAACATACCATCACAACTCGCAACACTCTACAAAAACCGGAAGTGGTTGAAATTTAATATTACTTCCGGTTTCAATACTGATTTTTGTAGAACAACAACGGTAAGAGATATCGAAATGCAGTCTTTTGCAATCGATTGAGCTTCCCAATAGTACGTTGTATCTATTCAAACCAGAGGTGGTTCATATTAACAATTTCCATTTTCAATCTTTGTCGCTATGGAACAAAACCAGAATGGCATAGCGAGTAATGGCTTTCTGATATGGATTCAGCGTCTCAGAAAGACGTTCTACCTTTGCTCTTATTAATCTATGGCAACCAGTAATTATAGATGAAGTTGGAGATTGAATTTACATAGTTTGGAAGTGTACCGTCGTTTCATACTGTGAAGTGAAAGTCATTTGTTGAACCGTAGTTGTTTGAAGTGCTCAGAAATTGGACAGTGACGAAAGTAAACTAATTCTTATAACTTAACTAACTCGTCATTTTTTCGCATGTGGTTCACATGACAGAACATGACTATCGCTTTCCTTGTCTTAATTAGTAACTTATTTCCTTCTAGTGAATGGGCACGTTATTTGTCATTATGTAGATCCAAACTAGGGATGGCCACAAAGTTCCGGTTCCGCGAGGAACCGGTTCTCGGAGATCCGGTTTTCAGAACCGGTTCTGGACCTGGATCCGAAAACCCAGTTCCAGATCCGGATGTTACGAACCGGTTCCAGATCTGGATCTGAAAACCCGGTTCCAGAACCGGATCTTAGGAACCGGTTCCAGACCTGGATCCGAAGAACCGGTTCTAGACCTGGATCCGAAGAACCGGTTCCAGACCTGGATCCGAAGAACCGGTTCCAGACCTGGATCTGAAGAACCGGTTCCAGACCTGGATCTGAAGAACCGGTTCCAGAACTAGATCCGAAAACCGGTTCCGGAACCGGATCTTCTAGAACCGGATCCGTCCAGACCCGAAAACCGGTTCCAACAGGAACCGGTTCTGGCCATCCCTAATTCAAACCTAATGTTACCCACGAGACGAGAAGGACATTTTTATTTTAAATTCGAAACGAGACGAGTAATACAGTATTACACACAATTTTCGCTGTAGGCTAAAAATAATTATGGATCGCCTGGTACTTATACAACCAAACTATCACAGAAGTTTGGTTCATTGCAGATCGCTAGACGTTCTGTTCACTTTATGTAATATATATTCTTTTTATTCCTGTAATAATTAGGTTACTGCTCAGTTTGTTTGTTTATTGAGAGTTAAATATTGCCACTTAAATTTCTGACGACAAAATAATTTCAAACAATCCTCACTGTAGTTTATTTAAATACAGATAGGTATATTTTTTGATTGCGTGTATGCATAGTCAATGTCAGTTTATTAAGCATTATTTCAGCAGTGTGCTTCAGTGTTTGGTTTGAGATCCTTATGTGGCTTCTGTAGTGAAAAAATTTAGGAATTATTTTGACTTCCTACAATACATTTTTAAGAGAAAAATATTCTTTCATTAGCATTTATTAATTTAATATGATTAGTCTATGTATATAGTAGCATACCTACTTGGATTGATTGAAAAATTAAATGAAATATTTAAGTTTTACGTTCCACGGTTATGCCGGTTAGGCTAAAGGAGACGATGATAATGAGTAATGAATAAATGGTGGAATGAAGGAAGTGGGAGGAAACGGGAGAACCCCGAGGAAACCCACGCACACGGTGTTTGTCCACCACAAAGTTCACTTGGCGGGGGCTGGGATCGAACCCGGGACCCTAAGCACCAGAGGTGATTCGATTGATTGAGTCTGAAAATATCTTTTAATAATAATAATAATAATAATAATAATAATAATAATAATAATAATAATAATAATAATAATAATAATAATAATAAACAGTCGTAAAAAGACTAAATAACGCTTTTATAAACTGTACTAAAGATATTTTTGGTATGATAAGAAATAGGAGTAATGGGAGCATTGGGGGGAATTTCCTAAGGTTGAGCTTCTCCCCAATATATATTGGAACTGCGTCGCTATAATCTTTTACCAATCACACCCAGTTCTTTCTGCCATAGTCTCGTTTTTTTAAATTATCCCACAATAAGTAAATACAGTAAAAATAAATTTAAAAAATGAAGAATCTAGTATTTTAATGGATTTTATAAAAACAGTGTGTTTACTTTTTAAATGATTATTTTTCTGAATTATTAGAAATATTATTCTCTCCCGTACATTCACAATACTTCGTCATTATTATTATTATTATTATTATTATTATTATTATTATTATTATTATTATTATTATTATTATTATTATTATTATTACTGTTGTTTTGTATGATTGCGAAACATGTTCGCTTACTCTGAGGGAAGAACATGGACTGAAAGTATTTGAGAACAGGATCCTGAGAAGAATATTCGGATCCAAGAGGAACGAGAATGGGGAATGGCGGAAGCTTCATAACGAGGAACTACATAGTTTATACGGTTTACCCAACATTGTTAGGGTCGTCAAGTCTAGGAGGCCTAGGTGGGCAGGTCATGAGGCTAGAATGGAAGAAAGTAGAAACGCTTTTAAAGTCTTGACTGGTAGACCCATAGGAAAACGACCATTAGGAAGACCTAGGCGCAGATGGGAGGACAATATTAAGATGGATCTCGCAGAGATAGGAATACAAAGTAGAAACTGGATGCAATTAGCTAAGGATAGAAGTCAGTGGAGAGCTTTTGTGAACGCGGCATTGAACCTCCGGGTTCCATAGGCCATACAGTTAGTTAGTTAGTTTAGTTATTAGAGGAAAGGGGGGCAAGAGTACGCAAATTTTAATTAAACTTATATATTTTGGTAAAAAATAGTTACAACGGAAAACTTTTACATGGAACACAAAACTTGAACTCTCCTTTACGAAATGTGAACTCAACTTTTATATACCTCTATTCTTAGAGGAAGTAGAACTCATAAAATGAAAACATTCAAATTCGTACTCTTGCCCCTATATGTGGGGCAAGAGTACGAAATCAAAGGGACAAGAGTACGCACCCAAAAGAGCATTAACAATTATCACAGATGAAGGTGCTACTCCTTTATATGATATGCATTGTTCATGCCACCATTCATGGCATCTTGCGCACTTGATCCAGTCTTCTATTAGTGGATCACTGTAAATGATATTGCATAATGGACACTCGTACACTACTTCCTCACTGACCTGAGGAGTTATAGCTACAACTTCGGTTGTAGCTTTCCTGGTGTAAGATGATGTTTGCCTTTGCTCTTTGGAGAGAGCCGTTTCGAAAGTAAGTTCTGCTTGAAAGGAGAGGATGTCAGAATCTCTGATTGACTTCGAGAAGATCAAGATCTACTGGTTGAGTGCTTGGTAGCAGTTGGAGGAGGACTGACAACCAACAAAGCAGAGCATGGTGTAAATGGTCCACATGGGCCCCTGCTTACCTCCAGTTAAGATCTAGTTTACTGGTTGAAAGTTTGGTAACCGATGAACGAGCAGTCAGCAGAGAAGTGTTTGATGTGGATAATCCGCATGAGCTCCTGCTTGCTTCTAGTGAGAATCCAGTGTTACTGGTTGAAGGTTAGGTAACAGATGAATGAGAACGAGCAACCGGCAGAAGAGTATTTGAAGTGGACAGTCCGCATGAGCTCTTGCTTGTTTCTAGTGAGGATCTAGCGTTACTGTTTAAAGGTTTGGTAACAGATGGCGGAGGACGAGCAACTGGCAAAGGAGTGTTTGATCTGGATGCACCGCATGGGTCCCTTTTTACTTCCAGTGAATCATCCGATAAACGATTTTGGGCTCTATTCAGGTCTGATGCTTGATTTTTTGCTTCAGGAATGCTTTCGTCTTCAGACCTCTCTTCTACATTTAAGTCTATCACATTCACAATAGAAGGAAGAAAAACTTCTTCAAAGGCTGGATACCAATGTTGCAGCGTTGTAGTCATCATCATCATAGGTATTCTTCCTTTGTTGGCAGGTCACTTGCCGCAGCTGAGAAGCTTCCATGCTCCATGGTCCTCCGCTAACTTCTTCGTCTTCGTGTATGATCTTTCTGTTTTTATATCATCCATTAATTGTAGTCTCCTTCGCCCCTTCCCTCTCTTTCCTGCCACCATACCCTCTAGCATGCCCCTCATGATACAATTTCTTCTTATCCAATATCCCAACTAGTTTCTCTTCCTCTTCTTAATAATATCTAAAAGTGTTCTTTTCTCACCCACCATTTCTAACACTCTCTCATTCGTTTTCCGCTCGACCCAATTAATTCTTTCCATTCTTCTCCACACCCACATTTTGAAGGCTTCCAGTCGATTTTCATCACCTTTACGTAATGTCCACGTTTCCGCCCCGTACAGTACAACACTCCACACAAAGCATTTTATGAGTCTTTTTTGTAGTAAGCCTCAGTAAACAAACTCGCAATTTGGAATTAGGCGGGATGGATGATTCCTCATCCATTTATCACACACAGTTGAATACCAGGATTTCATCGGGTCAAAAAAAGGAGCGATCTAATAGTTTCCAATTATGACTGGGATTTGGTGGTAAACTCAACATCACTATCCTATTTTGCCTGCAGAAATCAATCGCTTCGATTGAAATGTGAGAGGTCTGATTGTCAACAAGTAAAAATACCTTTTTCGTAACCGAATTTGATCGCACATGTTAGTGTAAATAATATAACCATTCTACGAAAAGTTGTGAGTTGATGAACCAGAATTAGATATTCCCACAGAACCTGGCGGCGAGGCATCGAATAATTCTTGTTTCATTTGTTTTGTGGGAAATATCTGGGGAATAAAGGAATCAGATGCACTCACCATGAAACAGCTGTTATGTTAACTCCAAAATCACTAGATACAATTTTATTCACAACTGATTTTTAGTCGACTTTTGGAACTTTATGAGGAACCGTATTTATTCCAGTTTCGTACATGTTGTAGATATCCCGTGGAGAAAAGCAGGTTTGTCTTACAAGATCTTTTAGACAATTAAAAAAGCATTCAACTTGTGGCTTCCTAAAACCACGAGCTCTCCCCAGACCAGTCTTTGAAGGCTGTTGCAAAGCAATTGTTAAATGTCTACGACGGAAAGACTCTGTCCAATCTCTTTCTGCCATTCGATTCACACGACTAAAGGATATGGGGCACCTAGTTACGTTCAGCAAAATTGTATGCCATTCTTCTTAGATCTTTTAAAGTTAATTCATAGAAGAATTGATCCAGTAATGTGATATATTACACTAATTCGTTCTCCATTTCTTTGGTAAATAGGCCTACTGGCTTTATTGTACCTAAAGACGTTGCAGATTCTCATTCAAAAAAAGAAAAGAAAAATCCTTAATTCTCCTTATATCAGTAATGGGAATACATAGGATACAAAAAAAAATAAGATAATATTTAGACCCTTTATAAAAAATATATTTGCAGCTTATTCCATCAGTTACAGAATGCTTGTCACCTACAAGGGTAACTTGAAAACTTCTCGACCTATCCTTGATGAAGCTACATATTGTCAAATGTTAGGTTAGGTTAGCTTCATATATCTTTATAGAATCCCATACCAATCATTGGACTGATACCGCCTTATGCAGAGTCGTTTTAACGTATGATTACTAAAGGACTGACCACTACAGGAAACATACGGTAGTCGAACTTTTAGTATGGCACTAATCACGCGTCAGAACGACTCTGCATAAGGCCCATGAGGACAAAGCGTAGTATTTCTGAAACCTGAATAAAATAAGCAAGCGTAACGTTATTCAATAACTGCAGATGTCACTATCTCACACGTTTATCTGTTTCGAAAACTCAAACACCACCTTAGATACTGTTATGTACGGAATGGTATTTAGAATAAAAATTTATCCCTCGTACATAAGAAAATATCAGGATTCTTCAGAATTCTTAACGTTAGAGGCCACATATGGGAACCAGTATTCGTAAAGTTTGCCGTCACTCTCTATTACAACGGAATCTACATTCTTTTTTGATTGTTTGTTCTAAATCAAATTGGATTCTTTTTCATATAACAGAAGGGGCATGAGTACGCACGCGTACCCTTGCCCCCTAGGTATCTGCGTACCCTTGTCCCCTCACTACACAATTGACTTTCCTGTGATGTTGTACAGCCAACTGTTGGAAGAAAGTCAATTTACTCCATCCTGTCAAACAATGGATATGTTAGAAACTAACACTTTATAGTACTTTGAAATCGTTATAAAATTGTGTAAGTTATTCATTAATTACTTATGTCCCAATATTATATCAAACTATTAGAAAAACACAAATAATTACTTAGATAGCTTGTAGTTTGCCGCAGCACACTCAAACTTGTTTAGGTTCTAGACGCCATTAACATCAAACTCCACGTGACGCATTATTGCCATACGCGAATATATTCACCTGATTTTAGGGAATCGTATCCTTACCCCCACGTACTCTTGCCCCCCTCTACTCTATTATTATTATTATTATTATTATTATTATTATTATTATTATTATTTTGAATAAATATGTCCGCTGTTTTTGTGCCATACAGTGTAATTGGGGGTTACCATCCATCCCGAATTCGGATGAAGTGTCTTTACCTCCAAACGTCAAGACTTTCATGTTTATTGATGAAGTTGGTGACTATCATGATTAGGCAAATTTAGTTTCCAAATTATTTATTATACGGAGCTTATAAAATAGTCTAAGTAAGTATCTAACATATAAGTTAACCAAGAAAATTCTGTCGCTTTTTCACCCACCATCTTCGAGCATCAATATGTCACCTAAGACGTACCTGGAAGATCAAAAATAGTCCTCATCAGCATCGATACCCTTCTGCTAACGTTCTGGAAGGTCATGGATTCCATCGCGGTAGAACTTCGTGGGCCGTGAAGCGAAGAAGGTATCAGGTGCATTTTGCACCTTTTCTAGGGATTTGAACTGGCGTCCTCCAAGATGATTGTCCAAGGAATGGAACAGGTGATAATCGGACGGTGCAATGTCCGGGCAGTATGGCGGATGGAATAGTGTTTCGCATCTAAAGCGTAGAATGGTGTCCCGGTCACCCTAGCCACGTGGGGCTTAGCGTTGTCCTGTAACAGGAAGGGACCCCTTTCCGATTCAGATATGCTGCTCCAGAGTTTTGAGTTTTTTTTTTTTTTTTTTGAACACGGCTTAACTGCTGACAGTACACAGTTACATTGATGCTCTGATCAGCTGGTAGCAGTTCACGATGCCGTGAGCAGTCCACCAAATACACAGGTGGACCCTTCTTCTGGTACAGTGCTGGTTTCGGCTGTTTTGGAACCGGTTCATGGGATGCTAGACGACGGGTGGAGCTTCGTACAGGTTCCACTTATCATCACATGTCAGCACCCTGTTCAGAAAGGGCTCCTCCCTCAGACGAGGCAACAAAGAAACACAGGTGTCTGCTCGCGTTGGCTTAGGCCCGGAATCACATCATATGGGACCCATCGACCCAACTTGTAGTGCTTCCCAAGTTGATGGATATGCTGCCGAATGGTTTCTCCACTCACACTGAATTGTAGTCCAAGTTCCTCACATGTCTGGCCACTGTTCGCCTGAATTGCTGCCTGAAGATCTTCATTTTGTACAAGTATTGGTTTTCGGGCACGTGGTGCGTCTTGGAGTGTTTCGTCACCGTTCTTAAACTTGTTAAACCACCACTGCACTGTCTGCGTAGTCACAATACTCTCATCAAAGGCCTGGCATATCTTCCGCCCTGCTGCAGCTGCATTTGACCCCAGTTAGAACTCGTACAGCATACACGCCCTTATGACGCTCTTTGGAGATCCCATGTTCACTCTGTCTTTACACAAGTTAACGTTATAATTGAACTGCCACAGCCAGGTAGTATGGTGGACATACCTACACCAATAACTGACCTTCGCCTTATCTCCATTCGCATTCAACTCACGGTGTGAGGGCCAATGGAACACAGACTTTCACAAAAAACGACAGAACTTTCGTGGTTACCGGTATCTTTATATAAACCTGTACATACGTTACACTAGTTAAATTGCTTGTTTTATAGAACAAAGGTGGCTAACCTTTTTGTATGTAGGGGCTACTTTTCATTTCAGAAGTTACGCTAGAGGGAATCAAAGCAGTGACAGTGATCGATGGGGACAGAATGCCGCAGACTATCGTGAACAATACTCCCTTGCTGGATGATGCGTTGCCCATTTCTGATACAGGGTGGGTGTAGTCCCTTTTTCCTTTTATCAATTAGATAAACATGATTCGCTCTTCACTAGAAGACTTATACAATGATAGCTCCCGTAATGGACACTTCTATAATACATACTTTTTTTTTGTTCTGGCAAAACTATATGTATTATTAGGAAAAAAAAACTTCCTTTTACATACACTCTTTCTTACGAGCACGGACAGTCTTGTTTTGCTCCCAAACGTTTTAGTAGTCTCTCCATAACGGAAAAGAACTGTTATCGGTTGATATGTTTATAGCACTTTTCACAATTTCAAAGTAAAACCTCTGATAATGCAGTAAACAAAAAATCCCCTCCCCATGAAAAGGTCTTGTGTCATAAGTGAACGACTTAGTGAACAATTACACAGAATAGTTACACTCTGAGCTTAAAATTGGTTTCTCTGTTCACAATAAATTGCTTTTTGCTGTGAATCCTAGAAAGCGTTTAGTCAGTAAAAACAGACATATAGCAAAGAATTGTATGCACATCTTTCCTTCTCTGACAAATTCGTTCTTTCCGTTGGGGCTTGCACCATCTGCAACTTCCATATAAACACATTTTCAGTGATACTTTTGTTTTTATACCAGTGATTCAAATACTGAGCACAGTATTTCGATGTTAGATACCTAATGTATTTTTTTTTTTTTTTAAATAGTGTATACTGAATGTGAATAATACAACCTCTCAGTAACGAACTCAACTCATTTACAAACGGTGTTGTCCCATTGGTGTCCGTTACTTAGAGGTTTTAGTGTTATATTGTTACGGGGAAAGGACTACTCAATATTTCTTTTCTTACTCTCTTCCCCTATAAACGGCATGAAGTATTCTTACATCGAACACCATGTGGTATCTTAAACGATAATTATCTTAAAGTTTCCACCCCTGAACCGGAGTGTTACTATGCTTTTTTTCCCCTCCTATCTCTCTCTCTCTCTCTCTTTTTTTTTTAAATCGTTGTAATCACTTCGTATGTTATGTATGAAGGAAAGAAAGAAAGCGTAGGGAAAGAATGCTATTGGATCTACATAAGCGATAAATACACCAACCTCATTGCCTCAGTGGGTCGAGATTCCGGTTCATAGTGTTTAGTGCAGGAGACCGCCTACTCGTTATCACGGCTTTTAAACGGCGCTTTTTAACGTATCAGGCGGCGGTGAAACTCAACATTCCCTTTCTGTTTTACACTGGGAACTAATGATCCGTAAGCTTTCACTAAATTAAACACAAAAGACCTTTATAGGCTGTGTGTTTTATTTTATATGCTTTTGAAATTTTTGTGTGTGGGGGAATAATATTTGTTTCTTTATTTCTTAAGGATTGTTAGAGCTCTTGCAATTAGTCAGAAGGTCCATAAACGCCAGTTCTTTGGGTTGAAGGGGTGTGAGGTGGCCCGGTCCTGAAATTTACTGAAGGCTGCTTACTTATGTCTGGGTAGAGATATCATTCAAACATGAATACTTTCCCCCTAAAATTATACGGAAATCAGCACGACTGCGGAGGTCCCGTGTTCAATTATCTAGGGGTGTTCGATAAGGCTGCTATCTGGGGGTGTTCGATAAGGCTGAGGACCTATCGAATTTCGGGAGTGAAAATTTATCGAGTTGTCATCGGTTACTCGAAACAGTACGAGTATTTGAAATTATCAAAAGTTCGAGTATTATCGAAGTTTCGGATATTATTGTATCGACATTTCGAGTATTATCGTAAGTTTGAATATTATAGAAGTTTCGAATATTATCAAAAGTTCGAAAATTATGGAAGTTTCGGGCATTTGAAAGTTCTAGTCTGTGGCGTATTTAAGGGGTTCTTCCGGGGTTAAGTCCCCCGCAAATTTTATTTACTATTTTAAAATAAATGAAATATCTTGCAGAATTTTCACATTTCCAGGAACGAAGTTAGCAAAGTCCACCGAAACAAAATCGTAAATTCACCACTGGTTCTAGTGTTGTAAAAATATCAGGTAATTTTGAAAAAGACCCCGCACAATCCTTATGGAAATTATTTTTCGGTAAAATTGCTTGAAACCGTGATATGTTATAGATATTGTAATCCTGAGAAAAAATCTCACTGGACACAACCACCATAGATATTGTAATCCTGAGAAAAAATCTCACTGGACACAACCACCAATCACTGACCGTTAGGCTACTACTACAGGGCCACTTTCTTGAAAACAGCGAAAGGAAATAGTATTCTGGATTTCGGTAAAATTATTTGAAACCGTGATATGTTATAGCTATTGTAATCCTGAGAAAAAGTCAGTGATTGGTGGACACAACCACCAATCACTGACCGTTTGGCCACTACCTGGCCACTTTTATTTAAACAGTAGTATACCTATGATTATCTCGATTGCATTGTTTCTTCCAAACACTCCGATATTCCTGAACTTTTCAAAATATTCAAAGATTTCAATAAATTGCGATCATACTGAGATCTTTCAGTATTTGCTGCTTTCAAACAATTCGAGACTGACGAGTGCCTCGAGCGTTTCGAGAGTCTCGAACACTTCGAGTGTCTCGAACAATCCGAAAGTCTCGAAAGTTCGGTAATTCGATAAAATTAAAATCTTCATACACTGAGAAAAATCCATTATCCGGACAGCGGTATATTGTACAAATACAAGGATTCGTTATGTTTACTAAGGAAATCTGTACGGAGCGTACTTTATCCATATACTACATAGGTACTGCCTTTTACCCGCTTAGATATTACATCATGTCT
This sequence comes from Thermobia domestica, assembly GCF_964235325.1. Classification (NCBI taxonomy): domain Eukaryota; kingdom Metazoa; phylum Arthropoda; class Insecta; order Zygentoma; family Lepismatidae; genus Thermobia; species Thermobia domestica. The sequence goes on along the minus strand of NC_137467.1, from coordinate 72,474,376 downwards.
CTGTAGGATGTCTGATATCTAACAATCTTCTGTATTTTACATACGTATACGTATGTTAAATACTTCAGCTATACGTTATATACGTCCATCTGTGTGTAAGATCCAGACCGCCTATAGACACTCTTTCTTTCGCCATGGCTGACGTCATTGAACTACCGTCTTTTGCTTGCGAAACGAGGTTGTTTACAAACGGAACAGAAGAGAGGAAGGAAACCTGGGAAGCCTGGGTAAGTACAATAGTTAACTATTACTTTAGTTAAATATTCCCATTAATTATATATTCTTTTAGTGTAACTTGCTTTAATATAGTACTAAGTAAGTAATGTAGTTTATGACTACAATTCTTACTATTGTAACTCGTAAATGATTGAGGAGAATGGAATGGGTGAATCTGAATTTTGAAAAAACTTTGAATATTAATGTTTTGAAACATATTATGTTTCAAGGTAGCAAAATGAATGTTATGTGTTTATTCATTCCATTTTATATGTGACGATTTATTACTTGGTGCAGATTTACTACAGTACTGCTTAACATAATTGCTAATAAACCGTTTTCAGCGCGGAAATTTCCTTGTGTAGTGAAGATTTAGGATTTAGATTTCTGGGCTTTCGGCATCAATGGCCTTGTTACCCCATATGAGGGATGACTTTCCTCGGCGAGTACACTATCCGGGGAAAGGAAGGGAAGAAAGGATTGGGGAAGGAAGAAAACGGCCTGGGACCTATATGTTAGGTACCACTCCGGCATTTGCCTGCTGTGAATGAGGAAAACCCAAGGAAACCTCATTCAGGATGGCTGGACTTAAAATCTTTTGATACTTTTTCGACCGAGTTCTCCCCCGGGATCGAACCCGGAACCGTTCGCACCGAAGGCGAGAGCGCTAGCGACTACCCTACGCGGGGCCACTTGTGTAGTCTAGAAAACTCATTTTTACTAGGATATTTGCAAAATTTTTTTTTTTTTTTTTTTTTTTTTTGCTTTTAGTTTAACGCCCCATGATTGTACATCAATGTAAGAGAGAAGGTGACAATGAGATACATGATAATGGTGGAATCAAGAAAATGTAAGGAAACTGGAAAGTCTTAAGAATAACCACACCTACAGTGTTCACCAAAAGGCTATTTGTCGGGAGCAGGAATCGAACCAGGGACCTAACGCGTCAGAGGTAAGCGCTCTACTACAAAGCTTTCTTTTGTTTAAAGAACTTGTTTACATTGAAATATATATATTTTACGAAGATACTAACATATTTTACAGCCTCACTGAAATTAAAAAAAAAAAAAAAAAAAAAGTAGTCAGGGAGAGTTTACTTGTCAGATTTTTATTTTTTAATTTAATTTATTTTTATTTTTATTTATTTTTGCTTTGTTATGTTCCCTAGTTAATTAATGTTTGGGTTACTGAAAATTAAAACCTTTTTAGTATTATTGTTATGTCATCACTTTGGAACCAAAAAAGTTAGATTTTTTTTTCTTGTGTTTTCATATAGGAAGTTGGTAAGTTTGTGCCTTAGCATTGGTTTGGTTTCTAGAACGTAATTGAAGGTCATGTTGAGTTGAGTCTTGGCGGGTTTGTTGAGTTGAGTTCGTGAAGTGTCAGGCACTGCTTGTGCCCCTGTCTTCTGTCTGTGATGTTTCCTGGCTTTGGGCTGTGAGGTATTTATGTTGAGGAGTACCAACGCAGGCCGCGTGATATACAGGTAGCTTCAACAGCTACGAGTGCCAGATGTTCATCTTTCGTTACGGCGTGACTAATGCAGTATAGTACTAGGTTCAAATTCTATGGGTGGTAAAAATGGTCGTGGTGTGGTAAGAAATACAACGTAATTGTTATTAGTTTATTAGTGTTTCTTCATAGTATAGTTTCACTATTTCTAGAAGGAATTAAGTATTAACGAAGTAATAAATAAGCAAAAGCACACTTTGATTGGCGTTAACTATTTCTCATACTCCATTGAGAATGTTTTGATCCTCAGTTGCGCAAACATCCAGTGTGCGTTTTTTTGTTTGCTTACACTGCCTTATAGATGAGCTCCCTCGTGGCTAAGTGGTTAGTGAACACGCCTTTGGCGTGGGACATCCGGGTTCGATTCCCGGCCGGGGGCCGCGGTGGCTCAGTGGTAGAAGGTTCACCTCTGGTGCTTGTGGTCCCGGGTTCGATCCCAGCCCCGCCAAGTGAACCTTGTGGTGGACAAACACCGTGTGCGTGGGTTTTCTCGGGGTTCTCCCGTTTCCTCCCACTTTCTTCATTCCACTATTTAATTCATTACTCATCACCGTCTCCATTAGCCTAACCATCATAACCGTAGGACATAAAACTCAAAGATTTCATTTCATTTTTTCGATTCCCGGCCGGAGCTTATGTGGTTCGGATTCCACGTTAATCTGTAGGTCCACGTCTCATACAGCCTTGCTGCTGAAAGGAACGTTAAAATCAAATCAGCACTGTTTTACAGATGCAATTGTTCGATTCCGAGTTCGAATGAAGCTTTTTACGGGCAGGGGGCGACTTTTATATATACAATCCAAGGATTTTAGTTATTAGTCAGTGATGCAATATATAGACCTATATATATTACAAAATTGAAAGTGACTATGTTTGTGACTCTTAATCTCTTAAGAGCTGCGGTGGCTCAGTGGTAGAGCGTTCACCTCCGGTACTTGGGGTCCCGGGTTCGATCCCAGCCCCCGTCAAATGAACTTTGTGATGGACAAACACCTTGTGCGTGGGTTTCCTCGGGGTTCTCCCGTTTCCTTCCACTTTCTTCATTCCACCTTTCATTCATTGCTTATCATCAGCGTCTCCTTTAGCCTAACCGGCATACTGTGGGACGTAAAACTCAAAGGTTTCATTTCATTTTTTCTTAATCTCTTTGGAATCTTGTACTTAGGTTCACAGCGGAAGCGACGAAATAACTCGACTCATCCATTGTAGCTCTCTTCGCAACCAGTTTCCAAAATGTTGGCAATAAGTTTGCGAAACGGGATATGACGACTCCAATTTTGGGTGAAAAGTCGCTATAAAAAATAATAGAGAAATTCATTGTCTATAAGCATTGTTTTAAAGTTGTAGGTGTAAACTAAACAATATGTTCTACTCACTGGCGCAAATCCGTGGGGGGGGGGGGGATGACGGATACATGTCCCCTCCAATCTTGGAACTGAGGGGGACTTCTCCCCAATAATCCGATTTGAAATGTGTTTTTTGGGAGAAATTTGATTATTTTTGTCCGATTGCTACAAAGGAACGTGAGATAAAATAGATGTCCCCCAGAATAAGCCTCAAATCTGCAGCCTCCCAACGCTGAAAACAACTCTGATCCTCCACAACATTGTTTTTCAACTTCATAAGTATTTTGGACATCGTCAAAAAAAAGTATGGTAACGGTCTTACCCCCCCCCCCTCCCAATGTTGAAGACAGATTTGCGCCGCTGGTTCTACTCACATCTTTGTAAATAGGGCGCAACCAATCCTTTAATTCAGGGATCATTTTTTTGTAAAAGAAAAAGTGCAGAATAATTAAAAGACCCCAAAGGACAAATATAACAAACATCTTCTTCGCCTTTATTCACGCAATCTATAGCTAATCTTGTTGCTATCGGTAATGATGTATTACGTGTGTTTCTCAACGGAAACTCTGCGAACTAAAGGACATCAAGTTTGTAGTTGTTCTTCGTTAGAGGGCAAGGGTAACATAACAATGCAGGATTGTGGGGCAGTGAGTATGCTGTATTTCCAAACTCTTCATCAGTTGCGCTGATTAAAACAAACAAACAGAAAAAAAGAACGTAAAAACTGTTTTGAACTAATAATGCTTCTCTACAGATGAACATTTTGTTTGGAGCAGAAAGTCGCTAAATGTGTAAGTAGGTAAATCGTCATTTAAAAATCACCCAAAAAAGTCTCCAATCGGAAAAAAATATTTTTTGTCGCTATCGTAGGGCGACCATACGTCCCGTTTTGACCGGGACAGTCCCGTTTTAGTGGCGTGTCCCGGCCGTCCCGTCAGTAGATGGAAAAAGTAGTATTCGTCCCGTTCTATGTTAATGAAAGAAGTAAATAACAAACCCAGTATCTTTACTCCTTTTAAAAGTATTAATAATTAATAATAACAAAGAGGCAAAAATTGAACTGAAATTCCCTATATTAAACATAGTTCGCAGTACTGCTCGAAAGGCAGCAGAGGTTTTAGCAGTTGGTTGTGTGTTGAACAAATTTCAACGTGTCTTTCCTTTTTCATAAGTACCCGTTCTGTAACAAAGAGAGAGAGGAGGAAATCTGATATCAAGGCACTGATAAGAACAAAGGTAGATCTAAAAGTCTAGGGTTGCAAGAACCTGTCCCGTTTTTAACTGAAAATTTTATGGTCAACCTACGCTATCGTTGAGGTCGAATTCCCCTTATTTAGCGACTTTACCCAAAATTGGCAACATTGACCCCCACCGAACAACCAGGGTTGAATTCAGGGGGTAGCCCGGGGGAATCTCCCCCCCGAAGAAAATTCATCCCCCCCCCGGAGAAACTCCCAAAATTTCAGTCACAAAATGTAGAAATTACTTCACCCAATTATTTGCTTTTCTGTCCGTGTACATGCAGACGAAATCCGATCTCTCAATATACATATAAATGACGCAGACCCATTCTATATAAATGTTAACATGTAACATCTAAGATAGAATACCAAATAGTGAATAAAACTTGTATTTCTTAACGCTATGACTGAGTTTGGCAGAACATGAAATTGTTAACTGTTGAAGAAAGGTTTGTATTTTAGTAGGTACTATACTCTCGCCCTATATTATATATTAGTAGGTAGCACTAGCACAGGTTGAGATACGAAAGGAAAGATAGGGAAGATCTTTCGATCATTCCATGTAATCTCTCATGTCAGCAGACTTCAGTTCTTGAAAATATACAGTTCCTACATTATTTGAAATAGGGCGCCTAAATCCCATTTCTCGCATCGGAAGTAACAGACGTAAATGTGTTTTACGATTGTTAAAGTAAACACATCTTTCTTTAATTAAAAATAATTCAGTTAAAGGGTGAGATTCAGTCGGCGTCATTTAGAGGGATCAGGGAGGAACAGTTATCCCTCCTTGATTAGAGACTTATATAGAATTTATCAATATGATAATAGTATATAAGTGAAAGATTGCTATTGAAGGTGGCCAAGATCCTACTCAGTGCCGTTCCATGGGGGAGGGGCAAGCGGGGCGACGGCCCCGGGCGCCGAAGTAAGGGGTGAAAAATTCGGGAGGGAAAAAGAAAAAAGAAGGAAAGAAAAACAGAGGAATGAAATACATGTGGACATATATAAAATGAAAGGAAAAAAGTAATGAAAAGTGCTCAAAATCAAGGAAAAGCAGGGTTTACTTTTTAAAATTTTCCCACCTTTGGCGGCTGGTCTGTCGACCTCACTCATATATACGGGGATGCCGTCGTATACTCTCGCGCCAAGCGCTGATTTTCCACGACACGGCACTAATCCTACTGAAGATTTCGTCAACTAAACTATTGATGTATATGCAGTGAAGAAACCAAGGCTAATATGTTTGATTTAGAATCAGAAGTGTGAGAAAGAATGATAACTTTTTATTAAGATATTCCTAAGTATGTTTGTTTTAGGAGAAAAAATATTTCAGTTAATTTAAATCTTTTTAAAAATTTTTACATTAGTAACAAACAGTAATTACTGAATATAGGAAATAATAAAAATAGTTACTGTAAATAGCAGTTAAAGTTTAGTCTAAACTATTTTTGCCAGTCTTTATTTAATGTTTTAGATGAAATCAAACGATTGTTTTCTTAAAATTATAATCTCATTGAATATTTATCAGCAATTAGTCTCAATATTAGGTAAGATGTGTATGTGAATGGAATTGTTAAATATGCTGCTTTCTTGAAAAAAATACAGAAAAATAACCCTCCCCCGAGCAGTTGACATTCCCCCCCGGGTGTAAATGTCTGAATTCAACACTGCGAACAACACCCCGTTATCTTTAGCCTAGCCAGCATAATAGTGGGACGTAAAGCTTAAAGATTTCATTTCGAACAACACTCCCAGAAACCTATTGTTATACCATTCCCAAAACACCCTTTTGTACAGTTCTCCCTATTCGAAAAAAAAATTGTAAATAGCAGTGTTCATATATAAATATGGAACTCAATTTCCCTGAATTTTCCAGGTTTTCCAGGTATTAATTTTTCAATTTCCAGGTCTAGTGGAAGAAACTAATAGTACGAGAACACATAAATTTTAAGAATACTATATTTATATATTTGAGAATGGCCACCCTTCTCCCCAATGAACGATTGCAATTAAATATTGAGTCACAAGAAAATAAATAATTAAAATAAATAAAATTTAAGTTGAAAAATATGAAGTTGAGAAACCTACTAAGGGAATTATATAATACTTTTGTTCCATACTTGAATACATTCAAAATATACAAAAATATTGGCTTGGGGAAGAAAAAAGGGCCCGCGAGATTTTAACTGATTCTTATAGTACTCGACAACAGAAATAAATTACTGAAAGAATTTTCAAAATCGGCGCAGGTAAACATGCAGAAAATCGCATTTTCATGTACCGGTTCAAAATGGGGAAGAAAAGACGACCGCGAGATTTTAATTGATTCTTGTAGTACTCGTCGAGAGAAATCGATTAGTGAAGGAATTTTCAAAATCGGCGCAGGCAAACATAGAGAAAATCTCATTTTCATTTTCCGGTTCAAAGTGGGGAAGAAAAAAGGGCCGCAAGATTTTAACTGATTCTTGTAATACTCGACGAGAGAAATCGATTAGTGAAGGAATTTTCAAAATCGGCGCAGGCAAACATGGAGAAAATGGCATTTTCATGTACCCGTTCAAAATGGGGAAGGAAAAAGGTTCCGCGAGATTTTAACTGATTCTTGTAGTACTCGTCGAGAGAAATCGATTAGTGAAGGAATTTTCAAAATCGGCGCAGGCAAACATAGAGAAAATCTCATTTTCATTTTCCGGTTCAAAGTGGGGAAGAAAAAAGGGCCGCAAGATTTTAACTGATTCTTGTAATACTCGACGAGAGAAATCGACTAGTGAAGGAATTGTCAAAATCGGCGCAGGCAAGCATGAAGAAAATGGCATTTTCATGTATCAGTTCAAAATGGGGAAGAAAAAAGGGCCCGCGAGATTTTAACTGTTTCTTGTAGTACTCGACGAGAGAAATCGATTAGTGAAGGAATTTTCAAAATCGGCGCAGGCAAACATGGAGAAAATGGCATTTTCATGTACCGGTTCAAAATGGGGAAGGAAAAAGGTTCCGCGAGTTTGAACCGCTACGATGTATGATCACGAATGTCCCCGTCTTCTCAAATTTAGTTAATTACTGTGACACTGAAACATGTGACACAGAGTCACATTGTGGATGACTGCAATCGGCAACCACTGCACATATACTCCTCCCGCCCCACAGTTTGATTATTTCGATCCATTCCTCACGTGCTAACGGCATGGTTCAACATCTGCAAGAAAGAGGTAAATGTAACGTTCAATTGGCAATAGCTTTTCACCAAATTAAGCTGCATGAAATCTGATTGCATATTTGACATACTGAGAAAATTCTAGTCCGTGGCCATATGTATCACATATCCCATCAATTCATAAAAATTTTGAACACAAAATTACGGTCGTCCGTGTGACGTACTCCCAAAAGGCCTAATGTGTATCACCCACCTCACATTCAATGAAACCACATCCGTGTAGAATTTAGAAAGGAACTTCTTATGATGTATACAGGATGTCTCAAACGTTCCCTGACATAGGATAACTCTGTTATTATCAGAGTTACAACAAAATGTAAGAGGAAAAACATCTCGAAATATGACGTTTTCAATCTAAAGTGAACACTTTTTAAAAAAAATCGGACGAGATGTTTGTGCTGTATACTCTTTATGCACCCAATTTTAAATGAAAATGCAACGTTGTCATTTACCTGGACCCACAACATAAGTGAATGAAGTTACTGTTTGAAACGGGGGCTGGCCATCGACATGTTAGCGTAAAAGACAGTAACTTCACTCACTTACGTTGTGGGTCCAGGTAAATGGCAATGTTGCATTTTCATTTCACATTGGACGCATAGCGAGTGTACAGCGCAAACGGGTCATCCGATTTTAAAAATTCCTTCACTTTAGAATGAAAACATTATATTTGGAGACGCTTTCCAAAGTAGTATAATTTAGTTTGTTTAAATTTACAATTTAATACAAGTAGATTCGGATTTATATGCGTAGGATTTTGTATGCATCTAACTAATGAATTCTTTATTTTCATGCTTAACTTAGTGACTTGGCTTTGGACTGCAACTGATTATTGTAACCCATTATTGCTTGAGAAGAAACAAGATATCCGAATCTTCATTTGGAGAAATCAAACGTCTATTGGAAAGCTGGGGATTACAATCATTAATTTCTACATTTCAAGGTGCGTAAATTATATATTCTGTGTTTGTTGTTAAATTACTATTACTATTATTGGGTTTAGAATCAATCAAGCACTTCATGATATTTTATGGGGATCAAGATGGGTGCCGGATAGATAAGTATTTGAGCGTCAGGCTCTTATTTCTTTTCAATTTAATATTTAATCAATGATTATTTTTCTCCCTCATTATTCCACCAAATCGTATTCCAAGATCATATATCCATTTTTGATCGATATATCCATATTTTTGATCTCTTTCATATTTCTATATTTTCGATTTTTGATATTGTTTATATTTCGATATTGCTGTATTTTTCGATATTTCGAACAAGTTTCGATAGTTTGTCAATATCGATTATCTATATCTAAATTCGGATATCCCAAAGCCCTATCGAACCCCCTCCGAAATGAAGTTTTTGGCTATGGACCTGATTAGGGATGCGCACGAGACAAGACGAGACAGAATTTTTGTTACGAAATTCGAGACGAGATAGAGCTCTTCCAATAGAAACGGATCCAGTTTTCGAGACGAGACATAACTTTCGCGGCACCTTTTCGAGAGGAGACAATCTCAAATCTTTTCTCTTGCGCATCCCTACACTTGATCATGAGGTATCAAAAAAAAAAAAAGTTAATGAGAAATACCGGTAACATGTAAATACAATATAGGTAGCTAAAACATTTTTGTTTTCATTCTTCAGTAATGCATTATTATTAATCTCAGGGGGGCGCGGTGGCTCAGTGGTAGAGTGTTAACCTCCGGTGTTTGGGGTCCCTGGTTCGATCCCAACTCGCGCCGTGTGGACTTTGTAGTGGACAAACACCGTGCTCGTGGGTTTTCTCGGGGTTCTCCCGTTTCCTCCCACTTTCTTCATTCCACCATTTCACTCATTTCTCATTATCTCCGTCTCCTGTAGCCTAACCGGCATAATCGTGGGACGTTAAACTTAAAGATTTCATTTTTTATTAATCTCTGTATTTTATAGTGTATTCTCAAGCTTAAGGTGATGTATAATTAAATTTTGAATTCAGTTAACTTATTTTGTTTCTCAGATTGTTTTTAAAATGTATGTACAAACGTTTATTTTCATTCTTGAGAGTTTAAAGTGACGTATAGTTATTAAACATAGTATTTAATATTGTACTCTTAACGTGGAAGTGATATACAGTTAACTTTTGAATTCAGTTGACATTTTTCTCTCTGAAATTGCTTTAAAAAGTATGTAAAAACGTTTTTATTTTATTTCTTGAGTGCTAAAAGTGATGCAAAGTTATTAAGCTTACTACTTTATATTGTATTCTTAACCCTAAACTGATACACAGTGCGTTTTTGAATAAATTATGTCAAGTTATTTGAGTGACGAACACTGGTAGAAAATCCTGACTACTACTGGAACATTTTGATTTTAAGGTGACGACTACTGGTGCAAGGATTTTAAAATATTGTTTTTCCTCCAACGGCTACTCCTTTTTTAATTCTAACTACATGGTCATTATAGGAAGGATCAGTGAGTCTTTCCAACTATGGTACAGCTCCGACAGATTCACGATGCTCAGAGAAGAGACAAAATAGTATGTTTTCAACCTTAAAGTGAGAACCACTGGCGTTTTTACCCTGCTATGCAAAAGTAAGTGAGTACTCCAATGGAGTTCCAATGCGGTACTTAATTTCTGCGTTTTAGATATATGGAAATACATGTCTCTAAAATGTAAAGAACTGATTTTTTTTTTTTTTTTACTGAAAACTGCAACTCGGTAAGCCTTATGGATACCGAGGTATGGGAAAATAAACTATAGGTATGTGGGGCTTGCATACTTGACGCTACAATTCGGAAATTGAATTAAAATATGACTAACGGCTATCAAGATGTTGTCAAATAAAGGGAGGACCAACACAGTTAAGGGGTTTCGTGTTAGATGCTAAAATTTCCGAAATCGGTCATGGAAAGTTAATAAACACCAGTAGCAATTTCATCTTAAAGTAATTAGATATCTTCATGGGGTGTTAGAACATCATGGAGTCTACCAAAATTAAATTTTAAAAGCTTTTGAAAATATAATCTGACATTTGTAAACAGTATTTGAAATATGTATTTACCCAAAACTTCCAGCTAGTACATCTAACATCTGGAGAAACACTGTGAAATAAAAGCTTGAAATTTCGGAAACAATTATTGGTCGCAACAAAATTAAATAAGATGGTACTTCTATGGGTTAAATCAGTACCTCAGTACAATTTCGATCGAAAGATTAGTTCAGTCCTAGGTTTTCTTCAGGCAATTCCAAGGGTTCATCGAGCTGTGCAAAAGAATGAAAATTCGCTGTCAATATCTAAGATAGTAAATAAGATATAAGGAATTATATATTTTATGACGTGAAAATAGAGATCTTTATGGATTTGTACTTTTGGGTCTTTCCTAAAAGAAAAAAATTCAGAAAACTACTGTATATACCTTAATAGACAATTCAGTGGGCGGGGACACAGTAGCTTAGTGGTAGGGTATTTAACTAATCTTTTTTTTTTTTTTTTTTTTTTTGCAGAAACTATTGGAGTATTCACTTAACCCATAGAAATACGATCATACTTAACTCCCTATTTAATTTTAAAATTAAATAAAAGGAAATATTTCAGTGTAGCGACCCACGATTATGCATTTTAGTCTCAGGGAGATTATGATTAAAGCAAGTGAATGTTGTTGACAATTGATGGAATGCAAAGGTGGGAGGAGAGTACCCCGAGAAAACCCACGAATACGATGTCCACTACAAACTGACTTGGCCGTGGATCGAACCAAGAACCCAATACACCAGAGGTAAGCACTCTACCACTAAGCCACTGTGCCCCCGCCCATTTAATTGTCTATTAAGGTATATACGGTTGTTTTCTGAAATTTCTTCTTCTTACAGCAAATACTCAAAAGTACAAATCCATGTGGGTCTCTATTTTTACGACGTCATAAAATACATAATTCCTTATATCTCGCTTGCTATATTAGATATTGACAAAAAATGTTCACTTTATTTCAGAGCCCGATGAACGCTTGGAATTGACCAAAGAAAATTTAGAGCTGAATTAATCTTTCGATCGAAATTGTACTGACGAGTCTGAGGTTCTCACTTAACCCATATAAGTACCATCTTATTTAACTTTTGTTAGGATCAATAATTGTTTTCTGAAATTTCAAGATCTAATACGCTTTTATTGTATGGTGTCTCTCTAGCTGCTAGATGTACTAGCTGGAACTTTTAGGTAAATACATATTTCTAATACTCTTTACAAATGTCAAAATATATTTTACAAAACTTTTAAAATTTAATTTTGGTAGACCCCATGATGTTCTTAAACTCCATGGAAATACCTAATTATTTTAAGATGAAATTGCTACTGATGCTTATTAACTTTACATGACCGGTTTCGGAAATTTTACCACCTAACACGAAAACCCCATAACTATATGGATCCTCCCTTTATTTGACAATATCTTGATAGTCATATTTTAATTAATTTTCTAAATTGTACTGTCTAATATGCAAGCTCCACGTACCTATGGTGTCGCTTTTTATTTCACCATATTTCGGTAACTGTTAGGCGTACCGACTTGCGGTTTCGGTAAACACACACCTCTAACGTTCTTTAAAACGTTATTAAGACATATTTTAGAATATTTAGAAATGAGAGTTCTGGGAATATCATGGTACCCGAAAACCCCCATCAGGGCGTGTGTGTAGTGTATTTAATTGAAACTACTTTTGAGGTTGTTGTAAGCCCTCGTAATTACGTTTCCGAAACTGCACCATCTAGTACGCAAACTCCACAGTTCTGTAGTGTCGCTCTTTATTTTCCCATATCTCGATATCCATAAGGCTTACCGAGTTGAGGTTTTCGGTAAACAGATGTCAGTTCCTTACATTTTAGAGACATATATTTTCATATATCTAAAAAATACAGACATTAGGTACCCCATGGTAGCCCGAACACCATTGAGGTACCCACTTACTTTTGAATGGTAATACATTTTGAGTTGTTGTTCAGCATCAATAAACACTTCATAGTTTTTCTACGTGCAACCCAAAAGTCCATACCTGACCTAACAGATTTTGTCCATTTAATCTCAAAAATGTTAAGATACTTTGTATTGTTAAGTACAACCAAATTAAGCACACTGAATATAACATTTTAAATATTTTCTGATTTTTGTTGCAGGTATTTCGTGCATCAAACCAGGATTCTGCTTGAAAGACAGTCAAAAGAAGCAGTGTAGGTTGTGGCTAAAAGTACGCCCTTTCTGAAGACAGACTCAGTTGTACTTACATTATTTTGTACGAATATATAACCCTAATAAAGATACTGTACTACAAATTATTTCTTTCTTCCATAAATTATAATAAAATATTATCTCTGTTTAAAGAAAATGATTGTTAATGTTGTCATTTTAATTCTTTTTCTCTGTAATAAGAACATTATCCCTAGCAATATTTTTTATCTTTGTGCTATTGCGATTGGATGAAGTAAAATTCTATACGAAGCACTATTATTTCAGACATGCATTAATAACTAATGTATTGTTCTGTATGTAAGACAATGTGTATACTGAACATGTCTAGCGAAGGTGTTGTTTTAATACAGAATCTATAACTCAGCTTTTCAGTAGTCAACTTTGTTGGGAATCCGAAGAAAGAAGTTAAAAAAAAAAAAAAAAAAAATGTTGGACTTACCAGCGTGTGTGTGTTCGAATTCTGGACTAATCCAAATTATCCAGAGAAATCATTATATATTTCTTTGTTGCTATTTCAGATGTATCCTTTATCCAAGTCGTATGAAACGGAGACTTCATACATCGCTATACTTTGTATGAACTATGTTCCGTATTTACTTAATCACTTTGTAACTTTCTCTAGTGTTGACAAGGCCGCAGGTGTCAATCGAATAGTTTAGTGTTTCACTCATGTCACCTTGTGACTAAGGTACGTCCTGTCGGTATATATATGGTACTGGGTTCAATTAGCGATAAAATACATTTTTAGCGTTAAACAAATGCAAAAATCTATACGAAATGAGATATCGTGATCTCTGACTTACGGATAACACCAAGCAACTAATGGTACTGAGTGTGATTGAGTTTACTAATTACTATTTGGCTAAAATCAGTGTTCCTTTATCTATAGTTCTTTTCGTGCTTTGAATTGCAAAGTTTGAAATAACCGTTTTAAATTATTGTGTATATATATCTTCCGAGTAATTCTGAGAATCATTGCTCTTTCTTTAAGCAATGTATGAGACTGTTAAATTGCTCTTTCCTTAAAATGTTGCACTAAGAAGGATGCATCCAGGAAAGTCCAAATTTGCAGAATGTCTATAGCAGGGAAGAATAAATATGTTTAGTCGATGGCTGCACAACGCCTCCGCTGTCACCACGTTGTCACACAGCGAATACAGCGAACGTTTAAGAGTATTCTGCACTTACTATTAGGTATCGGCCTGGGAACTTTGGCGCATCTACCCAGTCTCCTTCTTGGTGTTTCATTTTTAATGGCGAGTACTGAGTAGGAATAATATTGTAAGCGAATGCGTTTCCGGCTGACACCACACTTTTAATTATTGCGACATTTAAAAAAAAAAAAAAAAAAAACCTGTTAATTAAAATGTACAGAGAAGTTATTTCTGGAAAATTCTATTCAGGCCTCTTGTGGTAACAACTGCACTTTAGTAGAAGATACTATTAAGGAAAAGAATGAGGTAAAATAATCTTTATATCGTACAAGCAATGGATGATAACAGCTTAATAAATGATTGTACGTAAATCTTGTTTGAGTTTGAATATAGGATTGTATAAGGCTGTGCATTTTGCATTATTATTGAGGTGCTGCAACTAACTAACTGCAAACCATATGATAAATTCTTACAGTAATATATCACATATTGATTTACTCTGTATGGAAACGAAAATAGTTTAATATATGGTTAACCTCCTTTGTGCCAGGGGCGGATCCAGAGGGGGGCGATCGGGGCGATCGCCCCCCCCCCCCACAAGAGGAAACTTTCTTATTTTATATATAAATAAACCCATCCATAACAAGTTTGGAGCTCTTAAAAGTAGCAGTATTACCGCCGACCGCCCCCCCCCCCAGAAGTCCGTCCTGGATCCGCCCCTGCTTTGTGCCCATAATTTTAAAATTAACGCTTGTGTCACTTTTCAACACTTGACTTTGCAGTAGCTTTCCAACGAATTAGCAGGAAGCCCAAACTTATAGGACACCCTGCAGGTAAATACATTTCTTTGGACAGTTTCACTGCTCCAAACTAAGATTTGAAAAGTGTAGTATTGTTAATTTTATTATTATTGGCACAAAGGAGATCAACCATATTTTAAGCTATTTTTGTTTTCATACAGAGTAAAACAATATTTGACAACATTACAGTAAGAATGTATCATGCACTTTGCAGTATGTTGCAGCACTTTAATAATGGTGCACTATACGTACACTCTAGATCCTGCATATGTCCGATCCATACATTACAAGAAGGCAATACGTATTCGATACAGGTAAAATCTGTATATTTCATATGGACAACCTATTAGCTATATACATCCAATCTATACATTACATATGGCCAACCTGTACGCGACATACGTATAATCTATATGCTGCATGCAGACAGTCTGTAAGCTACATATATGCACTCTGTATGGTGCATACGGATATTCTGTATGCTGTATCTGGACAAGCTGTGTGCGACATAAGGAAAATCTGTATAATACATACGTACAATACGTATACTGTATCTAGTCGTACGTATGGGGCACAAGTACAATATAGATGCTGTCTCGGGGTTGAACGCAAGAAACATACGTACAGAACGTATATTGCATACTTCTTGAAATCATGCTCCGTCCTGATAGTCAGTGTATGTCGTCATTATTAACCCACATGCTACATACGACCCTGACGTCACAAAGCTAGATATTACCTCCGTATATACTTGTTACTGCAGATAACGTCACACGAATGACGTCATTGCACTTGTGCAGACAGTACGTATAATACATACTTTTTCATAGAGATGCAAAAAAGCCGGCTTTTTTGAATCGATGGTTTTTTTCACATAAAAAGCCGGCTTTTTTGGAAAAAAAACCGAGAATTTTGGAAATTTTGGCTTTTTTCAACTTCATGATTTTTCTATCTAAATAGCTTTCTTATAGTATATTCTATAGTTAGATAAGAATTTCATGACCTGAATGTGATATTTCGCTCTGAAATTCACCATCAAGATGGATGGAGCACATGTTTTACGAATTAAAGCTAACATGAAGAATGTAGTATTTGAGGGTAATTTTAGAGGCTATTTAACTTTATTTTAACTTTTGAGTTATCGACATTTTTTTTCTTCTTTAGTTTGTCATCCGTGTTTCATTTCTAAGAGCTTTTAGTACTCTAGCTTCTAGCGCAAAAGTTAAACTTGCCCGTTTTTCTATTTATCCGTCAAAGCGTACGTTTTTCAATATATCCGTCAAACCGTACTTCCACATATCTGTTATACTGTAGCTGTGAAGTGATTTAGCAATAATTTTCCGGACACAACCTTGAATACCAATTTATACAAATAATCACTAGCGGATTTAGAAAAGTACTTTAGGAGGGTTTTTTCTGATTGTTTCGTTTCCTAAAAAGTCCTAATTTTATTTGGGAAGTGCTTGAAGTTTATGAGTACAGGCATAACTAATATTTCGTTTCGTTTATATGCTTAGCAATAATCTTCCGGATACAACTTTAAAAATCATTTTATACTGAGAATCAGTGGCGGATTTAGAAAAGTATTTTGGGAAGGGTTTTTCTTACTAATGTTTAGTTTTTTAAACATTCGTAATTTTTATTTGACGGGAGCTTAAAGTTTATGAGTAAAGGCATAAATAATAGATATTTCGTTTGTTGCAGACATTCCGTAACTTTGGGGAACGGGCTTCAATCCGAAAGACCGCCCCCCTAACCTTCGCAAAACCGTCACTGCTGGTAATTAGTAATAATAACTATTTAAAAACAATAAGAAAGGAAGTCGGCCAACTCATAGTATACGCATTATTTCTACATTCACAGATGGAACAAAGAAAAGCTTTGTCAGAATGGTCGAATGCTGGTTGAATCCCGGACTTCCCGATAGAAGCTCAAAAGCTAATCACTCAGTCATGTTTGTTGTGCAGTTGTATTTAGCTTAACTTAAATATATTCCGTAGTATTTTTTTTTTGGGAGGGGGGAGTTCCGTAATGATATGTTGAATCCCTCTTGTTAAAAATTCAGAAAACTTGAGGATTGGGTAAACTGTGATGGTGGTTCTATAAAACTTAACTGTAGAATTTCAAGAATATACAGAACCAAAAGCTCTAGATGTGCAGCCTTTAAGTGTATCATATAAATCTAAGTATTTCTCTTATGTTTTATTTTAATTTTATTTTGTTTCAAAAAGAGGGTATGGAATATTTTGAAGTAAAAATACTACATACTATTTTGCTAGTTATTTTTGTTCTTTAAAAAGAAGTGTTTACTTTTAGGGTTGGCTGGTTTACACCAACTTTTTTTTTTAATAACTGGTTTAAACCACAAAAATAAAAAGAATGAAAAATGCGAATCGTGTGAACTTCATGGTGACGTTTCCAGATATCAAACCAACTGCAATAGTTTTATTTCCCTTTCACCTTTTAATCAAGGTGTCCCATGTTCAATTCTCGGTCGACCCACAAACCTTCTTTCATGCGTAACCCAAGTAGCGGTTCGGATGTCAGTTTAAGCGAAAGTCTTCTCCTTGATAACCTCGGTATTTCGTAAGGATGTTAAGCCTAAATATACGAAACAAACCAAATTGTATATTTCTGCATGCCTAAATGCGTGTTGTTTTATAAAGAAGCCAATATTGCTTAAATATATTGATAGAAATTGGCAAAATTTTTCGATTGCCTACGTAGCTTCCAACATTAGCTTGGATTGGACTTTCAATGATATCTACGTACTGGTACTAAATTTGTAATTTAATACCTCAGTTTTAGCGTACTGATTATGGTACGTTGACCTTTAAATTTTACATGCAAAGCAATAACAGGATTTTCCCGTTATTGTCTTACATTTCAAGTAATGACGGGATTTTCCCAATGGCTAGGGCGGGAGATTCTCAACTTAAGAAATTTACTGACCGCACGTCTTTAAGCTTATGAGAGTTCTTCCGGCGTAATCCCGCTGTTGCATAATAACATCAAGGCGAAACAAACTTATTTCTGTGAATATGTAATATAAATACATAAAGCAAAAAATCTAAGTAAAAAAAACCTGGTTTAAACATCCCCCAAAAAACGGGTTTTTGGCATTTTCAAAAACAACCACGGTTCTTGCCAACTCTGCTTACTTTTGTATATAGGTGGTTAAAAAATTCTTATTATATACATTGGTTAATCCTGTGGAATTCATAATACAAAGAATGTTGAAGAAAAATTGTTTGAAATATTTTTTCGAAATTCATAGTTTATTTTCGATGTTTTATATTATTATCAGCATCAACCACTAATTAAATGATTTTTTGTGTTATAGAGAAGCGATACAAAGTCTGTTTTATCAATTTAAATCAGTATTTTGAAAAAAGCCCAAAATTTCCCAAGCAAAAAAGCAAAGCAGAAAAAACCGAGTTTTTTTCCAAAAAAGCCGGTTTTTTTCCGAGCCCTTGCATCTCTACTTTTTCAGCTATACGTTTGCTGCAGGATGTTATATACGGTTGTACGTTAAGTCCAGAAACTACAGGAATTACGAATGTAACCTACGTTTTTAAGTATGCCACCTACATTTTTTTTCTCAGTGTAGACGAAACGGGTTTGAAATTTTATCGGAACAGCCCTACTGTCCTGGCTGAGATTTTTGTAAAGTACACTATGTGATCAACAGTATCCGGACACCCTCCAAAACATACGTTTTTCATATTAGGTGCATTGTGCTGACACCTACTGCCAGGTACTCATTATCAGCGACCTCAGTAGTCATTAGACATCATGAGAAAACAGAATGGGGCGCTCCGCGGAACTCACGGACTTCGAATATGGTCAGGTGATTGGGTGTCACTTGTGTCGAAGTCTGTACGCGAGATTTCCACACTCGTAAACATCCCTAGGTCCATTGTGTCTGATGTCATAGTGAAGTGGAAACGTGAAGGGACACGTACAGCACAAAAGTGTGCAGGCCGACCTCGTCTGTTGACTGACAGAGACCGCCGACAGTTGAAGAGGGTCGTAAAGTGTAATAGGAAGACATCTATCCAGACCATCATACAGGAATTCCAAACTGCATCAGGATCCACTCCAAGTACTATGACAGTTAGGTGTGAGGTGAGAAAACTTGGATTTCATGGTCGAGCGGCTGCTCATAAGCCACACATCACGCAGGTGTAGCCAAACGACGCCTCTCTTGGTGTAAGGAGCGTAAACATTGAATGATCGAACAGTGAAAAAATGTTGTGTGGAGTGACGAATAACGGTACACAATGTGGTGATCCGATGGCAGGGTGTGGGTATGGCGAATGCCCGGTGAACGTCATCTGTCAGCGTGTGTAGTGCCAACAGTAAAATTCGGAGGTGGTGGTGTTATGGTGTGATCGCGTTTTTCTTGGAGGGGGCTTGCACCCCTTCTTCTGCATGGCACTCTCACAGCGCAGGCCTACATTGATGCTTAAAGCATCTTCTTGCTTCCCACTGTTGAAGAGCAATTCGGGGATGGCGATTGCATCTTTCAACACGATCGAGCACCTGTTCATACTGCACGGCCTGTGGCGGAGGGTCTACACGACCATAACATCCCTGTAATGGACTGGCCTGCACAGAGTCCTGACTTGAATCCTCTAGAACACCTTTGGGATGTTTTGGAAAGCCGACTTCGTGCCAGGCCTAACCGACTTACATTGATACCTCTCCTCAGTGCAGCACTCCGTGAAGAATGGGCTGCTATTCCCCAAGAAACCTTCCAGCACCTGATTAAAGGTATGCCTGCGAGAGAGGAAGCTGCCATCAAGGCTAAGGGTGGGCCAACACCATTTTGAATTCCAGCAGTACCGATGGAGGGCGCCACGAACTTGTAAGTCATTTTCAGCCAGGTGTCCGGATACTTTTGATCACGTTCTGTATATATTAGATGAGGGGTGCCCATCAAATTTACTCCCGGGTCTTCCGTGCCAAAAGATAGAATCGAGTTTGTTAGAATTATGTCATAAGCTTCATAAATACTCTTCATTTACGTACACTATGAGACTGTTTGATAGTGTTCAGATCACGGATCTGTTTCCGGGTCGCGGGTCAGTGTTGGGGAAAGCGTTTTCCATGAAAGGTAGAAAATCACAAATAACAAAGATACGTTAATAAGAAAAGTTTTTTCGCAGCATTCTTAGCATGTTGAATTAGATACTATTTACTAAATGTTAACTTACTCTAAAATTCCCCGATGCCAGATGTCAAGATTTGTGTTCTCACATATTGCGAAGCAGTTTGCCATTCTTGGTTCTTTATGGTTTGTATTTTCATTGACATCATGGTTTGGAATGTAAAATAAGTTTCACTGCGTTAGTACTTTTACTTTTCTTAAAACTATGTACGTGACATATGAAATACGTCATTTCTGTGTGTGACAGGGACTGTATGAGTGATTGCAAGAAAAGAAAGAAAAAAAAGTGTTAAAAATGCATTACGATAGACCGCATTTTAAAAGTGATACGTCATCTTTTTTTTTTTTTTTTTTTAATTTTCTGGGAAGACAGTTACGTCAGTGCCCTGGTCAACGAAGAAATTGAAATGCAAATGGAGGAAAGAGAGATTGTGTCCGACATGTATCTCTTCTACATTCTGCGCCCGCCCCGCCCTCCTCAAACCATATGCAGCTGCACATCCTTCGGTAGATACGGAATGAAGCACGGAGAGAATACAAATAGCGATTTGTCATCTAAAAGCATGCGCTTGAGGTACAACAAGAAGCCGTAAAAGCTGAGTTTTGGTTTGCTTTTCGATTTTTCTCTCCGAAGTACTATCACTAACAAAAGTAGTTTTCGTGGAAATATGATTTACTATAGCTTCCACGAAGGTTTTACTCAGTACTACATTGTTGTGCTGTTAATGCTATATGTACTAAGTTGAAACCTACAATATTATTAGCATTGAGGCGTAAATCAGCTCAGGGTTCATTGAGCTGAACGAAATGATATATCTTTTCCGTGGTAAATAAACCGAGAACTTCCTAGTTTCATTCAATTCGGTCTCTAATATAGTCACCCGTAACTAGCAGATGGACAGTTTTAACTTTTCAGAGATAAGTGGCCCCGCGTAGCGTAGTCGGTAACGCTCTCGTCTTCGGCGCGAGCGTTCCCGGGTTCGATTCTCGGTGGGGGACACTCGGCCGAAAATGTGTGAAAGCTTTTTTCAGGTTCAGCAATCCTGAGTGAGGTTTTCGTCATTCACACCAGGCAAATGCCGGGATGGTATCTATCATATGGTCCCAGGCCGCTTCCCTTTCTTCGGATAACGTGATCGCCGAGGAACATCATCCCTCATACGTGACGGACTAACATGGCCATAGATAACAAACGCCCAGAAATCTAATTCTTAAATCGTTTCAGAGATAAACAGCCGAGTCCGCAACCCTAACTCTGAACTCAGCCTATCCTATGAGAAGTAACACACTGAATTACCATGTATCCTAAATATGTGTTGCATTGAATGAGTAGTGAATGCACTGGACTTCGCGTCTAATTCCATTCATCGATCTACAAGGACGAGCCGTTTTAGGTTCATAAGGGGGAAGCCACAAGTTCACTACACTAAAACACTCTACATTACCTGAATGACTCCATCTAAACTCAAATATGA
This sequence comes from Thermobia domestica, assembly GCF_964235325.1. NCBI lineage: Eukaryota > Metazoa > Arthropoda > Insecta > Zygentoma > Lepismatidae > Thermobia > Thermobia domestica. Next base: position 72,453,028 of record NC_137467.1, on the reverse strand, counting down.
AACATACTTCTATGACAATCAACATTTCTGCGAGTGCAAAAAGACTTTTATTCAGGCTCTACCTTATAGAGACTTTCACGGGCCGAACTTTTCGGCCGAGCCCGGCCCGGCCCGGCCCGATAAGTTTTCTTAAAAATTCTTGTCCCAAGCCCGGCCCGGGCCCGATAATTTTTAAAAGTTTTAGGCTCGACCCCAGCCCGATAAATTAAAAAAAAATTGCTCGAGACCTAATCTTTCTCTAAATTTCGTATTAAACTTGACCTAACCCTTAGAAACATTTTCTAAATTCTGGTTTACAACCTGACGCTTGCCTCCCGAATGGTACCATTGCCTCCTAGAACTTTGCCTGTCATCGACAGAATAAAAATTCCATTTCCTGTAACAACAATCTAACTTAATTGATTTTTAGCATAAAGTGAAGATGGCAATATTGTTTAGCGACTGGCAAAACTTTCCCACCCCTTCTTGTCATATTTTGGGTCAGTAAAGGTCAAGGTCAGAGCTCAATTTACCGCGCAATGCCTGCAATCCTCTAGAGTGTAAGTGTAACCGCTAAGCAACACAAACTGTGAATAGCTATTGCATTCTTTGTAACATTTTTTCACGGGCACACTTCATCAACGTTTGGCTTTATTCCAATTATCGTTTAACGAAAGTCTATAATTATTAAAGAATTGCAATTAATCGGCCCCAGCCCGGCCCGACCTGAAGAGAAATCAGTGTCGGCCCGCCTAAGCCCGGCCCTTGCAGGTCTCTACTACCTTAATCCCTATAACAGTGACATTGAGGCATGTCGTCAGTGATATGGAAAGGGTGAGTGCAAATTCTTATGATAGGTTTCTAGAAAATACAGAATTATTTTTGTTTTTATAATTCTATAAATATGATTCTTGTACAGTATATATAATATACGATATATATATAATATACGATAATGATTCTCCATATTAAGATGAAACTCATACTAAAACATATTATCCCGTCAAGTTTTTCATTATGATACATACTAACAAGATAATACTCTACAGTATGCTTAATTAGATATAACTAAAATCATGATTAAATATGTAATTTTTGTTTCACTATTATAGTTTGCAAAACTTCTATGTATAACATATACTGCATATTCGACTTACATCAATAGATGGCATGGTGCTGAACAAAAAGAGATACTTAAGGATGGATTGTTATGCGTATAATTTTCGAAAAAAAAAATACGAGGGTTAATCAGAAAGTAAGGTTTCAAAGCCTGCAATGAAACGTGTATATATTATTTCATACGGCCAATACAGCCTAGTACATAAATTAGATGATTTTTCAACGTAGTCTCCATATTGGCTGAGGCATTCAACGTAGTCTCCATATCGGCTGAGGCATTCAACGTAGTCTCCATATCGGCTGAGGCATTCAACGTAGTCTCCATATCGGCTGAGGCATTCAACGTAGTCTCCATATCGGCTGAGGCATTCAACGTAGTCTCCATATCGGCTGGGGCATTCAACGTAGTCTCCATATCGGCTGAGGCACCTATCACACTGTAGTAAAAATCCCAACCTTGCGTGTTCAGCCACGTTATCACGAAGTGTTTCCTAGGTGGTCCTTCAAGTATGGGAACAGGTGAAAGTCGCTTGGAGCGTGGACCGGGCTATAAGGAGGGTGGTCGATGATGTCCCACCGAAACTACTTCAAGAGCGTGGCGGTCTTCTGGGCTGTATGCGGGCGCGCGCGAACTTTCGACACCATTCTACGACATGCTGACGAGACATTACAGTCTCGCCGTAAACCTCTTCCAGCTGTCAATGAATTTCAGCCACGGTTACATATCTCGTCCATAGAAATCGAAGAACTAAGCGGACTTCTTTGCGAGACCAGTTTTCCAAACGAGTCTCCATTTATGTTTACCTACAACTAGCGCCATAAGTGCTGGGTGGCTGAAACTGCATAGTTGCCAACTCTATGTTTTAAAATTACCGCACATTCCTCTGTAACAGACGAAACTCCAGAAATATCGGCCTTGAAACCTCACTTTCTGATCCTTCCTTGTAATAATAATGAATTTTTATGGCACAGAAAAAATGTTCGTTGCCAATAATAACGTTGGAAAGATTGTTTACTTGTAATGTATGTGTAAAAATGTATTGTTAAGTAGAGGATTATATCTGTTGTTTCTTTTTCAAACGATGGCGCACATAATTCAGGTAGCACTGACACACATACTATTTGTAAATTTAATCAGCATGAATGGTATGTTAACAGTTTTCAGTGATCATATGAAAGTACTGGCACAATCTGTTAAATCATTGAATCACAATATATATATATATATATATATATATATATATATATATATATATATATATATATATATATATATATATATATATATATATATGCGGACGAATAAGACAAGAAAAAGAAAATCGAAGAACGTTAAGAAAGAAGAAGTGATTAATTAAAGACGACGCAATTCTGTAAAAGCAGGAGGAAGGAAGAAAGAGGCGGATAATGAGCATGATGATTTGATTAGTGTGAGAGGACCACTAAAACGAATTAAATACCGGAGAAATAGAGAAATGAATTTCTTGATTAAAGAAGGCGGGATGGCAGGCTCTCTTAATTGATTTATCAGATATTCCTTCTCCTAACCACAAGAGACCACGGAAGTGTTTGTTCAGAAGAAGAAGAAGAGGAAACAAATAATTCGTTCTTCCATAATTAATCGGTAACAGTAGAATTAATTAACTGAATGCTTTAATAATAATTAGTGCTTAATTAATTCACCACTTTGGTTTCAGTAAATAAGTACTAACGATAGTCGTGTCGCTGTATGAAAAGTCCTTCAATCACGTAGTAACTTACATAAGTTACTACAAAATAAATAAGTTATTACAAAATAAATACAAATATTATTTAAAAAGTAGTTAACAAGGAACAAAGACAACATGATAAGTCATCAATTACCGTTGAGTTCATTTTTCTAGTCACTGCCTTAACCTAGATTTTTGGGTAATTCAAATTCTGGCCACATTTTAATATCTATGGATGGCAACACTGAAAATTCTTTCAATTCGTATTTTCGGGTGTAGAATAAATTTATCTATTATTGTGGTAAGTTACATTTCATTATCTCTTTTTCCCTCACGAAAAACGGGCAAAAGAAAAATTGTTGGCTTTTGAAAAATATTTAGTAGTCTGCCACCGTAAGAAAAAGTCAGGGTAAAATTCTGACCATAAATTTACGAGACAAGAACTTTTCAAGAATCGAGACGGGACAAGGAAGAATTCTTCTAAAATCGAAATGAGACGAGACGAGAAAATGTTTTTTTTTTTGTTGTTGTTGTTGGCAGCACCAATTAAAACGAAACTTCTTTAAACTCAGATATTTTGGATCGCTACGTGGATTTCATCATTATATAGCCTGTGCTTATTCGTAATTTAGTGTGATTAATTGCAGTTGTGTGTAGTAAGTTGAATTCATGTTTCGAATGTACTGCGTGAGAAGGTTAAGTCATACGAAATATTATTTTTTTTTTTATTCTACCGCCTTGATTTGTACGCTTTGTGCAATCAAGGACTTCCTGCTTGGTGAAAATTTATGTAGTTGTAATGCCGTTGTTTATCCAGGTTCCACGCTCACCATACCTGCGAGGTCAGCTTTGTCTTAAATCTTATTGGATCTGCTCCTTAATGCTATATAATACAGCAACACAAGCTTTATGGTGGGAACGATGAGCTTCGCTCCCATTACGTTAATGATTCAACGTCGTATCATCCTTCCTTCCAGCAGGACAGTGCTGTAGCCCTGCAGGTAGGACAGAAATATTCTACCAGTAGGAGGGATGTATTGTTATATCATAGCGAGTAGAAGAGTATCTCTTCTACTCGCTATGGTTATATGTTGCGATAATACAAGCAATACTTTGATGTCATTTTGTTGTGATTATTCTTATGTTTTCGAATGTACTTAATAGTTACAATATAGTAATATAAACAGGGGTAAAAGTGGATCTGAAAAGGTAGGGAGATGCATGACATCACGCCGTTCCCCGTTCCTATGTTTGGTTATTGTATTTTTTTTAGAAAGTGGGGGAACTCCACATATATTTTCTGGAAGTGGGAGGACGACGTCCCCCCTCGTTACCCGTGAATATAAACAGTAAATTTAATAATAATAAAAAAAGAAACATTACATTTCGTTTTCAAAATATGATTTAGGAATGTCTTTGAAAAGGTTATAAATGGAAATTGAGTAACAATCATCTATAAATCCTTATTTATGAAGTAAAAAATGAAATGAAATGGAATCTTTTAAGTTTTATGTTCCACGCTTATACCGGCGAGGCTAGAAGAGACGGTGATGATGAGAAATGATTGAAATAGTGGAATGAAGAAAGTGGGAGGAAACGCGAGATCCTCGAAAAAACCCACGTATACTGATGTTTGTCCAGCACAAAGCTCACTTGGCGCGAGATCGGGATCGAACAAAGGACCCCATGCCAGAGGTGAAGCCTCTGCCACTGAGACACCGCGGCCCCTATTTATGAAGTAAATATAATAAAGTATACTCGAGTGTTGTACGTACAACGTAGCTGGCTTCAAGGCTGATAACTAAGGACCAAGACATTCAATTATACCAGATTTTCTCCAGAGGTTAAGAGTCTTCATCCCGGCGAAATTAAAATACCGCTAATTTTACAGTAATTATGTGATATCTTCAAATAGATAAAAGGTAATTGAAATATGGAACAAGAGCGCCCTAGACAATATTATTCTGCGTGAAGTACCGTTATCACAAGTCACCTAGTGGCTTTCCGTTTTCAGCTGTTTAGAAACGCGAAAATAAATGCCGATTTTCAAAATGGCTCGAAATTGAAAGCAGGTAAGTGAGTCGTGATAACGGTTTCTTATGTAAAATAATATTGTCTAGGGTGCCGTTGTTCCACATTTCGATTATCTTTTATCTATTTGAAGATATCAGATCATTACTGTAAAATTAGCGGTATTTTAATTTTGCCGGGATGAAGACTCTTAAGTATGTTTACTATATAAAAACTCAGTTACATCCTGCTGGCAGTATGAGAAACAATTCATTTTCAGTTTTTGTGCGTATTACTGGTAGGATACTAAGACATCCTTTCATTAAGGAAACTAATGCATCAACTTGAATTAAACTCCCAGGGGAAACAATCTTGAATGGTTATGGTCTGGCAGATGGTACATGCTGAACTAAGTGATTTCTAGTCATTGCATCATGCCTCAGACACAAATATATATATTTTTTACGTCGTAGTTCAGTACGTATTAATTGAATTTCACCAATATTTCACGATTCTGTGTCAACATATAAAACTATTTATTCCTAGCGGGAATCAAAACCAGGACCTTACGCATACGAGACAAGAGTTGAAGCTATCTCGTCTAAAAACGGTGCTGTGAAAGTCATTGGAATTTGAATTTTTGAAATTTTGTTTTCTTACCCAGCACCAAGGCTATGAAGTCCTACTAAGAAGACTTGAATCCAATTCAGTAGCCTGGTGTATTGGACTACAATGCAAGATCATCCCATCAAAGTATAGGCCGTTCCCCACCAAGTACCTCGACTAAAAGAGAGCTGTATTACAGAACCACAGACCAACAAACCAGACTGGCTCCGAGTGGTCGAAGTGATGTCTCGTCATGGAAAGTGTATCTCCTTGTATTGGAAGCAATGATTATTTTAGAACGTAGCCCGAGAGGGAAATTCAATTCACTCCGAGCTACAAAATTTCCTGTGCATAATAAATTTTGATTTTCGCAATACTACTTTTTATCCCCCACATATTGAAAGTTTCCCTCCTCTCTAGAGGGAAATCATATGAAATTATCATACTGATTGGAAGAGCTCTCTTTCGTCTCGTCTCGTCTTGAATCTGATCATAGTAATTCTGTCACGTCTGGTTTCGTGGGTATCGGTATGCATTTGATTACGCACGAAAACCGATAACAATAACTGTCTCACAAAGTACACGCGCGCAAGTTTGTAGTATTATTTTTAAGTATTCTGCCTTGCGGCAGGCCCCGGGACTAAACAGTTAGATTTAGGCCTGGAAACGTTTTTCGATCTTCAACTTCCTCTTTTAACTCCCAATATTTTCTTCTGTTTCTCAAATCGTCGATCAGTTGTGTTCTTCCTATTCCTCGCTTTCCTTCTATGGCAGTATGAAGAAGATAATTTCTTCGCAAGATGCGTCCAATCCTTCCTACGAAGGATGCTGGCGAAAAATGTCCTCTTCCCTCCTATTCGTTTTAAAACATCTTCGTTTGTTACTCTCTCCGTCCATTTTATCTTCTTCATTTTCCTCCAAGTATTAAGAGGTCCCATGACGGCGAAATTAAAATACCGCTAATTTTACAGTAATTATGTGATATCTATCTTCAAGTAGATAAAAGATAAAGTGGAACAAGAGCGCGCTAAACAATATTATTTTAAATGAGATAACCGTTATCACGACTCACTAATCTGCTTTCGATTTCCAGCCATTTACAAAATCGGCGTTTATTAATGGCTGCAAACGGAAAGCTACTAGGTGACTCGTGATAACGGTACTTCATACAAAATAATATTGTCTAGGGCGCTCTTGTTCCACATTTCGATTATCTTCTATCTATTTAAGGATATCACATAATTACTGTAATATTTATATTTAAAGATATCACATAATTACTGTAAAATTAGTGGTATTTTAATTTCGCAGTGATTAGGCCTATTAAATTAAATACAGGTCTGTATCTAACACAATTTCTGTTCTGCGGGTTCCTTTGTATTTCAAGAGTTCACATGTGTAGTGATTGAAAGTTACGCACTAAAGTGGAGCGCTGAGCGCACAATAAATTGACTAAAGTCGTAAGAGATGGGGTTACAATTATTGCTTTCAACGTTGATTTGGTGAACCAAGATTTCATGGTTTGAAATCGTTCTTATTTATATTCTATTCGCATAAGTCAGTCTATCTCCCTGAACTTGAAAAAAGAAATGATGAAGAATTCAATTTCTGTTATGTTTGTTATTCTCATTTTATGCAGAGCGTGTTTTTGCATGAACCGAGTTCACGTCACGAATATGTCTGTCTTACATTTGTTGCATTTCTCTTGCGTATCTAGGTTAGACAGGTGGTAATCCCGAAACATTTTTTTTTAAATGCCGAGACGATGAAGGAATTTCGTGTCTGATGTGCTGTTTTATGGTGAAAGTGTCTTTCTTTCTTCTTGTGTATTCCATTTACGTTGTATATTACAAAGAAAGCAAAAGATGCATTATTTGCACATAATTTTATACATTTAGCATCGTTTGCTAGTTTTAGTTATTCCTTTATGGACTGCATTGCAGTATAAATAGGTGTAAAATTCACCTGAAAGTAATTCCATCTGTACTGAAAAAAAAAAAAATGGTTGTGTGAAATATAATGTATGTTGGGTATCTTTTAAGGCTGGTGAAGGTATTCTTTGCTTTTGATACATATCTACTATTTAAAAAAAAAAAATGCAAAAATTTCAGAGGTTATCATTCATATGATTTTTCCCTGCAAAATCAAACACAAGGACCTGATTATACAAGAATTGGACAATATTCGAATATCAGGTAAATTTCGGGCATTATTGTGCAACGCGTGTTGCGTTTTATAGGTAATTATGGGTAGACCTTCCCTATCTATCTGTCTGTCTGTTATTTTCAATTCATTTGTTAGTGTTCTGCTGTGACGATGTCAGACTTATCAAACTTTCAACGAGGGAAGATTGTTGGCCTAGTTAGTGGGAGGTACTGTGATGAAAGTGGGAAGGGTTGTGAGGGTAGTAATTGTTACATATACGATATCCCGCCTACGTGAGTTCAGTGAGTCAAAGACTTAACATATAGTGGAGAAACTACAATTCTAGTTATGTTCCTTACTTAGACTTTCATATCTGCCTTCTTCTAACAGTACCGTGTCGTGGTGGTGGGGAGTGAGCGGGCGCCGAAGGAATGGGGCGCAAAATTCGGGAGGATGTGTATGTACACATATGTAAAATGGAAGGACAAAGTAAAGTGCTCAAAATCAAGGAAAAGCAGGGTTTATTTTTGAAAATTTTCTTACGCTTTGCGACAACCATGGTGGCGCTTTGCGGCTGATCTATCGACTTCACTCATATGTATGGGGGCGCTGTCGTATACTCTCACCCCTGGTACTGATTTTCCACAGCACAGCACTGTACTTGGCACTTCTTTAAGGGTTTTGAGTACCGGTGACATCTTTCTATTTATCCCATTGACTTATATGGTGAGTTGTTCCTCTTTTTTGAAATGAACTATAATTTTAATGGTTTGATTTTACTGAATTATTCTTCAAATCTATTCAAATTTCCCCTTATTTCGTTGAAAATGTTTTTGCAATCAATAATCACACTATCCTTGAATAGTATATAACCGTGCTTAAGAGATTTGTAATATGTGGTTGCAGAAAAATAAGGGGCACAATGAAAATTTCGTTACAATAAACTCCAAACGTCTTACTGTTAGTTTGGCACGGTACGCTAATTCTTAATAATGAACAGACACGCTAATAGATGTCTCTGCGTGTGCTGTCACTTGCCTGCCTGACATTAATAGATATCGCTACATGCGGAATTGTTGTCTATAACGAAATCCTTGAGTGATTGCATAAAATATATATAGTATGGAGTTTGTGGTAGCGGCCCAATCTGTGAGTCTAAGCCACTCCACGCCATCTGTTAGCGACTGGTGGAACCACATCCAGTCTAGCGACGAACACGTGGTCAGCATCGGCGTATCGGGAGCTTTCTAGACTTAGTGGCCGTCACGTCTTTTATTCACGTGATTCCCCAGTTTGCCTCACGACGTTGGGTGGACGCCGAAAATTGGGGAAGCATCGGCTGGGAATCGAACCCAGGGCCACGCGGACATGAATCCAACACTCTAAGCACTAGGCTATGGTGTCCCCTGAAACAAAAATAAATAAATAAATAAATAAATATAAATGAAATATTTCAGTTTAACGTCCCACGTTATGCGCCTTAGTCTAAGGGAGACGGGTGATTAAAGCATAAGTGGATAATAATAGAAGAACTAGTGGAACGGTAATGTGGGAGGAAACAGGAGTACCCCGAGAAAACCTACGGACATGATGTTTTCCACCACTAACTAACTTAGCCACGGATCGAAACTGGGGCCCACACAACAAACGTAACCGCTCTACCACTGAGCCTCTGTGCCCCCAAAATAAATAAATAAATGTAAACAATTACTGTAGAGATTTTAAGTACTTCAGAAGTACGAGTATTTTAAACAGTAAGTGTATTCTAGAGAAGGGGAAAGTCTTAGGGGCAACAACTGGCTTATATGTAAGGGAAATTCATTTTGGAAAAGCTGCGGTAATTTAAATAGACCTGAAGAAGACATTAGTACTATTAAATCATTAAAATCTCTCTGTACATTTCAAGAAACGAGAGAAAATATCCCCACATCATACAGTAAAGTAAAAATGAAAGATAAATGAGATACTCAGAACCGTAGAGGATCTGATTTGTGCCATTTCTTTACCTCGTGTCACTTTTTGTCTTCCCGTTTATCCGATTTGTTTCTCAGTTAGCTTTCACAGTGCTTATCTCCCTAGATCTTTGAACTGAGAAGGAATTTCGATGAGTGCAGGAAGAACGTGAAGAGAAACGAGATAAAAGAAATTGGAGGCAATCAGATTGTTAAAGAGGTGCCTGAATCAAACAAAAGAAAAGAAAAAAAAGACACGACAGACTGAGAAAGGCACAATCGCGGTGCTGAAATGTAACAAGAGTTGCACGTTTATAATAGGATCACGTAGGAGGCCGCGGTGGCTCAGTGGTAGACCATTCACCTCTGGTGCATGAGGTCCTTGGTTCGATTCCAGCTCGCACCAAGTAAACTTTGTGGTGGACAAATACCGTGTGCGCGGGTTTTCTCGTATTCTTCCGTTTCCTCCCACATCCTTCATTCCACCATTTTCTTCATTTCTCATCATCACCATCTCCTCTAGCCTAGTCGTCATGACGTGGTACGTAAAACTTAAAGATTTGATTTCATTTTAATAGGATCACGCAGTGGGATTCATAAGGTTGAACTGTTAGTGCTTCTGTCCCTTACTCCACATGGTAGCTCTAGACTGAAAGCAAATTTTTGAATTCTGTTTTTTTGTAGCAGTGCATAATAAGGATGCCTAGAACCGGTTCCTGGTGGAACGGGTTTTCTGCTCTGAACGGATCCGGTTCCGGAACCGGTTTTTCGGATCCAGGTCTGGAACCGGTTCCCAAGATCCCGTTCCGGAACCGGGTTTTCGGATCTAGGTCTGGAACCGGTTCTTGGATATCCGATTTTCAGAACCGGTTCCTCGCGGAACCGATTCCGCCTTAACCGGAACTTTGTGGCCATCTCTAGTAGATAGCTAGATCGATTATATTGGTTGACTTTGTTAATGGAGTCAATCCGTTCACATCTTTACGGGTAACGTACTGCATACTTTAAAATCCATGCCATTCCCTAGCTTTTATGCAACTTATACAGCAGCAAAGCATTGTTGGTTGCATATGCTCAAAGAATATGTAGCTTTTGCTACTGCAAAAAGGTTATCAGCTTTTACGTCCGCGTTTTCCTCTTTAATGTCTTTGTCAGGGTTTATTGTATTGTATTTATAATAAGCCGTTTTAGTTGACTTGAACCCATGGCGTACGTAGAATTTCAACGAGTAAATTCAAGCACCCAAGCTCTTCTAATTTGACAACACACGCGATTTCCTTTATACATATCTTACCATATTGTTTATTTCACCATAACATCTCGTAGAAGGGGGGAGTTAATACCCGAAGCCTCTCTTGCGTGCACTACTGACAACCGTAATTGTTAATGCATTTCCTTGATGTACCGTATATACTCGAATCTAAGACGCATATCAATTTCTAAACTTCAAAAGTTGCGCCAATTTCTTGTATTCAATTTTAAGACGCATTCTAGATATTCAATGAAGGAACTCAGAATTTGGCAGTACAAATTAGAAATCGTACGCGTTTATTTGTTCAAACTAAACATTTAAATGTCAAGATTAAAAAGAGAACAAAGGCACTATCTTAGAATTTTACAGTGTGAACAGAGGACATCCTGCGTAAGCATTAGTGGCGGTTCTAACCTGGGGCCTGGGGACCCCGAATCCCCCAGTTTTTTAGAACCAAAAATTGTTTAAGGCTGTATTTATATAGTTTTGAAACTTTATAGTAAACTCATGATATACCTATCATAGTCTGGGTTCTGCCCCCCCCCCTAGTTTTTACATTCTACAACCGTTACTGTGTAAGCACTTTCCGGGAAATGAGGGATGGCACACACTTTAGTCAACACCATTGCCGGAGCGGTTTTGTATACAATTTCAAAACGCACCCCTCATTTTATATCTGAGATTTTGGCAGAAAAAGTGCGTCATGGATTCGAATATATACGGTATAGCTTCGAAATAACGCGGTAACCATTACAGTCACTTGACTCAATACATATGTTGAAGGACAGTGGGCGGTCAGACACTTCTAGTTGCGGGATGTGTGACAGCAATCGTATTCCATCGCTACTAATTGTTGGTGTTTAATATCTCTTAATTCAGATATCTTCCCAAGTATCTCGCAATGTTGGATGAATACAAAAAAAGAAAAAAAACGTACCGGGAATGGAATCCAGGGCAATACGTACAAAAAAAAAAAAAAAAAAAATCTGAATAAATGAAATGCATTCCAATTGCGCACGTCACGCATGTCGAAACTCTTTTTGGATCGAAATTAAAACTGTAAACTGCTATTCTTAGTTACAAAATTCAGTGGTGTGCACATAAATAACTGTGAAATATAATATTCGTGAAGTAATGGTCTTGTTAGAAGTATCTACAAATGATTTCAAGTAATTATGCGTAAAATTGTTCCCAGCACTGTATGTAAATTAGTTTTATTATTAGTTCGTACTATTTTCTCATAAACCGTTGTACTGAACTTGAATACACGAACAAATTGTTGTATGACAAAGCTTATTTATTTATTTTTTAACGCAATGTACTCCATACAAGCGAGAGAGAGTGAAAAAGAAATGAATACAAACGCGATGGGAAAACTTCCTGGATATTTTACACCTATCTGTCTGTCCCACTGACTGTTCTGCTTGCTTTAGTCAGCGATATTGTTTCCTCATTTCTCAAGTGGAACAAACATGGGCGAGAAGTGCGAAGTTCAAGTGTGTGAGCTGAGCAAATGTATGTTTTCTGCTTCTGTGACGTTTTACGTGCGTGGGATATCTTTATTTTTATAAAGCAATATTTTCGCTTTCAACGCAGAAAGTGTTAGTAAAATAGCAGCGTAAGCGAGAGCTTTTTCTTGGTAGTGGGGAAAGAGAGAAGTACGTGTGTGAGAAGAAGAAAAGGGGGAGAAGAGGATGAGAAGAAATGGACTGGTACAGTCGTGAACAAAAGTTTTAGTCCTAAACAGTGACAAAGAAGGTAACAGAAAACAAATGCTCCCTTGAGGTAAATTCTATCGTCGTTCAAAGATGAGACATGTGGCAATCGATAGATCTTAAGTTGGATATGCGTGAACTCATGCATAGTTTTTCGATAAAATCGTAAAAGATCCTATTTTTGGATCAAAAGATCCAATCAGGCAGAAATTTTCTTGTATGCCTTATATCTGGAGAACAACATATACTGTAGCCGAACCCAAACTATCACTTAACACAGTACGAGGTGCTTATTCAGTAAAAAAATACAAACTCGATTTAAGGGCTGTTCAAAAATTTTGTGCCCCTGATCCAAAAAATGCATCAAAAGAGCCAATATATTTCAATCAAAAATTTTCTTGTACGTCTTATATCTGGAGAACTACATATAGTGTAGCCAACCCCAAACTGTCAATTACCTGTGCTTATTCCGTAAAAAATACGAAAACTCGATTTAGGGACCGTTCAAAAATTTTGTCCCCTCATCCAAAAATGCATCAATAGAGCCAATACATTTCAGTCAGAAGTTTTCTTGTACGCCTTATATCTGAAGAACTACATATAGTGTAGCCAAACCCAAACTATCACTTAACTCAATATGATGTGCTTATTTCGTAAAAAATACGAGAACTCGATTTATGGCCGTTCAAAAATTTTGTGGCCCCTAATTCAGAAACTAATTATTGGCCAAGATTGCAATTTTATGATCCATTTTTTTTCTCGATCATTCCTAAAATTCTTGTTTGTGAATCTCACATGTACCAGCGTGATGTCTACATTACATGAAAGAGTTTGCTTACTGTTAGAAAAAGTAAATAAATGGTACGGAACCAACATGACTTTCAAGTCAGTTGAGTTGCATACGTCCAAGGGGTAATTCATCTAGGCATACGGAAGCATATCTTCGGATCAACTGAACCTCGATCAGCGAACTCGATACTTATCTTTTGACCTTAGAAATCCTGGCTAAAATTGATTGTGATCCTCTTGAGATGTTTTTGTCTTCCGAACGGACGGACACACGGACAGAGAGAGTAAAAAGACAATATTCATCGTATATGCAATTCAACCATTTAACGTTACATGTATGTAAAATGCATATGAAACATTGTAGCAAGTCACATAAAGAACACCGAGAACTTGCAATTTCAGTATTCACTTCATGAAGCATTATACTCTTTTGTTTTCGTGAAGACTGAATTTGATAAGCTTATCAACAAGCAGTCGTGTAGTGTGGTTTGTGAGGCGCCTCATGCTAAAGTTATTGTTGCAAGTTCGAAAAAAAAAACGTCTGAAACTAGCAGAATATCAACAATCATGTTTAGTTTGCGGCGGGGTTCTTTCTTTGACTTGCTACCATATATTCCATATGCATCTGATCTAGATGTAAGGATTAATGCTTGAACTTCAAATTCATACGATGCTTTATGAACACTTACTTTTTATGACTTACCATAGGCGAAACAAGGCCGATCTCTACCCACCTCGTGTATGCTCTACAATAATCACATTACCTGGTAACATTAAATTGATACTGAAGTACTCGTATACCTTCGTTAAACTCTTCGTTATGGCATTAACAAGACAACAACAGACAATATGATTAATTAGATATAGTCCAAAATCATGATTAATTCTTAAACTTTTAACTGTAATATTAGTCGATAAATCATATCCAGCCGAATAAAATAACGTCTTGAGGGTACATTCTGATGATTAAGGTTCAAGAAAGTCGAGAAAAATGCATTTTTATGACGCTAAAATGTATTGCTTTATGATTTCTCGGGAAGGAAAGGAGATGAGTCTTATTTTCCTACCTCTCTTCGTAATTTCTCTATCAATTGAAGGAAGCATTAATGGAAATCGGAGATTTAAAGATTGGAGAGAAAAATTATTACATCGTATGTGAACCAAAGGAACGTAACTCCAAGAATGGAATTTTTGTTTGCGTGGATTATGAACATGAGTCTGGAAGCCCCACTTGGTGTTATTTGAGTGTTATTGTAGTTGACTTTGTCATGCCTCGTCTGCTGTGCAATAATGTGTTTACCTCTTATTGAGAAAAACAACTTTTTCACCCCTCTGTCCTGTAAACCTACGTAAATCGAGTTACGTTCCTCTGGTTCTCATACCACGATTAACAAGATCAGGTATGCAGATGTTAAGGTTATTATAGCTAGAACTGAAGAAAGTCTACAGGAAATGATCGACAAAATTGTTGGCACTGGAAAACTATATAGAATATAAATCAATATCGAAAAATCGAAAGTCATGAGAATATCCCGTGGAAACGCGCTCTTATGGGTCAGAGTAGAACAAAGAGAACTTGAAGAGGTCGATCATTTCGGAAAGTATTTTGACGAGAGAAGCTTACTTCATCCAAGAGATCAGGTCAAGAATTGCTATATCCAAAGAAACATTCAAGAAGAAAAGATCACTCTTAACTATTATAGCAGGCTTAATATTGGACTAAGAAAGACGTTGGTCAAGTGCCATATATATATGAAGTATTGAACTTTATGGTTCAGAGACTTGGACATTATTGAAGTTAGAGAAGAAATATTTAGAGAGCTTCGAAATGTAGTGTTGGAAGACGATGGAGAAAATAACATGGACAGAGAGAATAACAAATGAAGATGTTTTGAACGGAGAGATGAGAACGCTTCTTACCAGCATCCTTCGTAGGAAGGCCATTTGAATTGGACACATCTTGCGAAGAAATTGTCTTCTTCATAACGCCATAGAAGGAAAGATGGAAGGCCATAGAAGGAAAGATGGAAGGAAAGCGAGGAATAGGAAGAAGAAGACTACAACTAATGGATAATTTGAAAAATAAAATAAAATATTGGGAGTTAAAAGGGGAAGCTGAAGATCGAGAAAAGTGGAAGAAATATTTTCAGGCGCAAAGTTAAATTTAAAAAAAATTCATTAGTCCCAGGACTTACCAATAGACAGAATACTTACTACTACTACTACTACTACTACTACTACTACTACTACTACTACTACTACTACTACTACTACTACTACTACTACTACTACTACTACTACTACTACTACTACTACTACTACTACTACTACTACTACTACTACTACTACTACTACTACTACTACTACTACTACTACTACTACTACTACTACTACTACTACTACTACTACTACTACTACTACTACTACTACTACTACTACTACTACTACTACTACTACTACTACTACTACTACTACTACTACTACTACTACTACTACTACTACTACTACTACTACTACTACTACTACTACTACTACTACTACTACTACTACTACTACTACTACTACTACTACTACTACTACTACTACTACTACTACTACTAATAATAATAATAATAATAATAATAATAGAAACAGCAAAATGCTAACCTCGGAATCTCACAGTACGCTTGGACACTTATCTTGAAATGATATGAAATGTCTATCTACTAAATGCCACGTTTATATCCTTTGCTCCAAAGGAGACGGGTAATAATGACAGTGAATGCTTATGTCATGCCGGAAAACAAATATTTTTTTTTAGTACGATTTGTTTGATTTTGTTCCGTATTTTTTTAAAAATATTTTTGATTATACCTATACATTTTCTTTTTGGTTTATGTGTATGTATGTGTTTGAATGCAACATTAGTTTCACCGGAGCTCGAACTAGGAATCCCCGGTTAAAATGCAAACAAACTATTAAAGTAACACAGTTAATATAGGCACCGACAGCACAAATTCTGCGGAGCTAAAGCACCCATTGGATTTTTGCGTTTGAATTTATTTTGAAATTACACTTCCATGCTGTGGGGAAAAATAAAAGTATATCTATGTGTGCTAGCAAACATTACTTAATGCAACAATAATAATCCATATTTACAAGCGAACGTAATTTTGTAGAATTACAGAGTATTTCTTTAAATAACTTGGGAGTTCGAAGCAGTTATCTTGATTTTTTTAAAGTATGGAAGTTTTATATAAGGAAAATTACAAGACAGTTGAGCCATTTTAAGTTTTCGGTCAAATTATTCTCAAATCTTTCAGAGGTGGTATTATTATTATTATTATTATTATTATTATTATTATTATTATTATTATTATTATTATTATTATTATTATTATTATTATTATTGTCTTTTTTTCCTTTGTTCAATACTACTAAATACATTTGAAAATCTTAGTGTTTAGTGTGGGTCGTATTCCAATTTTACCTGTGGTGCATGGAGTCCCTAGTTCAATCCCAGCTCGCGCCATGTGAACTTTGTGGTGTACAAACACCGTGTGCGTGAGTTTTCTCGGGGTTGTCCCGTTTCCTCCCACTTTCTTTATTCCACCATTTCATTCATTACGCATCATCACCGTCTCTTTTAGGATAACCGGTATAACCGTGGGACGTAAAACTCAAAAGATTTTTTAGTTAATTTCATTTTTTAGATTTTACATAATCCTGAAGGAACGAGAAAACAAAGCCTTTCCAGTTTAATAATAATTTCCCAGTTCATTTTGTATCTGTAACCTATTCACTCTTGATGGTGTTTTCGAGCTCCTCCGTGGCTAAGCGGTTAGCGTACGCGCCTTTGGCGTGGGAGACTCGGGTTCGATTCCCGGCGGGAGCTCATGTGGTTCGGATTCCACGTTAATCAGTAGGTCCACGTCTCATATAGCCTCGCTGCTGAAAGGGACGCTAAACTAAAATCAACAACTCTTGATGGTGTTTCAAGCCTCTCAGGGGAAGCCCCCAGTTTGGAAACCACTAGTCTATTGGACGTGATAAAAACTCAAAATATCAGACGTTCTGATTTGTCTTGCAAGTACCGAAGCGTGAGCACTCTTTGAAAAATGTAAATTCATTTATTTTGAGGGAAAGCACAAAAGTGTCTCCTGTTATTGCCTTGAACGGAGGTAATGAAATGACTTGAAAATTTTATGATGGTTGGAATTGGTAAAGGAGAATTTGGGTGAATTTGTGTCTCACTCCATTGCGTTGCATCTTTCCCTCTTGTGGTCTGGAAAGCGCGCGCTGTATCTTTTTAATTAATAACCATCTTTTTCGACCACGTAAGCGATTTGCTCGAGCGCCCTGCTGTTGTAATAGCCAAAGGTGACGCATAGCGCCATTTCTGTTATTATGAAGGAGGAGGAGAGGGAACCCCACTAAAGACGAGGGGGTTTGTAATGTAATGTATCTTAAGATGTGAAAATGTGAGAGATGAACGAAGGGCTGCTGTGCTGTGCTGCGGATTCAGGCCTCTGACCTGGGACGTTGGATGGTGGTATTGACCGGCGGAAAAGACGCGTCGCTCGTCAGGTCGTCGTTGCCCTTGGTAACGACCAGACCGTGCCGGATGGAGTCTGCCAGTGTTCGGTGGTGGTGTAGAACGGATCGGTCGCAGTTGTGGGGTGGTTTTTACTCGGGTTAAATGGCTTTTTTTTTTCTTTCTTAATAGTTTTCAGGGGAAATGTTCTATATATCTTGTGTGTTCATACGTAGTGTGTTAACTAATTTTGTAGAGTGAATGTCTAGAGACGCCTATAAACCATGATTATCGTACAGTGGGTGATTGAGTGGTAGTGTTTGTGGCGCGCCATGTGTTATAGGAACATATTCCGACGACGATTGCTTCCGAAGAGATGTTTTCCTGTCTGTGGCAGTGTTGGTCGTGGTACGCTTTGTAAGTAACTTCAAAAAAATAGTCTACCATATTAATGTTTTTAAAAATCCTCATAAATTTCTTTTGTAAAATATGAGTGTATAATAATAAGTGTAATAATTTGTATAAATTTACAAGTATTATTTTTGTATCACTGTTAGGAGAATCGAAAAAACAAATAAATACAATATGTCACTTCAATATGTACTTCTCATATATAGTGCATAAATGCAGTAAATAAACAAATCTTTTCTAGTAGAATATAAACTATCAATCGCATCAGTTTGTCAAAAAATGACTTGCTGTTTTTAGCCTCATAATACATATTTTTTTCGATTTGCTCGAAAACTGCGCATCAGAATTTATTCTCAGGAATGTCATTTTGGTCAGATCGATGTAATCTATCGCTGATGTACGTATTAACTTTGGACAATGTTATAGTTAAACAAAAAATTAATGTTTAAGAGTTAACTATAATTTTGGGCTACCTATGGTGTATGGGGTCCCCAGTTCGATCCCGGCCAATTAACTCTTTTGCGGCCCAGTGGTTTCAGTGTGAAACCATAGTTTTAACTCTTTTTCTTCGTGCAGCCTAGTGGATTTAGAAGGGAACCATCTTTTAGTATGAACTTTGCAAGCCATCTAAGGACAGGAGTTTAAATTATTTCCAGGATTTTCATTCGCGCTGATACTGTAGCCAATTGACGTTGATAGTTTGGTGTTTTTTTTTCTCTTCATAAATTCATTCTTTGGGGAACAAAGGGTTAAGTTTGTGGTGGACAACATTGTGTCCGTGGGTTTTATCTCGGGACACTGTCGTTTCCTTCCACATTCTCATTCCAACAATTCCTACAATATCATTCACTTGCCATAATCATCCGTCTCCCTGATCCTAAAGAACATAATCGTGGGACTTTAAACTAAAAGTTTTCATTTCATTTGTACATACTGTCTACTGTCATACTGTCTACTGTCGTGTCATAGTACTGCCATAAGGGTAAACATCAGTGTCAATATCATCCGTAACAACAGGCGTGGTTACAAAATATTCAGGTTTTGTCTGTTTTCTCCCAAACTGCTTATGAGAATGTACACACATTTCAGAGTGTTCAACTCAGTGAGACCCATGGATTTGTAAAAATAAAAGAAAAAAATGGAATGAAATCTTTCTGTTTAACGTCCCACGATTATGCCTTTTAAACGGATGATTAAGCAAGTGAATGTTGATGGAATGACTAGTGAAATGGAAATGTGGAAGAAAAAGAGTACCTCGAGAAAACCTACGGACACGATATTGTCCACCACAAACTTATGTGGCCAGGGATCGAACGAAGGACCCAACGCACTAGAGATAAACGCTGTGCACTGAACCATCGTGCCCTCTCTATGGAATTGTATGTGACATTCTCCACCCCCCCGTAAAACGGTAATAATATTGCAAAATGTCCTTATATAAAGCTGAATATTTGTATATGTGTTATCCGATACACAAATTCACACTGTTGGCTTGTCATACATTTAAGTTACTGTATTATATACCATTTAGAATTATTAAAATGGATGTTCTAAGGGAGTAAGGGGTTCAAAATTTATGCAAAAAAATAAATAAAATGTTTGTCTCACGAGCTTAAGTTAGATGAAACTTGGTATGTAACATCCTTAATGAAACTAAATTGATCTGGTTCAAACTCCCCCCCCCCTCCCGGAATTTTCGAAAGGAGAGAAATGGGCGTAATCACTGTTGTAACCATAAAATTGAAATAAATAAATAAAACGGTTGAACTGTTTAAAATCAGTTTTTGAGAATAGAACTTGGGAATTCGGGACAGTATTTTTTATCGCTGCACTTTGATTACGTATCCTAAGAGAAATAAAGGATCTTCAAACATTTTTGCAAAGAATAACGACTGCACTGCTTGAAAAGAATCTTTAAATATAGTTAGCACTTGGGTCGAGATGGGTTTTGTGTTATTTTAATTCACATACGAGCCTAAGATGTGAAATGAGATTCATATTAACTTTTAAATACTTTTCCAATAAACTTATTCTCCCCATGCGAAGTACGGTTATTTCGTCTAGGTTTATTTCAGTATACGTGTATACAAGAATAAGTCCGGAGTGACTGACTGATCAACGCCAAGGCTATATCGCTTAAGCTAGAAACTTCAAATTTGGACAGTGCATTGGATTTGTGATGAAGGTACCGCTAAAGAACGATTTTTGGAAATTCGAAGGGGAAGAATAGCGGTGGGAGTTATTATATTAAAATGTTCCTACCTCGGAATCTCTCAAGCTTAGAGACATGAAATTCGACATTCCATTCGACATTCGACATTTAAAATAATTAGGCACGTGTTTCTTTTTTTCTTTCATATTTGATCTGGAAAAGAAGAGAAGCGGGTGGGAACAAAAAGTATCTGGTATTTCATTGATGATTATAATAAGACTCCATAACTCCGAATCTCTGAAGATTGGAGACACACAATTTAGTACTTGAATTTCTATTAAAAACAAAGACGTCTTTAAGAGTTTTTCGATGTTTTATTTAGAATGGAATTAAAAAAAGGGGTGCTTCTATAAGATGCCTGTAGGAAAGGTGTAGAAGGAAGGACTCAAAATACAAGTAGTAACTCATGTCGGCGTTTGCTAGTATATATAACACGTACTGCTATCATTGTGAGATGATTGTTGTTGTGCTACTTGAAGTATGAGCTACCGAATTATCTTCTAAAAAAAGCCAACAATAATGATATCTCAAATTTTATGACTCCATCATGTATATAATTCAAGTACCAAGCCATCAAACTTAGAAAACACAGAATTTAAAGTACATTTAAAAATAAGGAAAATACTTTAAAAAAAATTCTTCTCCCAAGCGTTGTTAACGGAATTTTGAACCACCCTATATATGAGTCGTCCAGTTCCAAAACGGCCCCTGTCCATTTATATCAAATCCCAGAAAACTTAGAATAATTGTAAGATCTGCATGTTTTATAGAACTGGGAATACTTCAGTGTGTGCATGTGAAAAACTTGAACATCCTCCAATATTTCCAGTTCTACAAAACACATCAATCCTACAGTTTTTTCAGTTTTCTAGAATTTGATATAAATGAACAAGAGCCCTTTGGAAACTGGACGACTCGCATATTTGTACACGAGTATATATAGGTACTAGGAATGGCCACAAAGTTCCGGTTCCAGCGGTTCTTGGAGATACGGTTTTCAGAACCGGTTCCAGACCTGGATCCGAAAAACCTGTTCCGGAACCGGATTTTCTGGAACCGGTTCCACCAGGAACCAGTTGTGGCCATCCCTAATAGGTACTAATCAATAATCTCATTGAGCTGAACAAAATTATATGTGTGAGTGTAGATCCTTAATCCTCATGCGTAGTTTTCGACAAAAATCCTGAATAGATTTCTTTGGAAACCTAAAAAAAATTGATGGTATGTGACAATCATGCCGCCTAGCAAGGTTAAACTAATATTGAAGTATATCTAATTAAACTTTCAATTATGATACTAGCAAAACGACCGTATCTGATAGGGTTAGTGAGATATAGCGCAAGCTTATCATTGTTTAACTACAAATTTGCCCAAAGATGATACTGAAAGATATTTGACAGCGTGAAGTAGGAACTGATTTCAAGGTGGGTCCAAAGTACGCGTAAACAAGAGGTAAACTGACAGCAGTGAATACGGAGGAGAAGTGTGAGGGTTTCACACTCATAAATGAAGCAAATGTAAAATATACTGTGGCAAAATAGTACATTGCAGCACACGTTATTCCGCACTCAAGGAACTGTGGAAGTTGCTGTCCCTAACACCTCCAACTTCACGCTGTAGCATTCCTTTGTCTACTGTTGTCAGGGCTTACCTTCTACCTACTTTGGACCCACCTGAAATCATTGTACTCGTATATCTCAGAATTCTGGAGCATGCCGGAGAATTATACCCTGTAGGGGATCCCTTGCACACTCATTACACATTGATGAAATATACGTTCTTGGATTCTGTATATATGTACGACTTCTTTTATATTGATATGAACTACCACTCGACGTGTTCTCGAATTCGAAAAGCCACATATTGAAATTTAGTTTTTCGATTATTTTGGACAGCTTTAACTCCGAAATTGTGCACTTTCTCCTACAAGTCCAAATTAACTTCAACTCTAGCAGTTCATCAACACACTATGTATATAATTACTTTCTAATAGATTTGATTTAATTTGATTTTTGGTTTAGCGCTCCTTTCAGCAGCGTGGCTATATGAGACGTAGACCTACAGCTTAGTGTGGGATCCGAACCACATGAACCGTCGCCGAGAATCGAACCCGGGTCTTCCATACCAAAGGTGCGTATGTTAACCGCTTATTCACAGAAGAGCTCCACGTTCTAGTAGAGGAGAAAGGAATTTTTTGGTGCTATTATTGTAATATTCTATATTAATCTCTGTGTCTCATACCAAATTTAATATTAGGTTGTAACTGCGGAAATGTTGCAGCTGTCGTTCGAGAGAGATATGAAATAATACATAAAAAAAAAAAAAAAAAAAAAAAACCAATTAAAGAGGCATGGTTCCTGTTAACGACACTCACATGTTTCATGTTCTGGTAGTGGCAAGTTGGAACATATATACTATGGGGAAAAGAATAAATTGTGATTAGGCTGGAACTCATCAAAATGTATATTTTGTTTGGATAGTTCCATGAACCCCGTGTTGATTGTTCCGGTTTTCGTTTGACAAATGAATCAAAAGTTCGATGCCACTGTTTAAATCAGTTATGAGCCGAGATACGAAAAAGTGGAGGAAGAAGAAAGTTTTGGGAAATATATATATTTAAAAAAAAAAAAATCTAAAATGCTGGAATATTTTCCAATCTTACCAGCCGTTTGGACTTCACACTGGTAAGGTATCCTATGTTAAATGAAAAATCAACGTTGCCAGTTTAGCAGGCTGTTCCCTTGGGTCCTCACCATGCCAACTATATAGCACTAGCAGAATACCCGTTCTTCGTACGGGAAACAATACGTTTGATTTTGGACATAAAGAGCTGAAGTTTGATTTAAACGGCATCGGAAGTATCACTGTTCATCTCAGCGATTCCGAAAACTATGCACTGAGCACTAATATATGCTATTTTGACCATTTTTATATATTTGTTCCCCTGCCCCAAGTTGTGGGGCTGAATTTGGATTTAAGCCGTATCGGAAGTGTCACTGTTCATCTCAGCGACCCCGAAAACTATGGATTCGACACTAATATAGGTCATTTTCGATCATTTTGAAATATCTCCCTCTCCCCAAAGTTGCACTGTCAAAGTGAAATAATAATAATAATAATAATAATAATAATAATAATAATAATAATAATAATAATAATAATAATAATAATACATCCCAGGCCCGAATCTCATCTATGTTGAAAATGTGATCGAGATCGGTCGGGTGTTTCATGAAGTATGAAGTCACAAACATACGCACTTTAATTTTTATGTATGTAGATTGATGAGAAACGGATTCGAGATGTTTTTGATTTCCTCACAAAATAATGTGCACATTCCACGTGTCATATACTTGTGTCTCTCGAACAGTCTGGAGAACTGAAAATGTAGCTTTTCCATTTCACGCACGGTGGCTCAACAACTGATGGAGCCCAAACAACTGATGTGATTGGAAAACATTTCACCATTTTATATTGAAAACCATCCATTTCCATCAACTTTCTTTCCCATTTTTTTCGGAGTTGGCCCATGGACCAGAATTTTGATACACCCTGTATATATATTGATTTTATTGACGAAACTCATTCGATCTTGACCACACAGGACATTGGAAGGCATATTTTGACAACCTTACTACGCATTTGAAATAGTAGGGCATGCAGGCCATTGATTTCCGTACTGTGGACCGTCAGAGTTAGGGTTTGAACTCTTGTCAAATGTTCGGGGGGAAAAATCTCTTAACAGGCCCCATTGCCGCGAAATTAAAATACTGCTAATTTTACAGTAATTGTGCGGTATCTTCAAATAGATAAAAGATAATAGAAAAGTGGAACAAGAGCTCCCTAGACAATATAATTTTACATGACATACCATTATCACTACTCACTTATGTGCTTTCGATTTGTTGCCATTTAGAAAATCGGCATTTACTTTCGCGTTTCTAAATGGCTGCAAACAGAAAGCTATTAGTTGACTCGTGATAATGGTACCGCATGCAAAATAATATTGTCGAGCGCACTCCTGTTCCACATTTGAATTATCTTTTATCTATTTCAAGATATCACATAATTACTGTAAAATTAGAGGTATTTTAATTTCGCAGTGATTAGACCTCTTAAATCTATTTATAACAAAAGTATATAGAACAAACTTATTAAACATTAATTTCAGGCATAAGAAAGTTGACTGAGTTTGTGCTTTGTAAATGCAGTGTTTACTGATAATAAATATTTGATTTTTTTTTTTTTAAATCAATGACAACTGAATTTTTTCCACACTAGGCAGTGATCTAATGCTAGAAATCTTTAACTAGCCCCTGAAACCTGTTGAAGGCTGCATTTCAGAAGAGAAAGAACCTTGTAATTTTAGATGTCGTAGATTCATCCTGTATTTGTCAGCCTCTTTGACTTATTATGCGAATTTTCTTGAGAGTGATTCCAAATTAAAATTGGCATTTTAAATTACACTCAACCGCTTTTATATTGAGTGTTCAGGTATACGTTAAAGAGCTCTCCTTGCAGTTACTGTTGCTTATGAGACGAGTAGATATTTTGTCTTGTTTCGATTCAAGTCTCGAAAATGAGACGAGAAGTGTTTTTTTTTATTCGAGACGAGAAATTTCTCGACCTCGTGAACGCACTAATTCATCCGAGCTTTATATCTCAAACATTTTTAGTGTTACTTGATTTATAGTGAGAAACTGTACATTGAGAAAATGATCGTACGAATTCAAGGAAAAGCATTTATGAAAGTTTAAGGAAACGCAATTTATTACAAAATGTATTCAATAATAAATATGGTTTAAATGAAGTTTTATATTAATATATATATATATATATATATATATATATATATATATATATATATATATATATATATATATATATATATATATATATATAACGAGTCGAGAAAAAATTCGAGACCGCAGTGACTCTGTGATGGAGCGTTAACCTCGTATGTAGAGGGGCCTTGGTTCGATCCCATCTTGCGCCAAATGAACTTTGTGGTGGACAAACACTGTGTACGTAGTTCTTCCGTTTCCTCCCACTTTCTTCATTCCACCATTTCATTCATTTCTCATCATGACCGTCTCCTTTAGCCTAGCCAGCATAATCGGACGTAAAACTTAAAAAGATTTCATTTCATTGTTTTCTAAACCAGACGAGAAAAGAGGTTACGAGAATCGAGATAAGATGAGAAGGAATCTTCGTGAATCGAGACGAAACGAGAATTCCATTAAAAAAAAGGGGGGGGAAACGGAACGAGAAAATATTGTTTCTTGTCTCGTCTCTTGGGTACAAAATCTAAGAGTGCTGTCTTGTTAGGTTTAGTATCGGTACATAACATACTTACACCAGGATAAATGAATTACTGTTCTCAATTATAATCAGTAATAATTTCAGAGGTTGGCTCGGGGTAACCCTGATTTATTTTTTGCAGTCAATTTTGCGCCCCAGAGCAGTGGCGTATTTAGGATTTTGTTTCGGGGAGGGCTATGCGCAATACGGGGAAGAAGGGGGGCAATTGACCACCTGATTTTGAAAATTAATATTTTGATCAATTGTCTACTAATTCTGTACTAGGAAGAAAACGTGAATGTCGTGGAGGTATGGAGTATGTCGGTGGAGTATCTTGCCCCTCAGGCAAATCCGAAGTAACGCTCCTACAAACACACGTTGAATTTTTGTAATCTCATTTGAACTTAACTGATTTCAATTTAGAAAAAAATGGAAATATTGTTTTATGTGTGTAAGTTTTTACCTGAAAAAAAATGTTGAGACAAGTTGAAGCTGAAATATACTGCTTGCAGTTTTAATGGCAGGAATTGTATATTGGTGAATCTTATTTGATATAATACACACAAAAATTTAACAGTAAATCTAACCTTTTATTCTATTCATAGAAGAAAAAGAAAGCATCTTCTTGACGTACCCAATTTCCCGGGCTACTTATTTCCTCTCTCGATTTTCTTTAGTCCAAACATTTACCTTTCTTTATAACTAAACGATGTAAATATTCCTTTGCTACAACAACTAAAGTCCCATCATGTTGAGATTCGTGCAAGTTGGTGTGGAACATTAGTTTCGCTTATCAGCTTCTCCTAGTTTTGGTGTTCCTGACTACGGCCGACTCAAATCACAACCAACAACGGTCGAAACTATGATAGGAGAAACGAAAGAAAGTAACAACCAAGAAAAAGAAAAGTAGAATGGACAGAAGATAGAAAAAAGAACATAGTTCTTACTTGGAATGAAATTTGACAAATACAGTATTATTTGTGAACATAGAGCATGAGAAAATGGAAAATTAATGAAATTCTAAGAAATTATGAGAAGGATTATTGTTGTAGCCCTACGTGGAATGCGAAAAACCATCAAATTTATTTCGGGAGAGGCTTGAGCCTGATAGCCCTCCCCCTAAATACGCCACTGCCCAAGAGTATAGTCTGTCTCCATTCTATTATCTCTTTTTTATTTAAATAAATAATATATCTACTACTACTTTCAGTTTCAATATTAATTGAGAAAACATCTCGTCATACAAACCAAACTTCTTTACGTGGTGAACACGTAGCACTTACAGTAGTGTCATAATTATATCAATTATGCCAATCTCAGGCACGTAGCGAGAATTTCGTGAAGGGGGGGGGTCCGCGACATGAAATACTGTGGGTCATCACACCAGGGGCTCGATCATTCTAAATTATTTTACTGGAAGATATATTGGTTCGTTAAGCCAGGATTTCGTAACGGGGGGGGGGGAGGGAGGAGCGACATGAAATTCTGAAGGCCCAGGACCTCGAGCAATCTAAACTACTTTACTATCAACATATATTGGTTTGTTAGGACAATAAAATGTGGATATGTTGGTAAGTATTTTAATAGCAAACTAATAAACTATGAAGAAATCTCAAGTAAAATAATAATAAAAAAAATGTATTGAAAAAGATTATACAATATTTGCGTTCTTTCTCTGTTCATTCAAATATAACAATTTTCCTTTCATTATGACCTCAACTCTTATAAAAAATACATATTCACTACTATAAAAAATACATACTCAAGAATGTCTTGTAAAATATTTTATAATATCTATGTTCCTTTCTATGTTGAAACAAATGTTAACAGAACTTTCTTTCCACATAAATTTTTGTTTTTATTATTCCGGCAACTACTGTCTGTTCCAAATGCCAGATTAAAGGAGCAGTAGAAAATTGTTTTTGAAATAACATGTTTGATATTGCAAGGATGCGATGACGAAAAATTATGATAAAAAATGTCCACGCTGTTACATAACGGCACTATGCTTTCAGACGCTTGAAATCTCCCTGACTAGCAGCAGAAATTCCGAGAATTCCGTAACTTTTCAAGAAATTTCAAATTCCCTGACTCTTCTAGGATATCTCACTCACCTCCCCACCACGTTTGCAAGTAATACAAATCTCATAAGAAAGAGTAGCCAAAAACTTCCTGTAGCTTTTTAAAAAAAAAATTAACCCTGATCCTTCTTTTACTCATTTAATTTTGTTTCATCCTTCCTTAATTTTTTCTCATTTCTGGTCTCGAAGGGAGAGGTTCGGACCCCGGACCTTCCCTTGGCTACGTGGCTGACAATCTTGAATATCGCTGTCTAATTCAACCTGCAGCAATTGCTTATTTCAGATATTGTACAGTGCATGCATCTTTATTTGAAAGTAATTTTTATAGGTCGTGGAACTTTTTTTTTTTTTTTTTGTTTGTTCGTTAGTTCGTTCGTTTCGTCTACGGAAATAGCGCTACCAACAGTTCTTTTTCCCTCCTTGTGTTGATCAGATTGGGTGCTACTATGGCTCAATTCGATTTTTAACTTAATGCATTATGTTGTTTGCTGTTTGCATATCTGATAACGAAAGCCTATGGCTTCTAGAGGAGAGAAATATAATTGGTCGTAAAAATGTTACAGCACGTTTTACTTTTCATATATATATATATATATATATATATATATATATATATATATATATATGAAACATCATCGTATAGTATTGAAAAATATTTTTGTGTGCACGATGTCTATGGACGAGATTGAAATGAGGGCGTTTCGTTGCGCCTTACTGCTCGCCTGCTTACCAATGTTGCCAGTTTTAAAACAGTGGAGAAACGATTTTTTTGTCTCTCCCCTGCTGTATTACACCACCCACTGCTTGAGTGAACACGTGCCAAAATGCGTTGTCTAGTGGTATACGAGGACGATTGCTTCCTTACTCGATATTGATCTGATAAGCGAAGGAACGAACGAACCTCCATACCACTACTACTACTACTACTAACCGACAGCCACTGATCGTTTTCATTCGCTCAAGCCGAACGAAAAAAAAAAAAAAAAACATCACAGAACGATAACATCATTTATTTACTGTTTTTGTATGTGCGCCTTGTGGGTTCGTGAATAGCAATTTTTCCAAGCGACTGGTTTTGCATAACTGCTCAGGATACAATAAAAGGGCAGTCAGGCTTTGTCATTTATGTTTTGGAGAATGTAGGTTAGATGTGCTGCAAAAAAGTACGTAATAAACTAGCAGAGATAATACTTCAATTTTTTTTTTTACTAATGAGTTCGCTTTCTTTATAACAGCGCTTCTCAACGTTTTAAAAAGAGCAATCTGAAACCTAAAATTATTTTTATTATATAATCAATATAGATATTATTTAATCAAGATATTACTAATAACAGAAAACAGCAAAGAATGACATAAAAATATGGTCTCTTTGGAAATCTAGTACAAAACTATACAAGAGAGTGGTCGTCACTAGATATTAAGAGGCGGAAGATGGATAAAATAAACGCTTTACGTCCCAAGATTGTTCTTTGTAGACGAAGGGATACGAATCAATTAATATAAAGGAGTATGATAGAATGGGAATGTGGACGGAAACTAGAAAACCCTAATAAAATCAGAAACTCACATGGCGTAGTATTGAACCAGGGACTTTTCGCACTAGGGGTGGGCGCTTCAGCCATGATGCCTCTCCACTAGACTTTTAAGTTACTATACTTTATTTGTTCAAAATATTGGGTCGATGCATAACTTCGTGCAATATTTTTTTGGGTTGGCAACAATACGACGTGAAGCTATTATTTATCGTTATTCCGTTGTTTTACCGTAGTGTGGAGTTTGTGTGTTGTGAAACATACGTTTTATTGATTGTGAACGTATTATTGTATATATTTCAGACATACTAATATGAAACGTCAAGTTGAGAAAAGTGATCATTTCCGTCACATTTTACCCTTCGAGTTTAACCGAAGATACAGTGCAGCAGAAGCTGCGAGAACAATTTGTGCAGTGTACGGGAATGAAGCAATTGCTGAAAGAACAGCACAGAAAAGCTTCTCTTGACCAATGGCTAACAGATTTCTTCCAGTCAAAACCATAACTGCTGCCTGAACGTTACCAGAAGGTCATAGATAGTGGAGGTGAATACATCACTCAGTGATTGAGAGTGAATGTAAGTGGGAGTAAAATGTATGCAGTGTATTGTTACACTCGTAGAATATGTTAATGTTATGTCTATTTTGTATTTGTATTTGAATTAACAGAACAGCAGAATAAAATATAAAATATAAGAACTGCACGAACTTATGCATCGACCCAATAGGACTGTGCTTTTATAATATGGGATGCTTAATGCTGAAAACGCGTTAAGGGATCTCGTGATTCAGTTTTAAATAATCTTATTTTTTTGACGTATTCTTGTTTAGAAAAATTGCATCTCTTCGCTCTTTGAGTTTTATATTCTTACCTATAAATGAAGTTAGATAAACATTTGTAAAGCTTTTGAGACTCTCATTTGAAGTCGTCATTAAAAATTCATGTGTTTACGGATTTGAAATTTTTCTTTAATATGGAGGTGGGTAGTTACTTGATATAAGCCCTATTCCTTAAGGTTGGTTTAAAGGGACAAGTTTTGCCAATAGATGACACTACAGTCTTCGTATCTCCCCCATGTATTTTTTATCTTTCACGAAAATTCACGATTTCTCTTATAAATTTCAACCTATAGACTTCATTTTTTTTACAAAAGGAACTTCATAATCTATCAAAGGCAATAATCCGTGCCGATTTCTTATTTAGAATTTTCTTCATTATTGAAATGGCTTGATTGTTGAAATGGATATCCAAACCTTTAAACAATGGAACTGTTTCAACAATGAAGAAAATTTCAAATAAAAAATCGGCACTGATTGTTCTCTTTAATAGGTTATGAAGTTCCTTCTCTAAAAATTTGAAGTCTCTAGGTTGAAATTTATAAAAGAAATTGTAGATTTTCGTGAAAGGTAAAAAATACATGGGAGAGATACGAAGACAGTAGTGACATCTCTCAGCAAAACTTGTTCCTTTACACTAACCTTAACTAAAGGAGACCAAGGCCAACAACGAAAATGGATCTATCGAAAAATTTTAATTTTGGCTGGACTGTGGAGAAATGTGGAATCTTAAACTTGAAAATGGAAAATTTCAGTGTGTAATTTTATATGTATATAAAAAAAGCTATATGGTGTACTGTAAATTTGACTGTATCAATTAATATTATAATTCCGTGACTTAAATAAAAGTTGTATCTGTAATGGTTTCATTGCTTGTGGGAAAAATAATTGTCTATTTAGTGTTTAATTCAATATCTGAAGAAAAAAGTGAATATACAAATTAATTCCAGTACTATGTTGTAGTTGTAGCCTAATACCATACAGTATTGTAGATTTTAATTTTGCCATATCATTTTTGACGAGTAAATTAGTTAAAACAAGTTTGTTTAAGCTGGCTTTATGTAAGCCCATATTTGTACTTATATCCATTTTGATGAAAAACTGTTACTGGACATTCGCTATTTTTCTAAACAAATAATATCGAAAAGACGATAACATTTTTAACTTGTTGCTCGTAGTTTTAAAGAGTTGGTTTACCGACCATAGTACTTTATATATTTTCCATGTGTGCACCCGTCCAGGATACAAAATACCTCAAGAATTGATGAACACTATCAGTTTTGGCTAGAATATAAAGAATTGAAGGTTAGGGATATACCCCCATGTACCTTCTTTGTTGGTGGCGATTCAATCCACTTTCCACCCACTTAATCTAAAGATATACCCCCATGTATTCCCATAGGAAGTTATTATGCCCCTTGATAGATGTAACCCAACTGTGCCTAAAGTTGAGTTGGTTTAATCTCTTCAACGAATTGCCCCTCGATATTATGTAATCCATTTATACCTAATGTCGAGTTGGTTGCATACTTTTCAATGAATTACCCTTGATGTAACCTAACTGTTCTTAAAGTCGACTTGGTTGCATACTTTTCAATTAATTACCCCTTGATAGTATGTAACACAACTGTGCCTGAAGTTGAGTGGTTTCATCTCTTCGACGAATTGCCCCTTGATACTATGTAACCCATTTGTACCTAATGTCGAGTTGGTTGCATACTTTTCAATGAATTGCTCCTTGATAGTATGTATTCCAAGGTACCTACAGTAGAGTTTGTTGCATACTTCTCAATGAATTGCCCCTTGATAGTATGTGACCTAATTGTAACTAAAGTAGAGTTGGTTGCATGCTTTTCAATTAATTACCCCTTGATAATATATAACCCAACTGTACATAAGTCGGGTTGGGTTGCATAATTTTCAGTTAATTGGGCCCCTAGATATAGGCCTTTTTAACCAAACTGTACCTAAAGTCGAGTTGCCTCTTGATAGTATGTAACCCATTTGTACCTAATGTCGAGTTGGTTGCATACTTTTCAATGAATTGCTCCTTGATAGTATGTATTCCAAGGTACCTAATGTCGAGTTGGTTGCATACTTTTCAATGAATTGGTCCCTTGATAGTATGTAACCCAACTGTAACTAAAGTCGAGTTGGTTTGCATACTTTTGAATATTCTACCCAGACGTGACACTGCCAATTGTTTCTTAAAGTGTCGGGTTACAATTACTCCTGTATGTTGGTAAAGTAGTTATTTGTTTGTACACTATTGGAAATCGTGAAGTGAAAAATAAAATTATAACAAAGTTACAGAATTGTCAAAAACAATTCAATAAATTAGTTTAACTCTGATAAGGGCAATCAGATGTCTTTGAGTCGTTAGTTCGAATAAAATAAAACCAGATAGAATATATTTAAAATTATTTATTTAATTTTAAACATCTCTGTGAGAATTATCTTGAATATATAAACATTATAAGGTTACTTGTAATCGGCCAATACGTTCCAATATTTATAATAAAAAATACTACGAAAAATTAGGAATTTGTCGTAGCCGTCAAAAATTACGTTGGCTCCATGTGTTTTCAAATTAATTGGAAGTGTAGCCGATTAGCCGAAATGTCATTGGGCTTCGAGGAAACAAATCCTCTTTGTAAAGGAAAGCAAACAAGCACAAATTCCTTTTTGATTCGTTCGTTGCCTTCTCGCTTGGGTCAGAGGAGAATGTCCGAGAAACGGGATTACTTTTTTATCCCAGTTTTCATCCTCTTTTCCTGACGTTACACACATTAACGAAGACAGTATTATGGCTGGAAATCTCCCCATATTGATCCAGACCTCACGAGTGTCTCTCAATCGTTTGCCCGTGACTCGAGAACGGATCACGGTATTAGCAAAAATTGGTAAACTGCGAAATACATTCTTAGTAACTATGTACTTAAAACAAAGCTGTTATTCGGTGTAAACTTAATTCTAAATGTATTTTTATTAATGTACATTCATATTTTTTTTAAAAAAATAAAAAACTTGGCAACTATGTTGTTATATTTTTAATAATTTTGTATATTCAAACAACAAATGCAACAATGATGAAGCATAATTCATTAATCTTTTCATAATTAATAACGTTTAGCACGTTTTTTAAAGAACAGACATCTTTAAATTTCTGATATTACAAATTAGGGACACGTTGATGAGAGGTTTTTAAAACGCGCAATAGTCTAGCTACTGTAATCGAAACAGGGGCGGATCCAAAGGGGGTGTGCTATCAGGGCGATCGCCTCCTCCAGAAGAGGAAACTTTCTTATTTTATATATATAAATAAAACCCATCCCAGAGTTTAGAGCTCTTAAAAGTAGCTCTAAGTAGCAGTATTAAAACCCACCGCCTCCCAGAAGTCTGTTCTGGATCCGCCCCCTGAATCCAAGAGAATCTTTACTTTTATATAATAAATACACTGTTTGCCGTCTAGAATGTCCATCAAAATTATTTGATTTTATCACATATTTATTATAATTCGTTTATGTTAATTTGGCTTGTATAATACTTAAACATGAAATGAAAATCAACACTGCGGGTTGATAAAATCATCTACAATCTTGGTGTTTAACGCATTATTATTATTATTATTATTATTATTATTATTAATAATAATAATAATAATAATAATAATAATAATAATAATAATAATAATAATAATAATAATAATAATAATAATAATAATAATGCCGGATAATGGCTTCCACGTGAAAAGACACAACAATGTTGGGGAAAACATTCACCAGTTTTTGGCACATAACAGGGAACTAAGTACCGATACCAAGCCATACTACAAATACCAGTACTTGAAAATGAGAGCACACTCTACTGGGATCGAGAAATCAGAACAGATAAAGCGGTACCTGCAAACAGACCCTACATTACTATTTCAATAAAATGGACCAAGAAATAATCCTCATAGATGTAACAGTATCGTTGACTCATAATATTCAGTACGAAAATAAGCAAATATAAAAAGGTGGCTGATGAAACCAAAAAGTTATGGAAATGTCAGAAAGTTACAGTAATAGCCAATCATTATCTCAGCTATAGCAATTCTCTCTAAAAATATTGTGACACAATTTCAACAGATAAATGCAAAACATCTCCTAACAAATGTACAAAAATCAGTAATACTAGACACCTGTCATTTGATCAGAAAGTTCTTTGGAGAAGAAGAACTCTTCAAATAATCTGCACTTCTCAGAGACGGGCATCCTGAAGCTGTTTTAAACCGAAGTACAGGAATAATAATAATAATAATAATAATAATAATAATAATAATAATAATAATAATAATATCAATATAAACATGAGTGATATACTAATCAATAGATTTCATTGATTGAAACAAGATGATATAACTGAATATAAATCCTGATGCGTAGGGTTCGAGAAAATCAACAGAAAAACCATATTTTGTAAACCTAAGGCTGGTTTTAGACGAAAGCATTTATCGTAGCAGATGTGCTGCCAAAAATCTCGTATAATATTCTATGGCACCGAAAGTATATGGCGCTTTTATACTTTAGCATTTTGATAAGCATCTTGTCGTGACGTAGCAAACAAATCACTGGAGATGAGCGCAATTATGGTTCCGAAACTAAAACGTGAAGTAGCTAAAAGTTATAGTTGTTACAACCACTATAGCTTTACCTACTTCACGCTTTAGTTTCGGAACCAGAATTGCGCTCATCTGCAGTGATTTGTTTGCTAAGTTCCCGCCGGTTACATTAAAAAACGAAAACCACAAAGAAGTACGATGTGGGCAAAGGATTTGTTGTTGTGGAGGGATAGTATTTGTTCTTTCTATGGTAGAGAAAGAACTGAACTGAAGCCTCAGGATCCAAGGACGCTGATTTCTCTGTAAATTGGGGGGGGGGGGGGCACTCAGATGCAGATATATATATATATATATATATATATATATATATATATATATATATATATATGAGGATTTTAAGACAAAATGCATTCAAATTATGCGAAATATTTTATATTCATAAATACAATAGCGGACCTAAATGAGCTTTGGGGGGCCCGGGTCCCCCGGCCCCCCCAGGATCGGCGCTCTTGTCAGGATCCTATTGCATTCAAGAACTTCCTGCGTATGGATATGAAACCTTCGAAAAGTTCTTTGTACAAACAAGGATGCTCCTCATACTTTTCAATCAGCGTAATAATAGCATCCCTACTCCAACTCATTTTTCTTTAATACAATTCAAATAAACAAGACAAGAGCATGAATATTTGGCACAAAATCTTTCGCTTCATTTTAACACACCACGGCGCTGCAATCGGACCAGAAATGCTGGGGAAAATGCTATGAAATTGAGCAGGTTCTATTGACAGGAAATGCCATAGGATATGCCCTGGCATGGGAAATGCTATAGTATTTGCTACTTTGCCACGAGGAATACTATGATAAATGCTTCCGTCTAAAACTAGCCTAACAGTTGATGCTATAGATAACCGCGCCATCTATTTAAGATGAAACTCACGCTGAAGTATACGTTCATCAAGCTTTTCAATACGACATTAACAAGACAACAGTACACTGTATGGTTGATGATATATATTTACAATTATTATTATTATTATTATACGGCAAATTATGGATGCGTTAAAATATTAAATAATACTTTTGATAAAGTGGATAGTTTCAAATATCTAGGGTCAATATTAACAGAGGAAAATCATATTCACGAAGAAATTAAATGTCGACTAAAAGCAGGCAATTCGTGTTAGTATTCAGTTCAAAATCTCTTGTCGTCGCGAAATCTGTCGAGGAATTTGAAGCTTAAAATATACAAAACGATAATTATGCCTGTTGTTCTGTATGGCTGCGAAGCATGGTCACTTACTCTGAGCGAAGAACATAGACTGAAAGTATTTGAGAACAAGATCCTGAGACGAATATTCGGACCGAAGAGGAACGGGGATGGTGAATGGCGGAAACTTCGTAACGAGGAACTACATAATTTACATGGTTTACCCAACATTGTTAGGGTCGTCAAGTCTAGGAGGCTTAGGTAGGCGGGTCATGTAGCTAGAATGGAAGAAAGTAGAAACGCTTTTAAAGTCTTGACTGGAAGACCCATCGGAAAACGACCATTAGGAAGACCTAGGCGCAGATGGGAGGACAATATTAAGATGGATCTCGCAGAGATAGGAATACAAAGTAGAAACTGGATGCAGTTAGCTAAGGATAGAAATCAGTGGAGAGCTTTTGTGAACGCGGCATTGAACCTCCGGATTCCATAGGCCATAGAGTTAGTTATTATTATTATTATTATTATTATTATTATTATTATTATTATTATTATTATTATTATTATTGTAAAATCTTTAA
The DNA here is from genome assembly GCF_964235325.1 of Thermobia domestica. Lineage (NCBI taxonomy): Eukaryota > Metazoa > Arthropoda > Insecta > Zygentoma > Lepismatidae > Thermobia > Thermobia domestica. Next base: position 72,416,474 of record NC_137467.1, on the reverse strand, counting down.
ATATAGTGTTGCGTATAAATATGACATACAAGTCAATTGATATACCACATCAAGCTGAACAAAATGACACGCGTAAGGATAAATTCTCGTGTGTAGTATTTGAGAATGGATAAAAACCAAATTTTATGGCCCTAAATACTATGTCGTTCGTTGTCAGTAGTAATTGATCGTTTTTATTTTGTTCTATCAGAGTGTTTATTTATTTTGGTACTGTGTATGTTAATAAAGCATTCTTAAGTATTTGGTCTAGGAATTAATTCGTGCGGGTGGACAAGAGATGGCGCAACGAACGGAGCGTCCCACAGTTCCGTGTATCCACACATGTGTTGCAAACCCCTGTCATCGCGTATCGTTCGTAGTATAGGGCAGTGGATTAAAGCGTCAACAACACCAGTTGGTAGTTAAGTGAACATGGCGCAATTTGTGCCTGATAAAGTGTTTTTGCGGGGTGTCCTGCTGCATTACTTTAACATGCAGAAAAGTGCGACTGAAAGTCATCGTATTTTGGTGGAAGTGTATGGTGACCATGCTCTAGCTGAGCGAACGTGTCAGAAGTGGTTTGCACGGTTTAGAAGTGGTGATTTCGGCTTGGCAGACCAAGAGCGAGCTGGACAGCCAAAAAAATTTCAAGACGAAGAATTGACAGCATTGCTCGAGCAGGATTCGTGTCAAACGCAGGAACAACTTGCAGCAGCATTAGGCGTTGATCAAACAACAGTCTCCAAACGCTTGAAAGCCATGGGAATAATTCAAAAGATGTCACATTGGGTACCACATGAATTGAAAGACAGAGACGTTGAAAGACGAAAAACCATTTGCGAATTGCTGCTTCAACGACAGAGCAGAAAGGGGTTTCTGCATCGAATTATTACGGGTGATGAGAAGTGGATCCATTACGAGAACCCTAAACGAAAAAAGGCCTGGGTGAAACCAGGTGAACCAGGTCCATCACAACCAAAACGAGATATTCACTGTGCATATGGTGGGATATGAAAGGTGTGGTGTACTATGAGCTGCTGCAACCGGGTGAAACTATGAATGGAGAACGTTATCGACGACAATTAATGCGTTTGAAGCAAGCTCTGGCCAGAACACGACCAGAATGGGAGAACAGACATGATAAACTTATTGTTCAACATAGTAGTAGGGACCCCGTTATGCGCGAATGACTCATCCTCACTCTCTTTTATGACCGGGGTGAAAGGTCAATGACCTGGCCCAGGGTCAATGACCTAGGGGTACTTAGGACCACCCCCTCTAAATTTTGGCAGGGGTACCTTGGCCCACCCCCTAAATTTTGGCAGGGGTACATAGGACCACCCCCCTTAAATTTCGGAAATTGCCAAATCTAAAAATTTGGTATGGTAGCCTAGGACCATAGTATGTACCTCTATCAGTATTGGGTGTCTATGTCGTTCCCTTTCATGGGTAAAAAATTGCCAAAAATTCAAATTTCGGGGGTTTTTGACCTAATTTATCCCCTTGGATGAGATGTTATTACCCTATATAGTTATATGGGCCTATACAGGGGTCCATTACCTTTCATAAGACATGGGTATATTAATGCACCCCTTGAAAAATTTGGGAGGGGTACCTTGGCCCACCCCTTAAATTTTGGAAATTGACCAATTTAAACATTGGGTATTATAGTACAGGACCCTAATATCTATTATGATAAATTTGGGTGGTCCACCTCATTTCCTTCTAGGGGTACAAAATTGCCAAAAATATAAACGTAAGCAATACGTTATACCACGTGTTTGGTTTTTGGCTCAATTTATCCCCTTTGATGAGGTGTTATTACCTTATATGGTTATATGGTCATGTATAGGGGTCCATTCCCTTTCATAAGATATGGGTATATTTGTGTACCCCTTTAAAAATTTGGGAGGGGCACCTTGGCCCACCCCTTAAATTTTGGAAATTGATCACATTTGGTATTATAGTACTGCACCCTAACATGTATTATGATAAATTTGGGTGGTCCACCTTGTTCCCTTTTAGGGGTACAAATTTGCCAAATTTTAGTACAACCACGTGTTTGGTCTTTTGGCCCAATTTATCCTCTTGGATGAAGTCCTATTACCTTATATGGTTATGTATAGGGGTCTATTCCCTATCATAAGACATAGGTACATTTGTGCACCCCTTTAAAAATTTGGGAGGGGTACCTTGGCCCCACCCTTAAATTTTGGAAATTGATCACATTTGGTATTATAGTACTGCACCCTAACATGTATTATGATAAATTTGGGTGGTCCACCTTGTTCCCTTCTAGGGGTACAAATTTGCCAAAATATAAACGTAAGCAATACGTTGTAGCATGTGTTTGGTATTTTGGCCCAATTTATTTCCTTGGATGAAGTCCTATTACCTTATATGGTTATGTATAGGGGTCTATTCCCTATCATAAGACATAGGTACATTTGTGCACCCCGGGAGGGGTACCTTGGCCCACCCCTTAAATTTTGGAAATTGATCATTTTATATATTTGGTATTATAGTACTGGACTCTAACATGTATTATGATAAATTTGGGTGGTCCACCTCGTTTCCTTCTAGGGGTACAAAATTGCCAAAATATAAACGTAAGCAATACGTTATACCGTGTGTTTGGTTTTTGGTCGATTTTATCCCCTTTGATGAGGTGTTATTATCCTATTTAGTTATATGGGCATGTATAGGGGTCCATTACCTTTCATAAGATATGGGTATATTTGTGCACTCCTTTAAAAATTTGGGAGGGGTACTTTGGCCCACCCCTTAAATTTTGGAAATTGCCCAATTTAAACATTTGGTATTATAGTACAAGACCCTAATATGTATTATGATAAATTTGGGTGGTCCACCTCATTCCCTTTTAGGGGTACAAAATTGACAAAATATAAACGTAAGCATTACGTTGTACGACGTGTTTGGTTTTTGACCTAATTTATTCCTTTGGATGAGGTCCTATTACCTTATATGGTAATGTATAGGTGTTCATTCCCTATCATAAGACATAGGTACATTGATGCACCCCAGGAGGGGATTCGGTATCATAGTACATGACTCAACATGTATCATGATAAATTTGGGTGGTCCACATCGTTCTCTTTTAGGGGTACAAAATTGGTAAAATATAAATATAAGCAATATGTTGTACCATGTGTTTGGTTTTTGGCCCAATTTCTCCCCTTTGATGAGGTTTTATTACCTTATATGGTTATATGGTCATGTATATAGGTTCATTTCCTATCATAAGATATGGGTACATTGATGCATCCTTTAAAAATTTGGGAGGGGTATCTTGGCTCATCCCCACGGTTTTAGAAATTGTTTAATATAAGCATTTGGTATCATAGTACAGGTCTCCAATATGTACCACTATAAATTTGGATGGTCGACATCGTTCCCTTTTCATAGGTAAAGAACTACCAAAAATCAAATTTCGGAGGTTATTGACCCCTATTTAGCATGTTATATGGGTATGTACAGAGGTTTATTACCTTTATATGTTTATGTTCCCTTTTAAATTTGGGAATTATCAAATAACAAAATTCGGTAAACGTTTTCTAGGACCCATTGTAGATGTTGATGTTCCTCTTATGGCCAAATATTCAAAATTTAAATGTTATTTACCGGCTTTATTATTGAATAAGTACAGGATTTATTACTTTTTTTCATAAGACACAGGTGTATTTGTGTACCAATCTTAAATTTTGGAAGGGGTACATTTCTTATTGTCGTATCAATAATTGGTAATTGTTCTTAAAATTGGATAGTATCTCATTCATTGGGTAAATCATTATGATCACGTGATCAGTTATTGACCTATGATGGGATTAGGAGTCCAGGACATTGGTACATTGAAACTTTGTAGGATAATTTGATAATGCGTCATTGGTTTTGATTATTCCCGCCAAATATAAACGTAAGCAAGACGTTGTACCACGTGATTGTCCTTGATGAGGTAGTGTACAGGGATTCATTTCCTTTGTTGTGGTACTTCTTAAGTTTGAGTATATTAAACAGTTGGTTCTACTCAGGTAAACAATTGACGGACATTATTGACCTTATTGAACATATAATGATATGATTAACTCTAAGACTTAGGTATATCAAGAGAAGTATTCTTTAAATTTGGGAATGGTGATAAACAGAATTTTAACATAAGGTGCGGAATTTGAAACAATACATTGAACTTTAGTCACAGCTCATAGTGTAAGATCATTGGTGGTGATTGATTTGACCTTGAGCTTTAGAAATCTGATAGCTAACCTTATTGAATCTTACATAGACGAAAGGCAATACATGCTACAACAGTTTGAAATTTAATCATAAGGTGATGTAATCTGACACTAGCAAAGTTATTGTTAATGCAATTTGATTGGTTGATCACTATCTTTCCTGCAATCTGATTGGTTGATCACTATCTTTCCTGTAATCTGATTGGTTGATCACTATCTTTCGTGCAATCTGATTGGTTGATGATTTTCAAATCTTTGCTGCATTCAGTTTTAAGTTTTGTTTAACATTTAAAAATCTTGGTTTCGTTTAACATTTTGCACTCACTGATAAATATGATCAAAACCGTTTATTTGTTAATCGAATAGTTAAAAACCGGATAAAGTTTGACGGTTAACCGTGAAACGTAAAATTTTTTGAAAGTTTTTGTTTGAAAATTCTTGCTTTCAAATTTGTGTTTGAATTTTTTGTTTCAGAAATTTGTTTGAAATTTTTTTTCACAACTTTTGTTTCAAAATTTTTTGTTTAAAAATTTTTCGTTTGAAATTTTAAAAAAATGTTTCGTTTCAAAAATTTTGTTTAAATTTTTTTTGTTTGAAATTTTTTTGTTCGAAAATTTTGTTTAAAATTTTTTGTTTGAAATTTTTCGTTTTCCAAATTTTTTTTGGTTTTCGAATTTTGTTTTTTCAAAATTTGGTTTGAAATTTTTTTGTTTGAAAATTTTTGTTTCGAAAGTTTTGTTTGAAAGTTTGGTTTGACATTTTTAAAAGTTTGTGCACTCATTAGTAAAGAACCGGAACTGTTTAGAACTAAAACCTTTGACAACATTGTGGTGCAATAGTACACGTCAGAACCGGGGGTTGTACTTGAAATGAAAAAACACAATTCATTGAAATGGATCATTTTATTACACTCCACATACATCCATACCAGATATATGATCTGGATATTGTCGATACAATGTATTTTGAACTCCTTGCAGTAGTTTGTCTTTAGCGTATAATTTTAATTCCAATTGAAGTCTTTTAAGGTCTATTGCGATATCAATTGGTGGAAACTCAATGTCCATTTGATCACAAATAAACTGTTTATCAATACAGGTATGCACCCACGAACGATGTTGACAACCATCACAATATCTAGATACATGTTGTACAATATGCATAACACATTTTTCAAAATAGTACTTTTTCAGGAATATACTAGTTTTGTTGCACACATCCACTGCATGTTTAACACACTGAAATACGTTGATGAATTTGTTCCATTCCGTTTGTGTTAGATACACCATGTTGCGAGGGACATGGAATGTACTCTTTTTACGTAACAGCACCATCTTCTCTTCGAGGACTGTACGCAGCACCACTTCATGATTTGAGCCTAATGATTTGACTATGGTCACATTTGGCTCATCATGAAAATAATCGTTCATTTGGTCGATTCGTGAACATAATATTTGCAATTCTTCACAGGTCAGTTGTACACCAAATTGTTCTGCTTTGCCCAATCGAATTACTGGTTCAAATGTTCTAGCACTGATACCAATCATCACATGTTTTGTTTGAAATATATTTATTGGATAATAGCTTGCGAAGATGAACTCTTTATCGTTAGAAGTACACATCTTTCCTCCTGAAAAGCACTTGCTCAAATGATTTCATGAGCTGACACTGTATTTGCTGGTTTATAGTTATTGCTGACATCATTGGTAAGGAATGTGCTGACGTTTGAATTTATGGTTTCATCACAGTTGCTGACATCATGCCGACCAACCACATTCATACAACTACGGCTGACGTCATTGGAAAGAAATGTGCTGACGTTAGAATTCATGATTTTGCTGACGAAACCGGCTGTGTACTAAATTCAAGTTGATGACTTCGACCCAAGAATCCTTTGTAACATAAAGATACAGATCCAGTATTTAAGAAACGCAGCACTTCTTCTTGTTTTGATGCTTCCATGGGTAAATATCTTGCTGGTAAAATTATATTCTTATCATTTTCAAGCTTCACCACGATTCTTAATCCAAACTTTGTAGGGATTTTTCGCTAGCTAATGTTCTATAAGGTACATTCTGTTGTAAATTAGTAATCTTGGTAAATGATTTCATCACATCACGCGTGTTTAGAAACTGCAGACAAGTAGCCATGATGACGTTATCATGAATACTAACTCGAACGATACTTATATATGATGAAAAACTGATGACGTTGCATTATCATGTTCTGACGTGTACTATTGCACCACAATGTTGTCAAAGGTTTTTGTTCTAAATAGTTCCGGTTCTTTACTAATGAGTGCACAAACTTTTAAAAATGTCAAACCAAACTTTGAAACAAAAATTTAGAACAAAAATCTTTGAAACAAAATTTGAAACGAAAAAAAAAATTCAAACAAAAAATTTCAAACGAAAAAATTTTGAAACAAAAAATTTCAAACAAAAAATTTGGAAACGAAAAATTTCAAACAAAAAATTTTAAACAAAATTTTCGAACAAAAATTTCAAACGAAAAAATTTGGAAACGAAAAATTTCAAACAAAAATTTTAAACAAAATTTTGAAACGAAACATTTTTTTAAAATTTCAAACGAAAAATTTTTAAACAAAAAATTTTGAAACAAAAGTTGTGAAAAAAAATTTCAAACAAATTTCTGAAACAAAAAATTCAAACACAAATTTGAAAGCAAGAATTTTCAAACAAAAACTTTCAAAAAATTTTACGTTTCACGGTTAACCGTCAAACTTTATCCGGTTTTTAACTATTCGATTAACAAATAAACGGTTTTGATCATATTTATCAGTGAGTGCAAAATGTTAAACGAAACCAAGATTTTTAAATGTTAAACAAAACTTAAAACTGAATGCAGCAAAGATTTGAAAATCATCAACCAATCAGATTGCACGAAAGATAGTGATCAACCAATCAGATTGCAGGAAAGATAGTGATCAACCAATCAGATTGCAGGAAAGATAGTGATCAACCAATCAAATTGCATTAACAATAACTTTGCTAGTGTCAGATTACATCACCTTATGATTAAATTTCAAACTGTTGTAGCATGTATTGCCTTTCGTCTATGAGTCATAAGATTCAATAAGGTTAGCTATCAGATTTCTAAAGCTCAAGGTCAAATCAATCACCACCAATGATCTTACACTATGAGCTGTGACTAAAGTTCAATGTATTGTTTCAAATTCCGCACCTTATGTTAAAATTCTGTTTATCACCATTCCCAAATTTAAAGAATACTTCTCTTGATATACCTAAGTCTTAGAGTTAATCATATCATTATATGTTCAATAAGGTCAATAATGTCCGTCAATTGTTTACCTGAGTAGAACCAACTGTTTAATGTACTCAAACTTAAGAAGTACCACAACAAAGGAAATGAATCCCTGTACACTACCTCATCAAGGACAATCACGTGGTACAACGTCTTGCTTACGTTTATATTTGGCGGGAATAATCAAAACCAATGACGCATTATCAAATTATCCTACAAAGTTTCAATGTACCAATGTCCTGGACTCCTAATCCCATCATAGGTCAATAACTGATCACGTGATCATAATGATTTACCCAATGAATGAGATACTATCCAATTTTAAGAACAATTACCAATTATTGATACGACAATAAGAAATGTACCCCTTCCAAAATTTAAGATTGGTACACAAATACACCTGTGTCTTATGAAAAAAAAGTAATAAATCCTGTACTTATTCAATAATAAAGCCGGTCAATAACATTTAAATTTTGAATATTTGGCCATAAGAGGAACATCAACATCTACAATGGGTCCTAGAAAACGTTTACCGAATTTTGTTATTTGATAATTCCCAAATTTAAAAGGGAACATAAACATATAAAGGTAATAAACCTCTGTACATACCCATATAACATGCTAAATAGGGGTCAATAACCTCCGAAATTTGATTTTTGGTAGTTCTTTACCTATGAAAAGGGAACGATGTCGACCATCCAAATTTATAGTGGTACATATTGGAGACCTGTACTATGATACCAAATGCTTATATTAAACAATTTCTAAAACCGTGGGGATGAGCCAAGATACCCCTCCCAAATTTTTAAAGGATGCATCAATGTACCCATATCTTATGATAGGAAATGAACCTATATACATGACCATATAACCATATAAGGTAATAAAACCTCATCAAAGGGGAGAAATTGGGCCAAAAACCAAACACATGGTACAACATATTGCTTATATTTATATTTTACCAATTTTGTACCCCTAAAAGAGAACGATGTGGACCACCCAAATTTATCATGATACATGTTGAGTCATGTACTATGATACCGAATCCCCTCCTGGGGTGCATCAATGTACCTATGTCTTATGATAGGGAATGAACACCTATACATTACCATATAAGGTAATAGGACCTCATCCAAAGGAATAAATTAGGTCAAAAACCAAACACGTGGTACAACGTAATGCTTACGTTTATATTTTGTCAATTTTGTACCCCTAAAAGGGAATGAGGTGGACCACCCAAATTTATCATAATACATATTAGGGTCTTGTACTATAATACCAAATGTTTAAATTGGGCAATTTCCAAAATTTAAGGGGTGGGCCAAAGTACCCCTCCCAAATTTTTAAAGGAGTGCACAAATATACCCATATCTTATGAAAGGTAATGGACCCCTATACATGCCCATATAACTAAATAGGATAATAACACCTCATCAAAGGGGATAAAATCGACCAAAAACCAAACACACGGTATAACGTATTGCTTACGTTTATATTTTGGCAATTTTGTACCCCTAGAAGGAAACGAGGTGGACCACCCAAATTTATCATAATACATGTTAGAGTCCAGTACTATAATACCAAATATATAAAATGATCAATTTCCAAAATTTAAGGGGTGGGCCAAGGTACCCCTCCCGGGGTGCACAAATGTACCTATGTCTTATGATAGGGAATAGACCCCTATACATAACCATATAAGGTAATAGGACTTCATCCAAGGAAATAAATTGGGCCAAAATACCAAACACATGCTACAACGTATTGCTTACGTTTATATTTTGGCAAATTTGTACCCCTAGAAGGGAACAAGGTGGACCACCCAAATTTATCATAATACATGTTAGGGTGCAGTACTATAATACCAAATGTGATCAATTTCCAAAATTTAAGGGTGGGGCCAAGGTACCCCTCCCAAATTTTTAAAGGGGTGCACAAATGTACCTATGTCTTATGATAGGGAATAGACCCCTATACATAACCATATAAGGTAATAGGACTTCATCCAAGAGGATAAATTGGGCCAAAAGACCAAACACGTGGTTGTACTAAAATTTGGCAAATTTGTACCCCTAAAAGGGAACAAGGTGGACCACCCAAATTTATCATAATACATGTTAGGGTGCAGTACTATAATACCAAATGTGATCAATTTCCAAAATTTAAGGGGTGGGCCAAGGTGCCCCTCCCAAATTTTTAAAGGGGTACACAAATATACCCATATCTTATGAAAGGGAATGGACCCCTATACATGACCATATAACCATATAAGGTAATAACACCTCATCAAAGGGGATAAATTGAGCCAAAAACCAAACACGTGGTATAACGTATTGCTTACGTTTATATTTTTGGCAATTTTGTACCCCTAGAAGGAAATGAGGTGGACCACCCAAATTTATCATAATAGATATTAGGGTCCTGTACTATAATACCCAATGTTTAAATTGGTCAATTTCCAAAATTTAAGGGGTGGGCCAAGGTACCCCTCCCAAATTTTTCAAGGGGTGCATTAATATACCCATGTCTTATGAAAGGTAATGGACCCCTGTATAGGCCCATATAACTATATAGGGTAATAACATCTCATCCAAGGGGATAAATTAGGTCAAAAACCCCCGAAATTTGAATTTTTGGCAATTTTTTACCCATGAAAGGGAACGACATAGACACCCAATACTGATAGAGGTACATACTATGGTCCTAGGCTACCATACCAAATTTTTAGATTTGGCAATTTCCGAAATTTAAGGGGGGTGGTCCTATGTACCCCTGCCAAAATTTAGGGGGTGGGCCAAGGTACCCCTGCCAAAATTTAGAGGGGGTGGTCCTAAGTACCCCTAGGTCATTGACCCTGGGCCAGGTCATTGACCTTTCACCCCGGTCATAAAAGAGAGTGAGGATGAGTCATTCGCGCATAACGGGGTCCCTACTACTAACATGATAACGCTCGCCCACATGTCGCAAAACCGGTCAAAACCTATTTAGAAAATGTCGGATGGGAAGTTTTACCCCACCCGCCGTATTCACCAGACGTTGCTCCTTCGGACTACTACTTGTTCGATTGCATGAACAACGATTTGATTGGACAGCGGTTTACTTCTTCAGAAGATATCGAAACATGGGTCTCTGACTGGATCGCTTCCAAGGATGAGGACTTCTTTCGCCACGGAATCCGTACATTGCCTGACAGATGGGCGAAAGTGGTGGCTAGCGATGGACAATATTTTTCTTAAGGTATTTATGTATTTCGTGTTTGTACTACAGCTTCAATGTGTGCGTACCAACCGCACGAATTAATTCCTAGACCAAATATTATAGCTTTTTTTTTTTTTTTTTTTTTTTTTTTTTTTTGTAATGGAATTGGCGTATTACTAACTGTGACAAACATATTTCTTGTAGTTGTCCCAATATATTATACTCCATTCGTGTGAGTGTTGTACTGTATGGATCAGGAACATGAACATTGCGCAAAAAGGATGAAAAAGGACTGGAAACTTTCGAAATGTGGATGTGGAGAAGGATGGAAAGAATTAGTTGGGCCGAGCGGAGAAGGAAGACAGGGTGTTAGAAAAGGAGGGGAGAAAAGAACAATTTTAGTCATTATTAAGAAGAGGAAGAGAAACTGGTTGGGACATTGGCTAAGAAGAAACTATCATGAGGGACATGCTAGAGGGTATGGTGGCAGGAAACAGAGGGAGGGGGTGAAGGAGATTACAATTAATGGACGATATCAAATCAGAAAAATCGTACGTGAAGACGAAGTAGTTAGCGGAAAACCGTGGAGCATAGAAGATTCTCAGCTGCGGCAAGCGACCTACCGGTAATGGCAGAATACCTATAATAATGATGATGATGATCTATTATTATTATTATTATTATTATTATTATTATTATTATTATTATTATTATTATTATTATAAACACTTTGTTTGCCCCGCTTATTTAATTTTACGTCGAGCGTTTATGCTCGGTAGATCAAGGAATACTGAAGTGTCACCTTAACGAACCACGTAGCTGTGATTACCTAAACGACCACTGTGACTGGCGTAATAGCTTCTGTTGTGTATTGACATACACCTGTTGCACATTCTCGTGTGTGGTTAATTCGAATATCTTATTGTACAGAAGAGATCTTAATAGATTCTGTCACTTATTTCGGAACACATTTCTCTTACAAAAATTCGTAGTCTTTAAGGATCTCTCACAAACTATCAAATTACTTATCTGCTTTCGATTTCCAGCCATTTAAAAAATCGGCATTTATTTTTGCGTTTCCAAAATGGCTGCAAACTTAAAGCTACTAGGTGACTCGTGATTGTGGTAACTCATGCAACATAATATTATCTAGGGCGCTCTTGTTCCACATTTCGATTATCTTTTATCTATTTGAAGATATCACATAATTACTGTAAATTAGCGGAATTTTAATTTCGCATCTTTGTGTTATTCATTCCTTCATGTAAAAGTAGATTGATTTTTTCTGCTTCAGCTTTGTTTGAATAAAATAAAGGCATCCATTGAAGTGAAACATGTAAACGTAGATCCATCTAAGATCATAATTTAACAGAATCATAGTAATGTAAATTCTATAAATTGTACTCACACTGACTCTCGTGTGACGTAATAGATAGCACGCATGCTCAGTTTGGATGTGCTTGGCCTTTTTTCATTTTCTTTTTAATATAATGACAACGCCACAACCTCACTCGGATCTATTGACAAAAGAGAGTGAATGACATTGAGGTAGGATCTGTAATCTTTGAGTTAACAAGGGGCATGTGAATTGGAAATAAATGAATGCAATACTATATGTATGCAATGTTGTGGTGTTTCTGAAAAAAAAATCTAGCAAGATGACCTAACCTACCGCATTATTTCCTGTATTGAAATTATCAAAGGAAACGACGTACTGGAGAATTGCACGCGATGTGAATTGCATGAAGTGGAACAAGAACGGAAAGCAGGCAGCTTTACCGTCAATAGGCTACGAAAATTTAAAGAATTGTATTAATCAACGAAACTTGTAGCGTATATACATATATTATATACCGTAAAGGAATATAATAATTCAATTTCGACTGCTACATACGAGTAAATACAGAATAAAGTTTTATATCGTGGTTTCACTGAAAAAAGAAACAGAAGATAATATGGGGATGGCCATTTTCTTTCTGTAATAAATCAAGGGAAGAAGTAACAACATAACGTGGATCGTTCAATATGTTTCCCTAAGCTGAAAAAAAAAAGGAGATACATTTATAAACTATACATACAGAGCTGAATCCAAGATTGTCTGAGGGGGAGTGCACCAATGACTACTAAAATAACCAATCACACTGAAACTCTTCAAAGTGACATGTGGCAATATTCCTTATCCCTGACCAGTGTTTCTTCCAGACCTGCTTTTGGGGGGCACTGCCCCCCGGAACAGACCAAAATAAAGTATCAGCAGTGTTCCCCCGGAATACTGAGTGTGGTCCCAGGAATATTATTTCTGAAAGAAACTGCTCCTGACAACAATGATGCATAGAACGGAGGAAAGTATTTTAAAGAGTGTCGCAAGGGTTATGCAGGAAAAAAAAAGTTTTTCTCTCCTCCTGCCCTCTGTTTTCGTACGTACTTGACAAATGCTATATTGTTTTGCTTGGTGCATCCTTTTCCTTCAACCTTTTGAAAATCCACTTAAACTATTGCTTTTGCAAAGCTCTGCTTTCTTTTAAGCCCCAGACAGAAACATAATGGCAGAAAGTTACGGAAAGTGTTGCTATTTTCACTGCTAGCTTCTCATTTTAGATAGTGTATATTTACAACGAAAGCGGAGTGCACGTGCACCTTTGCATCTCCATAAATCCGGCCCCGTATACATACATATGTAGATGTATCTTTACCTCTCCACATAATCCCCATTGAGATTTAGACATTTGTCTCGCCGTTGTACCAATTTGTCCCAAATCCTTTGCAAACAACCAAGGCTTTGGCTGTTTAGTACTCTCCTCACATTCCACTTCACTTCTCCATCTGTTTCGAATCGTTCACCGTGCAATGCAGATTTTAACACTAGAAAAAGATAGGAGTCATTCGGCGTTAAATCGAGGCTGTATGCAGAGTGAGGGAGCCGTTCCCATTCCAATTCTTCGATTTTGTGTCCTGCTTTCGTGTTGAGAGTGGGGGCGGGTGTTAATCGTCAAGAAGAATAACACCAGTTGACAGAAGATCCGCTTACCTCTGGTTCTAGGGGTCCGTGTTTCGATCCCAGGCTAAGTGAATTCGTAGTAGACGACATCGTGTCCATGGGTTTTATCGGGTTCTCCACTTTCCTCCCACTTTATCATTCTACCATTTCTTTCATCATCATCATTCACTTGCTATTTCATCCGTCTCCTTTGACACTTCGCTTGCGTACGCGTGGGACGTTAAACTAAAGATTTCATTTCATTTCAAAACATTACATACAAAGTATTGAAATTTGTAGAGAAGAGAACAACTTCAAGATCTCTTCCGTATAGAATAATTAAGTTTGTAAGCATCTGGATGGTTTTTTGTTTGATGATTGTGTTAAAAAAAAAGTTGTATACATTGAACGCAAAACCACTTAATGTACAGAGTTTCCTCGTGGCTAAGTGGTTAGCATACGTGCCTTTGACGTGGGAGACAGGGGTTCGATTCCTCAGGAGCTCATGTGGTTCGGATTCCACGTTAATCAGTAGGTCCACGTCTCATATAGTCTCGCTGCTGAAAGGAACGCTAAACTCAAAAAGATCAAACTTAATGTACACGACTAGTTTCATACAAAATCGATTACATACTAGTTTCATACTAATCCTTCTTATTTTCTTGAGAAAAGTTGTGCATATAGGAAGAATTTCACGCAAAACAGTATCTCCGATATAACAGTGCAATGTGAATACGCGCTACTCTATCAAGTCCTGACTCTTGCAAGCCAAACCCAGACAGAAAATTGTGTTTTTCTTCTTCATCTTCAAGAATTGTAATCTCTGCTTAGGGTTTTGTTGAGATACAATAAAACTTGCTCTTATTCTCTTTTGTCTTCTTTTCTGCTGTTTGCCAGTTGTGATATTTGTTTCTATCTTCGACATTACAGACGTACATAACGGACCGTAGGAGCTAAGTGCCAAACAGCTTTATATCTATATATTAAAATGCTATGCTTATGTGTTTGTCGCCAAGACAAGTTTATATGTTTGTGGACGTTCGTATGTTTGTGTTCAACCTTTCCGACAGTGAGGTCTCGGGAACCATAGGCTCTAGAAAGATGGTTCACTGATCGATTGCAAATTTTATGTAGATAGTGTAGTTCTAATTGAATATTTAAAAATATGACCGTTATTTTTATTACATTTTTTAGGGATACGTTGAAAGTGTTGAATTTTTTTTAAAAAAAAATCTAAACCAGCATATCCTACGAGCTATACATTCCAGCACTACACAACTGTATATAGGAGTAGTATATTTCTCAGGCGTTTTGCCATGTGCAAATGATAATGGGAAACGAAGGATAACCATTTCTGCAGCCTCAGATGAATCTTAATTGTTTGGAGTGTTTTGCCCAATGAACACCATGTATCACTGACGTTAGAATTAATTGTGTCTGTGATGTATTTGCTTATTACGTACTGCGTGCAAGAAGAAAGAAAACACTGATCATACATGAATTGGAAACTTCAACCGGAAGTAGGCCCACATCTTGCAAACAGTCCGAGATATTGAAAAAATAATCGAAAAAATCTCCCCTTTATGGTACCCCTTGCCGATTTTTATTAAGACATCGTTCACTTGTATCTGTAAAAGAACATGTACAAATGTTTGTGAGGAGTGAGGAGATTCATGCGCATATCAGTCATATGTGAACGATACGCTGTGTAGAGAGCGTAGGTTCAGCTACTAATAATAAATATTCCAAACGCGTAATACAGTTCATTCAGAATTTAGATAATGTTGATGAATGGTTAACACTTTCCATATTTTTGAACACTTCTGGCCTGTAAATATAGGACGATTGTAAACTTTCGTTTTGAGAATAAGATACTACACAGATTTTCACGACTTCCAGTACAAGATATTGTTTACAATACACTTCCATTTACGCAATTTTTGCCAGCACAATAATACAATTGACACACTGCAGTAGCGTGAAAATACACGGCATGCAAAGGCCAAATGCCGTTCCGGTTTATGAGTAGCAGATTGTTACGTCACCTCTCTCTTTTATTATTGCAAGAGTGACGCCCAAAGACTGCTTATTATAAACTGTGTATCAGATGGAAGCATCGTTTGGAGTTAATCTGTTTGTTGCCGAAGGTGATACAGGTCATTTCGATCGTTTATATAACAGTTACATTATTGCAATATTTAAAGTTTTTAACACACCTTCGTCCGGGGTGTGTCTAGAAGTTATCCAATATTCGCCTGTGTAACGTGTATTGAATTTCATGTATATTTTTTTTTCATTTAATGTACGTATTGTCATTCACACTCGTGTAAAAGCTTACTATATATTTATACATTGAACTAATGAAGTATTGTTTCCTTTAATATGGCACTGATAACATACTTTGAACTTACTCTCCCACTGTAGTTGCCAACTGGCTGGTATTTTACCGGCAGGGCAGGAAAGAATTTTATTTTCCTGTATAAGGCCGGTGGTTTGCACACACTCCTTACTAGGGTTACCAACGCAAAAAAATAAAATTACTGACAGTCGCTAATAATATCCAAAACAGATTAAGAATATTAGTATTTTAAACCTTGAAATATGCAATTGAGCCTGACAGAAATTCCCGTCAATTGGTAACCTTATTCCTTACTGGTCATATGACTGGTATTTTAATTTTGATTTGATAGTATTAAAGATGCAAGTGAAATTTACTTTTCATTCCTGACTTTTCCAGGCTTAACTATACATGTCAAAGTTTGAAACCATTACTTTAAGTAGTTTTAAGGAATTTGAAGAAAACATTAAGATTAGTGAAAATATAAAATTTTGAATATTGAGTATAATTTCTAATTTCTTTCACTATGTCCTTATTATCCTCATTAGTAAATTTACAATATTTTTCGTTTCAAATTTGTGTACCTGTAGGTCTGAAGTAGGGATGGCCAAAACCTGTTTTTATAAAAACTAGAAACCGGTTTCTAGAAAACCCGAAACCCGAAAAACCGACCTGGTTTTTCACCGAAACCGGTTTCGGTTTTCACCAAAACTGGTTTCGGTGAAAACTGTTTTGAGAAACATATGACACTATTACTGTGGAAACGGAATCGGTTTCCGGAGAAGAACGAAACACTATTCTGGTCAGAAATAGAATCAGTTTTGGAAGAACTGAAATCGGTTTTGGAGAAAACCGGAACCGGTTTTGGAGAAAAACGAAACTGGTTTCGGTGAAAAACCGTTTTTTGAAAATTTTCAAAACCCGGTTTTGGTTTTTTTAAATACTGGAAACCGATAAAGCGGCTTTTGTGCCCACCACTAGTCTGAACTGAGAACACAGTTTGTGAGGGGTTGCCGGTAATTTTATTTTTCTAAGTTGGAGGTCTTCTTTTTCTACCTGTGTTGAATGCCTACGCTGAAAATTCAATCTATGAAGAGGAAATCTACTGACTGACTCACTGATGCATTCATAATAAACAGGTCTCCGAAACTATTAAGCATAGAACCTTGAAATTTTGTATGAAGTTTCTCTTTGCACCCTATACTGCAGGTAAGACAATTTTTAAGAAATATGACTCGTAAGGGGGGGGGGTCTCCGGAGGTTGAATGATTTTTGCCTTTCGTCAGATCTATCAAACTGTGACGAATAGGACCTTGGAAATTGTGTAAATTTTCTTCTTGCATTTTAGGCTCTAGATTAGATGGGATTCCGCAAATACGAACCCTCAGAGGGGAATGGATTTTTTTCTTACATATCACCGAAATTGTAGGTATGGTATTCTCCTGCATTCAGTATTGAAGACGAAAAGGAATGGAATGCAATGGACAAAGTTGTCCACTGTAGTACACGGGGTGTATATATACGCTAATTCCATATAAATGTTCCTTGCATCGTCAAAATTTAAATTTTGTTATACGGTATATAATTTTAACATTCAATATCTAAATTTAATTTAAGTAATATTAAACGTATAATCATTTGAATCTCCAATTATTCGAATTAATGCGTTTTGGACGTCATCTGGACAATTGGAGAAATCATAAAAAAGATTTTTTTAAACTTTCTTTAAAAAAAAGATAGGGTGGCCCAAAAGTAGGTATACAGACCAGCATTGATCAGGTATGACATTTTAATTTATTAAGATAATCAATTTATTTGTTTTGGTTTGTTCCGAGCTTGAGGCATAAGTGAAAATAAATTAAGAACAGATAAGGAAGAAACTAAGTCAATACCTGTATGGATAACAGTAAGTAAATGATATAAAATATCATGACCGATCAGTACGGGACTGTATACCTAATTTTGGGCCACCCTGTATATGTTAGAAATAAGATCATTTTTATTACAAACGATGTAAAAAAAATAGAGAAAATTCCAAATGAAGTATACTCTACATTTTAAGGCTACTTAAAATAAAAATGTCAAGGAAATTATATTTTTATGAACGTATACTTTTTCAATGTAAGTTTTCTTTACTTTATATTGATCTGGATGTTTGGAGTTCGAATTTCAGTTTGGAAAAGCAAATGACACCGCTCATATGGGTGCCAGGGGATTCCTGGTTCGGTCCTTGTCTATGAGAGTTAGTGCTGCTCAACATTATATGTGTGGAATATCCCGTCCCCCCCCCCCCTCCGTTCTCATTAAACCAGTTCTTTTGCAATTCGTGGCCGATATATGAATTCACCAGTGTTCAGTACTACTTCTAATGTTTATCACTATTATTTTTACATCCTGAATACAGTGGCGGATTCAGCCCAGGACTGCGAGGCCTAGCCCCCTCCCCAGTTTTTTGTGACAAAAATAATTGAAGCTATTATTTATATTTTTGAAAGTTTACAGTAAACGTTGCCTTTTATTCTCTGTTGGAAAATTTTTGAAATATTAGATGTGGTTTCATTTGCAGTTTTTCTGTTAGGTAATATGCAAAATAATACTTCAGGTCCCTAATGTGAACGTCCAATCTAGTCATAGTATCCATCGGGAGAGAGAGTTAAGTTTGAAACTTCTGTGGGACCCATGAAAATGAAATGAAACCTTTAAGTTTAACGTCCCACGGTTATGCCGGTTAGGCTAAAGAAGACGGTGATAATGAGAAATGAGTGAAATGGTGGAATAAAGAAAGTGGGAGGAAACGGGAGAACCCGAGAAAACCCATGAGCATGGTGTTTGTCCACCACAAAGTCCATACGGCACGAGGTGGGATGTGGGATCCATGAAGAATTGTAAATCAATTTGCAAACACAGGCAATCGACTAATGAGTTCTTGAATGGATCACAATTGTGTTGTGTCATTGTGTGCTGGTAGTAAAATATAAGAAAATGAAGACAAAAAGCAACAAAGATGCGTGCTTTCTCTTATTTTACACGAGAAGCAAAAATTAAGTGTTACTATATCTTGCTGTTCCTTTCAAAGATTTGCTGAATAATACATATTGTAATCGGAAAAGAAGAGTATTCATATAAAATTTATATCCATGTTCCCGATATTCATGAACTTGTCACTTCTCTGCGTGTTTTCTTACAATTTTTTTTTTCACAGAAAGGCTGATTCAAAAGCCCAGGACAAATCTTTTTTTTTTAAAAAAAAAAAAAAAATACTATTTGAGGTACATTCACACAGTAGACTAGCTTCTCTTTGACTAGCATCACCTGGTGACGTTATTCGATTTCTCCATCAACAGTTAACTTGGGTTACATGAATGGGATATACAATGATTTGCGTAAATTCATGACATACCTATCATAGTCTGGGTTCTAGCTACTCCCCCCAGTTTTTACCTTCTAGATCCGCCACTGCTTGAGTATGAAAAGGAAACAATTTATATCACAGCTATTATTATTATTATTATTATTATTATTATTATTATTATTATTATTATTATTATTATTATTATTATTATTATTATTATTATTATTATTATTATAAGACTTTCGTTTTGTCAACAATCATTTTCGGAAACCCTTCCTTGCATTTTCAATATATCCCATATAAATCAAATTTACAGATTCAAGTAAGGCTTTATTTCAACATTATCAAGCCATTTATGATGAAAGGCTCAGAAACTGGGCTTTTTTTTTTGTTTGTTATTGTGTAGGTAGTATATTTGTGTTATCTTTTTTAGATCACAGACGAACATTCCATACGACTTACAGACGTGCAACAGAGTTTTTTTATATTTTGCAGCCGTACGTCTGCACGCAAATTGTATCACACTTCTGTCCAGTGTGTAGTTTAAAAAAGTTATATTCATAATTCTTTTACAACTCTTTCTTTTTAAAGAATAACAAAAGAAAATCACGCGAGTAAAGATCGTAACACTTTCTTTCAGAAAGAATTCATGTTCAAGGTTAAAAATACTTAAAGGCTGTATAGAGATCTGTTTTATTATACGCGTATTATTTTGATTTATAGACAACTTTTTGCATAGTACTATTCGTTTTTACTTCTTTTTATTGACTTTTAGATTTCCAAATTAATCTATTCAAAATTACGGAAAGTCATATAGAGCGATCTGTCCGTCTATTGACAGGTAGAGCCTTTTATTTCAAGTGCAACCCCAGCTGGTGCTGCTGTCGATGTGTTTTCCCGTACCTCCGTCGAAAGAGGATAGACAAATTGTTTTGGCCGAGATCTTTTAATAGTTAAATGTGAACAGGGTTGCCACGTTAACGGGCTTCGCTGTGCACTGTATCGTTAGCCATTCTAAGTAGCGTACGATCTTCATTTGCCTAAATCAAACTACTGAATGACAGGTTGACAACACAGCCAAGGTCATTCAGTTCTTTCCCCAAAGCGAAGGGAAAATTTTCTCCTCAGGAGGACGGCGGGAGTGGGGCCGAAGTATGTTTCACATATTTTCCGAGGGCACACTTGAAATAGACAAGCTCTATCAAACATGAGCGTAACTGTAATAATTTAGTAGGGGTGTCATGGCATCTTAGAATTCACCTTTGTTACAGTAATGCTTATTCTTGTTTTTAGATACATTCTGAATTGTTTTCCCGTAAGTCGAGATTTAAGACTGTCTCATCGTTAAAAGTTGAAAGAATTGTCTGGTCTTATGGATAACAGTAATTTTGAACGTTCCGCCTTACTGCCCGTGCATTAGGCTTGCCAACAGGGTTCACCTACGAATTTCAAAGGCGTAGTTTGAAAGTTTACACTCTCTATCAGACTATAACAGCAATTTTATGGGGAAAAAAATGAAAGGTTAACGTCCTTTGGCTATGCCTTTTAGGCTAGAGGAGACGATAAAAGAAATGAAAGCAAATGAATGTAAAGTAGCGGAGATTGACCTCTGGACCACGTGCTAGCCACTAGACCAGCGGGAAGGGCTCTCTAACTAACTTCCGGTTATATAAATACTAGCTAATACTCGAGTCTAAATATGATTACATCTATTGTCCAAGTTTGAAATAATAACAGTAAAGAATAAAGTTTTAAATAAAAGAAATAATAAAAGAATAAAGTTTTTAAATTGCAATTAAATCGTAACAATAGTTTTAAATCGGCAAATTGTTTGTGTACTAGCCAGAGGCAGATCCGGACGGATTCCGGGGGGGCGGTGGATTGTAGTACTACTATTAGTACTTAGAGCTCCAAACTCTGGGATGGGTTATATTTATATATAAAATGAGAAAGTTTCCTCTTCTGGGGGGAGGAGATCACCCCGATCGCCCCTCCCCCTTGATCCGCCACTGGTACTAGCAACGATGCAGGTGCCGACATCTATTAACGTGTCTGGTTATTATTAGAAATTAACCTGACTCACAGATTGACCCTTTCCCTTTTAAACTTACGATGAGGGTGCTGAAGTAAATTCGCTGTGGTAAGGATGCTAGATTGTACCGAGCGAAACACGTATGGACTTAGAAGGGTAAGTAATTATGGCAAATTGCGTTTCAGTTTTTTTGGAAAGTTAATATTTGAAGGTTCAAAACAAAATCCTTATTCTAAAAAGGAAGATATCTCAGTCTGCAAATAACACTAATTCCTTGATAGCAACTGTCGCTAGGTGCTTATCAGACGTCAATAGATGGCGCTAGCGTCGTGCAAGGAATTTGCAATTTTTTAAAAAAATGTGACGATTTAATTGCAACTTGAAATGCATAATTTCAATTTAATTATTTCAAAATAGGACGAAGACAGTTACCATATATAAGTTTGAGCATTAATATTTGTGTAACCGGAGTTAATTGCTGGTGTACCTGAGATTATCAAGTGCGTAAGTGACAAATCCTTGTTTTCAAAAAAAAAAAAAAAAAAAAAAAAAAAAAAAAAAAAAAAAAAAACAGCAAAAGCATTTACTTAAGCACTAAATACATATTGGACATACTACATTATATACTTGGTTAATTACGTCATCAACATGTATAGAACAAAATATAACCAACCATTCGTTGCAGACGTCGGAAAGATATACAAAACTGGTTTTAACTCAGTTTCGCTAAAATTAGACTTACGCACTTCATGCTTTCAGGTACAGTACAACCAGTTACAAATTCTAATTGTTGAGGGTCTTCACTACAGCGAAATTAAACTATTGCTAATTTTAAAGTTTTTTCTGTAATATCTTGAAAACAAATAAAAATATTCGAAAAGCAGAAACGTAGTGAATTAGACAATATGATTTTGCATGTGATACCGTTATCATAACTCATCTGCTTTTGATTTTGCAACTGTAGATATTTATTTATTTATTTATTTATTTATTTTTTTTTTTGCAGGTTCTGTAAATAACGGCATATCAAAAGCAGATAGGTGAATTGTTGTAAAATCACATGCAAAATTGTATTGTCTAGTTCACTACGTTTCTGCTTTTCGAATATTTTTGTTTGTTTTCAAGATATTATAGAAAAAACTTTAAAATTAGCGGTAGTTTAACTTCACTGTAGTGAAGGCCCTTAAGGACTATTTTAGCCTATAGTGTACAGCGAGCGGAAGGCTTGGTTGACAACTCGTAGTGGTAATATAGTTAGCGTTCCAGAGTTTTGCCTTTCGTGCGTAAGACAAAGAATTCGATTCTTTGTAGAAGCACAAATATTTCACTCCTCATGTTAAACTGCTAACACTCATAGCTTCGATGCTGAAACTGTTAAAACAAGTAACTAAAATATCTTTTTTCACGTAATAAACGTATCCATAAAGCAACCGGCGTCAATGTTCTTCTTTTGACTATATTTCAATTAGAATATCACGTTATGGAGGAGAGCAAGTCATAACTAAATTTACGTAACTGTGAATAGAAATACTTTTGCGACTGTAAAGTGCGGATGTCATTCATTTTGTATGCAATGCACAGGAAATAAATGATGTTTGATTGTACCAAGTAAATTGTTTCTGTGGTTGAGACATCTCAGTTGCGACACATGTTGGTATGGAAACTTCTTCTTCTTCTTTTTTTTTTATTAAACGGCTGAAATACCTATACGTCTCCCGTCGTAGACTAATCTGCGTGGGAAACTTACATCACAGTTTCCGCTCTGTCTGTGCATGTCTATGCATATGCATGAAGCCTCCGGACATCTTTCTTTTACCCTTCAAATAAAGTCCTTTTGTGTGATAGGGGTTGTTAGCTAGCCATTATACAACAGCGGTGTCGGAAGTTGAGGAATCAACGTTTTCTTTATTACCTGAGAAATTAAGTTGCTTTTCTGGCAATGTTACAGAAGAGTAATCCAAAGATACATCAAATTTACCCCGTTACTTCTATTAATTGGCTTATTTTTAAGCGTATTTTCATACATTCATTGAGTTTTAATTAATTTATTTTTCATTCTTCTTCTTCTTCTTCTTCTTCTTCTTCTTTTACATTTTTCAAAATACTGCAAGTAAGTGAATAATGTGTTGTGTTCAGTGGGGACCAGATTTAAATTACAAATCTGAAAATTAGGTTGGTTCTAGAGATGGCCAACATTTTCCGGAATCGGAAATTTCACTTTCCGGATTTCGGAAAAATCCCGGAATTTTTTCCGAAATCCGAGTTTTTGCAATTTCCGGAATTTTCCGAATTTACTTTCCGGATTCCGGGAATTAAAAATTCCAGAATTGGCCATCCTTAGTTGGTTGGTTATTTCGGGAGTATAGCATCCCTTTGAGCACCAAGGCTATACTAAACGTGAACCTTCAAATGAGCTTCCACCGGAAGTCGATGCCGGATTTCCTGCACCGCCCGTGAGACGAGCCATCACTTTTACTATATATTTCTGAGACGAGACAGTCTCAACTTTTGACTTTTGTAAGGGCAGTTGCTCAGAAGATCCATCAAAGTCTTCTAGGTGTCTGTACTTGGTTTGCGTTCTCGGTATAAACCCAACGCCATAATCTTTTCTACCTAACATATGGCGATCAGTTCGCAATATCCATCTCGTAATATTCAGCTCTCCACACAGCCTAAGCTAAATATTCAAGTTTGTACTTCGATACAAGAATTTCATATCCCACCAAAAGTTCCCTGAAGACCCACCACCCACTAATAGTTTGAGAATTGCTTATCCAAGTGACAGACTATAATGTTATCTTTATCAGGAAAAGGGTGAATGCACTAACTCTCAAATAAAAAGTTAATAGTAATAAAATTTATAAGCATGTAAGTGTAATATTAATGTTTGTTAAATTTAGGAATTAAAAATTCCTTTTGTAACGTTAAACTAAGTTTTGCCTGTTCAACAAATTTAAATAAAAACCAGATAGATTAACCTGTTTTTGGCAAATATAGTAACTTGTCGATGCCATGATAAAATCATGTACAAGAACAAACCTAGTGAAATATATGAAAACCTAGTGAAATATATGAAAGGACTGACATTTCTTTTCTTCTTCTTCTTCTTCTTCTTTTTTTTTTTTACTCCAATCTACTCTGTGAACCATTTTTGATAGCCTTCAGTTATAGTTACTAAAATAAACTGAGTATGTATTTTATTCTAGAAATACCAAAATAAAAACATTTAAAGTAATGTCACTGTATGAACAGTCCTCCAATCACGTAGTCTCACTGTCTAAAGCAGAAGACAGCGTTCCTGTCATTGGCTGCTGATTACTTCATGTTCTTGAAGGCACTAGCCTGTTGCCACGTCTACTAAACAAATCCATACGCACAATATTTTCCCAGTTGTTAACTGATTGGGCAAGTTCAAAAATTTTGTGCTGAATTGCAATACAGCATTCACTTCATATGCTTCCAGGTCAGTGCAGGTAAACAGGTGAATGGGGACAGGTCGGGACTTTAATACTGTACTTAATAAAAAATATTAATACACTGATATTAACGTATTATTGTAGTTATTATTGTAAGGATAAATTTGCTTTCGAAGGGGTATTGTGGTCATAGAACGTTCCGACTAATGAAAATTGGAAACATGTTGGAGAAAAATTGTATTACAAATACATTCCAGCATTCGCCTGATGTAACTCATACAAGAATACAAAAACTTAAGCCAGGGAGTCGGCTTAGGGATTCGAATTAGAGACTTTTAGATTGAGAAGCACAAACTCTTGATCAGTCATCTACGCTCTCTTGGTTGACGATTTAGTAAAGACAATAGAAAAGGTAAAAGTAACTTATGTATTCTCTCCGTTAGTGAGTTAATTCATTAATATGTTATCTATTTCTCTGTTCCTAGGTTCGATCCTCCAGTGAGCCAGGCTACCAATCCTCTTTTCAGTGTCGATTCGAAGAAGGTGAGTCAAGCTTTTTTTTTTCTACAATAGAAGTAAGTGTTAAGAACATTTGTGGAACTTTAACAAATACACTATTTACAATTTTCACAATATTCCGAACATTAAAAAAATCTTAATATATTGTTCAAGAATGAGTAAGATCTCCAAACTCTAGCAGCACAGGCAGTAGGCCCAACAGTGGGCCAAAGTGCCAACATTGAGCCTACGTTGTGGTTGGCTGGTTTGCGCAGAGCATTTCCCAATCATCTCAACTGGCAATATAGCATCTATGGAAAGGGTAACTTTGACTTGAGAGTGGGAGCTCGGAAAAGAGTTCGATAAACGACTGTTGGTTGGGTCGCATACATTTTAAATTACTGTATGTGGAGCAGCGTATTTTTAACTTTAGTGTTGCAGCCCTCAATCATGTCAATCGTTAGCCAAAGTTTTCTTGTAGTTAACGTCCCCGATTATGCTCCGAGGCTGAAGGAGACGGTGACGATGATGTGAATGAAATTGTGGAATGAAGAATGTTCGAGGAAACGGTGAAATCTACGCGCACGGAGTTTGTCCATCAGGTCCACTTGGCACGAACTGGCATCGAACAAGGGACTTCACGCACTAGCGAAGACCGCTGTACCATTGGGCCGGATTAGACTACTTACGGCTGCCAAATGTACTACACTAGGAAGTGTCAGTTATGCCAGTCTTTGCTTCACAACCGCTTTTGTCGGTTTTGTGAAGGTAGATTTTTCGATCCTGTTTGGAATATGCTTTTCTTGACCTTACAATGGTTCAACCGTATCCTCAAATCTATATATAACATTTTCCGCCGTTTCGTTTTTCGACGTGGGAAGGATGGGACATATGTATATCACTGATGATTTTTACGTGGGACCTATATGTCCCAGTGGTAATGACATGAATGATCTTGTATTTTCAGTTATGATACTATACTGTCAGAAAAACAATTGGGTCGTATTTGTGATTACAAATATTTTTACATTTCGGCATCCTTTTCCAAATGACAGTACATACAATCACTGCTTTATCACTAGCACCTTGTTCTTCACTTTCATTTGTTCCATTTCCACCACGTTCACTTCCATTACTCTCTATTTAATAATGTTCATAAGAATTCTGTAAACCATTAGCAGGCTTTTCTTTACCAGTGGAACATCGATTCATAACAATAACATGCGGTAAATTACCACGGGTCCTCTGAGAATGTATCGTGGGACACATATGTCCCAGTAATAGTGGAAGGGTTAACTTATTTCTCCACGAAATAGAGTGATGAAAATTTACACAGCGACATAGTAAGTCTGGTGACAATATAATATTTCATTGTTACTTTTATAAGTTTCTATTTACTTACATATTTTATTTAGTTAGTTTGATTTTATTGGTTGATATCAGCCTTCTCGCATGCAACCATCTTTACTTTTGAGTAAAGCAAGATTATCTAACACACAGGGGTTACCATTTACAAGTTCGAACAAAATGTCCGATTTTCAATATTTTTCTTAGTATATTAAAAAAATTAGAAAACATTCTGTTTTAGAAAATAAGAAAAACAGAATAAATCGTAATACAAAGTAAACAAATAAATATAAAAATACGGATGCTTTCTTTATAAAACAATTTTAACGAACAAAATAAAACAAATCGCACTAAAAGGTAAAATAATATTTCTGTTTTTAAGAAAATTACTTTAAAAAATCTGTTTATGCATGACTAAAAGGAAAAGTATGGGGGATGCTATCATATACAATCAGCTTATAAATTATTTAGATCTTATGTAAATCAAGTGATTTATATGAGAGCGCTTCCAATGCTCTTCGTTTTTAGTCGTGCATAAATAGAAAATAAAAGTAATTTTTGAAAACATATTTAAAACTGTTTTTTTAAAAGAAATGATACTTCTAAAAATGTTTTTTTTTTTAATTTTATTTTCTTGTATCCCACCCAAATATTAAGATTACTCTCTGATTTCTTAATATATATATATATATATATATATATATATATATATATATATATATATATATATATATATATATATATATATATATATATATATATATATATATAGTACAATAAATTAATAAATCGCTGTAAAATTTGACAAACCGTTTGGCCTCTTTGTTGGTCTAGTCTATAGCTAGCGTGCTGGATTTTGATGCACGGGTCCCGCGTTTGATTCCCGGTTGGAGAGCGTTGACATCTGAACATATTACGATGGTTTAGATTCCACCATAAATTGAAGGTTGACGACTCATATAGACTTGGTGCTGCCAAGGTAGGCTAAAGTTCACCAACAAACAAACAGATATTCAAATCTAGATGTTGGACATCCCTGCTACTACTGTAGTAAGTCAAGAGTTCCTCGTAACCTCCTGGCTTCGCGCTTATGTTCGGTTGTTAAGTTCCCATTATTCAAACCCTGTGGGAGAATAGCACCTCGGATAACAATCTCGGTAGCTCTTTGAATTCCAGTATTTCGCTGTTGCATAAGGATACGACGTAAAGCAGAATCATGAATATTGGAACTCTTATACTAAAGGACGAAGGTTTTCTTTTTTTTTATTTGCTAACAATTATTTTTACTTCTAACAAGCTAATTTTTTTTTTCTTATACGTAATTTAGTTTACCTTCGTCTAACAAAATTAACAGTCATATAAAAACAATTAAAAGTATATTGTTTTGTTTTGTTTTATGTAACGATTTATTTTTATAGTTTACAAGGTCAGCCATTCGCGGTTCATCTGTAGCCAGAGGAGAAAGGAAACTTTATATGGCAGGAAATAACAATTAGGATTGAAAACGTGTTACAGTGTTTGAAAGTGAAATAATGCCTGTTAATCTGTAGTGCAAATGCATTGTATATAATACAGCATTAACGATTGCTTTAGTTAGTTAGTTCGTTAAAACTTAGCGTCTCTTTTCAGCACCGAAGTTGTATGAAAGGGTGGATGGGGGATCTACATTTTAAGGTGGATTCCGAATCACGGTAATGCGTTGTAATGCTCTCCCACCAACAGTTGCTTTTGTATATCAAACGTTCAACAGCATTTAATGTTATAAATTTTACGAGGAGGGATCGGAAACTAAGATTACTAGGCCGATATGTCTGGAGTTTCATCTGTTTTAGAGGAATGAGGGGTGTCTGGTAATTATAATACGTGGAATTGGCAGCTGTGTAGTTTCAGTTACCCGCCTAGTGTGCTAGTTGTATCTAAACACCAATGGTGACTCGTTTGGAAAATTGGTCTCGCAAAGAAGTCCTCTCAGTTATTGGATTTCTGTGGACGAAAACATGTAACCGCGGCTGAAATTCACCGGTAGCCAGCAGAAGTTTACGAAGACACTGTAATGTCTAATCAGCATGTCGCAGAATGGTGTCGAAAGTTTGCGGCTGGTAGAGAAAACGTCACTGACAAGGAGCGTATTAGCCGGCTCAGCACGGCACCAACAGATTTAAACGCAGTTGGCATGCAGGAGCTAATTCAGGACAACACGACGATCACGTTTCGGCATCTGGTGGCAGAATTAGGAATGTCGGTCGGAAGCTCCTAGGAGGCCATTGCTTCGCTTCAGATGAGGAGGTGAAACACTTCGTGATAACGTGGCTGAATACGCAAGGACAGTTTTTTTTTTTTTTTTAACCAGGAGGGAATCTTCAAAGTCATCCTACGATGGACAAGTGCCTCAACCGATATGGAGACTACATCTAAGAATAACCTAATATATGTACTATCTGTTGACTGTATTAGTTGTATGAAATAATATAGACACATTTCACTGCAGACTTTGTAACCTTACTTTCTGATCACTCCTCGGATGGTGCAAGTGAATGAGCAGCTTTCCTCCTCGTTCGAAAGAGGCTGTAGATTCTAGTTCTCTAGTCTTCCTGATTGGAATTTTCTTTGGGTTTACTGTGACATTCCCAAGGATTGATAATGATTCTCTTACATATTTAGATCCTATCTTACTTCCTTCTTTGCAACACGGGAGGCCCGGATTCGATTTCGCGGTGGAAGTGGTTCGGATCTCACATTAAGCTTCCATGTAGTTCATGTCCCATATTGCCTAAAGGGACGCTAAACTAAAAATCAACCAACCACCACGTTAAGGACTGCGGACACTTTTGTTACTTTTCCAATTAGACTGTTAATAATTCTATGAATTAATTTTTTTAAAATGCAATATTACTGGACCTTTAGCAGAAAACCGTTCCAAGGAACCATATTGGTCAATTCTAATGCATAAGACTCAAGATCCGACTGATGGCTTCCTAGGGAAGTAACAACACAGGATAAACATGTAAATTACATGGGATCTACGTGGCCCCTGCATAAACTTAAGTGTAGGTTCCATTATGACCTTCACGGCGCGTAATGTGTTAATGTTTTCAGTGTATAATTGCTTTACCTTTATCAATAGTTTAATAAACAACTACATAATAGCTTCTTGTATACAAAGATTTGGTCCAGGAGGATTACAAACTAAACCAGCTTTTATCAACAATAAAACTATTAAAATATAGTAAAAACTTGTTTTTAACGGACGGAAATAATTCACTGTCTTTTTGAATCGAGGGGTGAAAATGTTTTATATTTCCTTTATTAAACGGTAAGTGTGTTATGCTACGGTTAACCTATAATCCAAATAAGCCTTGTAACGAAAAATTTCAAGTTACGGAATGCAAGTTTAGATTTAAAAAAAAAGACATCCTATGAGAAGTTAGGACTTATATGCACACACAACATTGTCTACGAAAAGGTCTCTGTTTTTTTTTTTTTTTTTTGTTTGTTTGTTAGCTTACACATTTAACCCTTAGTCGACCAAGCCCGTCCTGCTATGTAAGGCACTCGATACGGCGCAAGTTTATTATTATTATTATTATTATTATTATTATTATTATTATTATTATTATTATTATTGCTATTTGAAAAGATATTTTGATATATCAGTAGCCACTAGCCATTCTGGAGACATGAAACAAGAATCATGAGACGCAAAATAGAGAGCCGAAAGTAGAGAGGGTGCGGGAAAGAATATAGCATCTATTTTTTTTTTTTTTTTTTTTGTCTTGGCCTGAAGCAATAATTTAATCTGGAGAACATTTGAGAGAATTATGTAATTGTCTCTTATTCACTCTTTTTGGGTCTTTTCTTTTCTCTTTCGCACCCCTGTAAAATTGGGAGGCTACTAAAATTTGATTGGCATTCCACATTGAAGGATACGACATATGTCCATTATATGCACATACATGTATTATTATTATTATTATTATTATTATTATTATTATTATTATTATTATTATTATTATTATTATTATTATTATTATTATTATTATTATTATTATTATTATTATTATTATTATTAAGCGTAGGTACACTTTCGTTAATCAGAAACCTATTTTAACGGAAAATTTGCAAGTTCTATCCGATTCCGCTAAAGAAAGGTTTTACTGTAGTATTAGTGGCTACAACAGACTACCAATAAGTGAAATGTTGTTACCGTTACAAGAAATTATCCTCATTCTATTGTCACCAGGAGGCATTGTACAGGAACAAAGTACACTGAGCGGGTCTTCCTTTCAGTAATTTTATCCTTTTAGATCTTCATCTGTGAGCAAAGGGTTGATTTCGTTTGTGTCGAACTTTAATGTAAAATTCGCAAAAGTGGATTGCTTGGATTAAGAGTTTGCGTCTCTTTCAGCACCGCGATTGTATGAGACGTGGAATTATAGCTTAATGTGGGATCTGAATCACTTTATCTTTTACCAATAATTGAGCGCAGATATCTCGGTATTGGAGCAGAGTTTTCAATTAGTCAATGTGGATTAGCCGTCAAGGGTGGTATCCTTGCAAGCTTTTTTTTTTTTTTCGCGTGGAAAGTTCTTAAGAGTCTTCATCCCGGCGAAATTAAAATACCGCTAATTTTACAGTAATTATGTGATATCTCCAAATAGATAAAAGATAATCGAAATGTGGAACAAGAGCGCCCTAGACAATATTACTTTATATGAGAAACCGTTATCACGACTCACTTATCTGCTTTCGATTTCGAGCCATTTTGAAAATCGGCATTTATTTTCGCGTTTCGAAACAGCTGAAAACGGAAAGCCACTAGGTGACTTGTGATAACGGTACCTCACGCAAAATAATATTGTCTAGGGCGCTCTTGTTCCACATTTCGATTACCTTTTATCTATTTGAAGATATTACATAATTACTGTAAAATTAGCGGTATTTTAATTTCGCCGGGGTGAAGACTCTTAAGCTTTTAATGTTTTAATGAATTAACGTAATAATTTGGTAGTTAGTTTTACAACAGTCCATTATGTGATGATGTTTTTCTACAAATTGAGACATGATCAATTGGCACGGTAGCTCAGTGGTAGAGTTCTTATTTCTAGTGCCTGGGGTTCCTGTTTCGATCCCCGGCTAAGTAAGTTTATGGTGGACAACATCGTGTCCGTGGGTTTTCTCGGCGTGCTCCCATTTCCTTCCACGTTCTCATTCCACCAATTCTTTCGTCATCATTCACTTGCCTTAATCATCCTCTAAATGGCATAATCGTGGGACGTTAAACTGAAATATTTTATTTCTTCCTACAAATTGAAGGTTGTGAATGTTTAAATGTGTGGTATCGATGGCACAACGTTCAAGAGTTGTGAGTATATAATTACATCACAGACATATAATTACATCAAACTTAAACTTAGTGTTTGGAAATAGTGTTTATCTCCATTATAAGATGTCAATACTACTTTCCACCAAAGTTTTTCTGTAACTTTGAGGGGGGGGGTTCTTTCATAAATAAGTACATTTAACAATACATATAACAATAAAAATGCATATTAAAAAATTATATTCATAAAAATACATGGGGGCTCACATGAACTTTGGGGGGGTTGGGCCCCCGGCCCCCCAGGATCGGCGCCCTTGCTTTTCACCTTTAATAGTTCTCATGAAAAGTTTTTTTTTCATACTTCGAGGGGGGGGGGGGAGGAAGACCATCGCCTGGAGTTTAGATCAATAAAATGGCGATTATATGTCAATTTTGTGCAGGACACGTCACTTAGCAAATGGTGTCTTAGAGCATCTCTCACATTTTAACCCCGCCCTCCCCTCGAACCAAATTTTCTGGAAAGAAACTCTGCTCATGGCAACTTCTGTTCATGCCTTGTCTGGACTTCAATTCACCACTGACACATCCTTTGCTCTATTTCTCAACTCTTCAAACCACTCGACTTTGTCTATTTAAAATAATAATAATAATAATAATAATAATAATAATAATAATAATAATAATAATAATAATAATAATAATAATAATAATAAACATATAAATAAATAAACAAATTAAGAAATAAATAGAAAAAATATTTCATTTTGTTGTATGCTTAAAGTGAATAACGAAAATGTAAGTATAGTAGGTTTGAAGCTGCACTGATAAAGGAAATATTTAAATGCAGAAAGGAAATGCATAAAAACTTGACTGTTTTTAGACGACATATTTCACGCTATACTTAACATCGTACGAATGTCAAATAGACAAAAAGTGGTACAACTTCCTTTTGAGAGCCTATTAGTATACACATAAAGACATGAATAGTAAGATCGCAAGATTAGAACGATATACGCTGTATAGTATACAGATGATGACAAGAAGGTGATAGAAAAATAAAAACACCTCGCCATGTCTGTGAAAGAAAAATGGAATACGTGTTTCTCCGTATTTTTATTTTTTATTTTATTTTTTTATTTTTAGGAATAGTTCTGTTAAAAATCCGGTTTTGCAACCTAATCATGTATGACGTCATTGACATGCAACACGAAATCGTATTTAAAGAAAAAATGTCGTTGTTTCCTCTCTTTTCTTGAGGTTTTACGTTGATACGAAGGAGAAGCAAAATAAAATGTCTTTGGATGTTCTACGGTAGATGGCAGGAGAATACATAATTCTCACTTTTTTTCTTTTTGACTGAATCAGGACCGAATTCTGCCCTCACCAGTTTTTTTTTTTTTTTTTTTTTTTTTTTTTTTTTTTTTTTACTGTTTTGGCGTAACTCAAATACAAGAAATAGTATATCTATAACTTTCAGAGGTGGCGTAGTGCCAGGGCGCTCACTTCTGGTGCGTGGAGTCCCAGTTCGATTCCAGCTATCGCCAAGTGAACTTTGAGGTAGACAAATACCGTGTGCGTGAGTATTTCCCAAATTCTCCCTTTTTTCCTCCTACTTCTTCATTCTGCTATTTCGTTCATTATCATCACCACCGTCTCCCTTTGTACCGTCAGAAAAACTATTAAGTATAGGTTGGAGCTATCATTTCTTAATACTTCCAACCTGTACGTAATATCGTTTCTGACTGTACATATTCCAGCGTCACTTTGGAAAACTTTAGAAGTATTTTTTTTTTTTTTTTAATTTTTAAAGTGTTAAGCACTGTGCGATTTCCAGTAGATCTGTTCTTCAACTTGTGAGCTTCATTCTCTGGAAGATTGATTGGATTGGATTAAGCATCCCTTTCAGCAGCGAGGCTATATGAGACATGGACCTACAGCTTAACGTAGAATCCGGACCTCATGATCTCCCATCAGGAATCGAACCTGGCTGTCCCGCGCCAGAGTCACGTACGCTAAGGAGGAAGTACTCATATTCTGAAAAAGGGAGAAATACCAGGGGTTGGTTCAGCCCTGGGTAGAAATACCGGGAGAGGATGGGTGAGAAACCGTGGTCATAATTTTTAGGGCCGAGAATATATTTTAGCATTTGAAGCGTCCAATTGTCTTTATGTCATTCTTCAATTGAGTGCCGTCCATCATGAAGTCTCAAGGCAGTAAAATTTGGTGTTGACGACATGGTCTTCCAGAACGAACTTACGGTGCACCAACCTCTGCCGAAAATCAAAGGAAAGGACGAGTGTATCCAGCTCTCCTTCGATTTTGAAGATATTAGGCTGATGTTGGATTTCCGGGCTGTAGTTCCAATTCTTGCGGTCCCCAACCTGCAGTATGATTTTTAGGTTATCCGATAAATACTAACAAAGGTTCTGACGAAAAATCCAAACCATGTTTGGTGGACAAAACTCTGGACATTTAACTTTTCATCAATGCGATAGATGCATACTTAGAACAGAAGCGAGAATTTCCTGTATTCTTTTCTATGTCACATTGATGCATTGTCCTGAAGCAAAATTTTGAATATTTTTTCAACAATCCTCATTTACAGTCTTTATTTTTGCGGTGTTTGTGAAGGGTGGCTCTGACCTCTTTGTCTCTTATTATTCTGCCACTCATCTTTATAGCCAGCGTCAACTTAGATTTTTTCTGGGGAGACAAACATTAATACGCATATTTGGGCCCCCTAGAAAAAGTTGTTTTTCTAATTCTTGGGCCCTTCTTTCTATCTTTTTCTTACTCTTTACGGGCCCCAAGAGCCTGTGGGCCCTCCCGTACGGCAAGGTCTGCGGAGCCGTTAGTTACACACCTGACCCATTCCATACATGACAAATTAATTAAGGGAACAATATTGACAAATTTCAAAGCTATACGAATAAATATTATTTGTAAGGCCTCTAATAACAACTTTTTTTTTGTTTTTGTTTTTGCTGATATGGACGCACGACTCATTTTTGTTTTATTTACCTTTAGTGTTCTGTTTTGTTTATGTAATGTAGTGAACCTGTTTGATGCTTCATTTATAATTTAATTTTCGTATATGGAGTAAGAAAATTTTGTCTTAAAGTGGGTCCCCCTCAAACGGCGGGGAGCTTCCCTGGAGGGGCAATTTTCCCCTGCACCCCCACAAGTTACATCCCTGTTTATAGCACAGTTACCATTCAAAGACGTTCTATGACTTATTATTTTGTTGGTGTATTTACTAAACCATTCGAAAGACCACGGAAAATTTGTTTTTCTGTCATACGTAACTGAAAACAAAAAACTTTCCTTTTCTTATCGGACCTAAAGAACTTTTTTTTCTCCTTTATTGCTGGCTGAGAGAGGGAAATGATTATAGGAAAGTATAGTTCAAATATTCTTCTGTTGACATATTCAACACTGTACATAAGAAGCGTACATGGGATACTGAAATTGGCTATTGTACTAGTCGAACGAGATGGCTTATTGAGTTTGCAGCAAAGTTAAGTCCTAGGTAAGAATAGAAGAGATTACAATAAGATGTTACAAAACTTGAGGAAGAGCTGTGAAAAGTATAGGATAAAAGTAAATGTTAGATGGACAAACCCATGGTGATTG
Organism: Thermobia domestica; assembly: GCF_964235325.1. Taxonomy (NCBI): domain Eukaryota; kingdom Metazoa; phylum Arthropoda; class Insecta; order Zygentoma; family Lepismatidae; genus Thermobia; species Thermobia domestica. The sequence goes on along the minus strand of NC_137467.1, from coordinate 72,380,849 downwards.
AAGCGAAGCCTTCGGTGTCAAATATAGAAGTAGGAGGGGGGGGAATAGAGCAGGTGACTAGTTTTCGATATCTGGGTAGTATTATTAGTGATGATATGAAGTGCTAACATGAAATAAAAGCAAGGATAGGAATGGCGAAAAGTCCTTTAGAAGAAAGAAGAGTGTATTTTATTGGACATTGAATAAAGAGTCGAGAAAAGAATTTATAAAATGCTTCATTTGAAGTATTATATTGTATGAGGCAGAAACATGGACATTACACAAAAGCGATGAAAACCGAGTAGAAACTTTTGAAATGTGGGAAAAAGAATGGAGAGAATTAGCTGGGTCGACCGAAAAACAAATGAGAGGGTGTTAGAAATCGTTTGGAAAAAGAAGAAGAGAAACAGGTTGGACATTGGTTAAGAAGGAACTGTATCATGAGAGACGTGCTAGAGGGTATGGTGGCAAGAAAGAGAGGGAGGGGCCGAAGGATGGTATCAAAACAGAAAATCATACCTGAAGATGAAGACATTACCTAAAGATCGTGGAGCATGGAAGCTTCTCAGTTGCAGCAAAGGCCCGCAAATAATAGCAAAATATCAATGATTAATATGAGTCCTGGGCAAGTAAAAAAATGCTGTAACGCACTATATTGAAACTATTAAAACTTTCAAATATGAAACAACTAATTTTGCTCCATCTGATACATGATGCACGTATACTTACTTCTGACACAATAAGATTTGTAATGTTGGCATCTCTTGTAACCTACTTGTTGATTTTTTTTTTATATTACTACATTAATAATTTTATTACGTTGCAAATTTGCCACTTCCAAGCGTTTGATAGCTTTTTTCAGAACATAATGTAAACCTAGTTACATAAATTTCATTTTTTAAACTTTATTTTTTAGAAAATACTAATTGTGCTATTAGGGGGACTCGTTCCCAGACCACCATGTGAGCTTGTGTTGGACAGCATTGTGACCTTGGATTTTCTCAGAGTTCTCCCGCTTCATTCCACTAATTATTTCATAATCATTCACTTCTATTACTCATTCGTTTCCTTCATCTTAAAAAGCATATGTGTGGGACGTTTAAAGATCTCATTGCACTTCGTGTAATGTACAGAGTTAAGAGTCCCTATCACTGCGAAATTAAAATACCGCTAATTTTACAGTAATTATGTGATATCTTCAGATAGATAAAAGATAATCGAAAAGTGGATCAAGACCTCCCTAGACGATGTTATTTTGCATGACGTACCGTTATCACGAGTCACCTAGTAGCTTTCCGTTTGCATTTATTTAGAAACGCGAAAATAATTGCCGATTTTCTAAATGTCTGGAAATCGAAAGCAGATAAATGAGTCATGATAACGGTATCTCAAGCAGAATAATATTGTTTAGGGAGGTCTTGTTCCACTTTTCGATTATCTTTTATCTATTTGAAGATATCACATAGTTACTGTAAAATTAGCGATATTTTAATTTCGCAGTGATGAGGCCTCTTAAGTTTATTCGAAACTTCAGAGGTTCAAGTACTCTCCCGCTGTGATACGTAATACGTAAAGCTCTCCTGATGTGATAAACATAGTGTCGCGATACCAAATGTTAACCGACACAAATATGCAAGATATTTAGATGTTAGTCTTGTAGATAAGTACGTAGTTGAATTTGACAACGATGAAACGAAAGGAGAATGAACGTAGTAGAGCAGTTATTGATCTGAAAAGTCCCACTATTTTAATTTAAAAAAAGAAAAGAAAACAAAAGAAAAACGCGTTAAGGAGATTATATATAAAGAAGTATCGTGGAGAAAGAAATATAAATGCTACTCTGTTGTCACTTCTGGAAATCCCTGGGAGAAGGAAATTATATATATGGCTACATAGTATTGGTGCTTTGGCGCCGCGGCGCCCTACGATGGCGTTCCAGTACTGGAAGCAAAACATCGCTAGAAGGCGTGCGTTTCCTCGTCTACGTTATAAATTTAAAAGTCACGATTCAGATGTTTTAAAATAGTATACACTTAAATATTGGAAATAATCTTTTTCCTTGTATTAGGTGATATTCAAAATATGTTCCACATTCCTTCGTTCGAGATGGTTGTGTCCAATATTCTCACTAATAATATATTGTATAGAAATAGTGTGGCAATTTTCATGTCTAAAATGGACCTTTTTCCAAAATTTCTACATATATTTGTTAAATTACATCCAGTTCCGTATTATGGGAGTTGCTTCTAGTGTTACCCGTGAGACGAGTCATAATTTTCGTGTCGAGATAGGAAATGAGATGGAGTTCTTCTAATATAAACACGTATACTTGTCGAGACAGGACTGCACTTTCAGGCCATCTTCCCGAGACGAGGTAGCTCCCAAGTTTTGTCTTACGGGCAAAGTAGTCTTCCGTAAAACTGTTCCAAGTAGACTTGAGTGGTCTACTTTTCAAAATTTTCCTTTCATTATGATCGCTTTGTAGGTATTAAACGGCTTACTTTTCAAACATTTTATTTTATTATTAGCACTCCCTAAGTATTAAGCGGCATATTTTTCCTTTCGTTATTATACTGTTACTTGTGAAAGGTCAGAAAAGAGGGTGGGAATCATAGTAAAGGATCTTACGGCGATATTATGTTCTTTCTGTAATACAATAACTTTATGATAATGCTCTTGTAATTAAATGAACGATTTGTCAGACGCTTCAAAGCATTTGAAAGTAAAAGTTTAGGTTGAAAGAAGTAAAGAACGTGAGTTTGAAACACTTCCGTGTGGGCGTCGTTATGACCATTCAGAAATTAGTACTTTCATTTTCGGTTCTAGCAATAGAAAAAAAGAAAAAAGCTTTTCTGACATTGATATTTATTTCTCATAAAGTTCAGTGAACTATAGACTCCTTGGGAAATCACACAGTGGGTTTCTCTGCTTCACATAAACCTTGTTCCATGTCGGTCGGAAACATCTAATAGGCTTCCACTGGGGGAAAAAGATGCAAATCTGATCCCTGTAGCTCTCTTGTCAAGAACTCCCAAGTCTCCTTAGATGCCATGGTTAGAAGTAGCTCATGCTGTTCAGTTTCTTATGGGAATCACTTCAGATGCTGTTTTGTTATAGAAGCTGACTGTGAACTCTGTTATGCATTGTGGTTCTGAGATGTAACATTAGTATCTTTAAGAGGCTCATTTTTTCATTTTCAGTTTCAGTGATCTGTTTTCACTTTTTTCTTTCTTTCTTTCTTTCTTTCGTTCACACATTCAAATCAGGTTATCGATATTAGTAAAATGTGGAGCCAAAACATTTCCTTGTATTATATGATACTCTAAATATTAGATTTCTTGAATGTTTTTGTTTTTTGTTTGTTTTCGAAATAGTTGTATCTAACAGAAGTGTCGAATACGGTTATCAGATCTTACGTTTTTCTGGCACGTTTTATTTTCCCTGTAAGGCGATTTCTTCCATTTTTTTTGTAACAAATTAAAGAAATCATAGTCCTGGACACTTATTTTTTAAAGTTGGTGCAAGAAAAAGAAAAAAAGAAATATATTTTAATCAGAGGAACTGATTTCTAACATACTGCTAAGAACACAACCCAGCGATGTACTGTAAACTTAGAAAAATACATGAAGACTGTTCTTTACGTTCAATGATGGCCATATATATATATATATATATATATATATATATATATATATATATATATATACAGTAGTTCTTTCAGAAAAAATGTTCCGTGGGGGCACACTTGGTATTCTAGGAGGAGGGGCACTGCTGATACTATTCTTTTTATTATTATATTATAGACGTATTATTTTGGTCTCCTCCGGGGGGCAGTGCCCCCCAAAAACATGTCTAGAAGAAACATTGCACTGCGTTTTTGTTTTACGTCACTACCTATACATATACCTCCTTTCTCCCTCAGAATAGCTCTGATGGGACGTGGAAAAGCCACGCTTAAATAACAGTAGGTCTATATCGAAAAATTTTTTAAAATTAATTCTTCGCGTTCGAGTGGGCCTGGGATCGATTCCAGTTGGGCTTTACGGTTCCTGGCGACAAATTCTCTACAATATTCGACGATTCCCTATCACTAGAAGAAAAATAAGGGCTTGTGTTTTCTCAGATCTGACTTGTTAATTTCCACTTCCTGCACCAGCCCCATCGTCATGGGGGGGGGGGGGATTGAATAATATCTCGACTGTGATTATTTTGAGTCAAGAAAACTAGAAAGAAGTATAGGGAATCGATGGGCTTTCTAAACGTACTGTATCATACACAGGCTCCGGCAGTATTACTTAGTCTCAAGACATCGAAGAGCGGATCTTATGAGCAAATGTTCGATACTCCTAACCATTAGTGTCAATGCCTTTAATGTAGTTTCCTCTTTGATTCCCGATACCGTGGGAGGATAGTTTTGTTTCATAAATTACGGCGACATTCCCATATCCTGTTTTGGAGTATCACAGTCTATAAATTGTTAATCACGTCAAATTACTAAATTTTTATAGCCTCTCTTCCACTACATAACATGGATGGGTTGTACGCTTCATTGTCACATACAGAAGAAGGGGCCAAAGACTTTACTTCCTTTTTATTTCACTATAGCAAAGGAATAAGATTTTTGTAATTTCGTGTTGCATGTTAACCATTCTGACGTCACAAAATTGAGTTGCCAAACCGGATTGTATACAAGGTGGCAAGTAGATAAAAGTATTCTTCTCCCCGCAGAAACTTATAAATTATAAGAATTTTACTTCGGAGCACGTATTTGAGATTTAAGGAGAGAAGGAAATAAACCATGATGAGCAAATTGGGTTCTCTCGATTTTAGCCAGTTCTTTGATGGAATTTTACTAATATGGTTTCACTTGTCAAATGTTACATAAACAAATTATATATTAATAGCGTTTCGAACGCGTTTTCTGTAAGGTTATATTAGATTTATAAAGGAAGTCCCAGCCGTAGAGCCTTGTGGACTATTTCACTAAATTTGTTTGAAATAAGCATATGTATTAAAATGGCACGAGCCAAATGGCCGAATTTGCCTGTTTGAAATATAATTGTTTTTCACACTGTTAATGTAATAATAAGGGATAAGCGGCACATGAATATATTAAAATTGAAAAACAGTGTAATAAGATTGTTACAAATAGTAAATTTGTCAAAAGTAATGAATTGTAGATAATAAAAATTGAATAAAAATTGAGAGCAAAGCTCCCCAATACTTATTGTTTACAGCGCCATCTCTTATCCTAAAAAAAAGTTTCTTAAGAGTATTGTTGGTTAAATGTTTCCCTGGAATAGCAGTTAAACAATTATTTAAAGATTATGTTAACTATTATAAATGTTTTACAAGCAGTATGTGTATTACTGTTAGAAGAAATTTGTGATATGCACAAAAACTGGGTTTTCTGTTTGTTTTTGAAAATTTTCAAAACACTAGCTTTCAAAACTGGTTTCTGCTTTACATGAAAAGCCTGTTTTGGTTTTTGGATCGAAAGGTCCAATATATTTTAGTCAAAAATTTTCTTCTGGACCTTATATCTGGAGAACTACATATAGTGTAACCAAACTCAAACTATCACTTAACTCAGTATGATGTGGTTATTCCGTAAAAAATATGAAAACTCGATTTAGGGGCTGTTGAGAAATTTTGTTGCCCCTGATCCAAAAATGTATCAAAAAATCCAATATATTTCAATCAAAAATTTTCGTGTACAACTTATATCTGGAGAAGTACTATAGTGTAGCCCAGGGCGCAAAATTTCAGTCAGACGCACTCGCCAATCTAAAAATAATGGTCGCCAGTGTCTCTCACGTACAAATTATGAGAGGTTCCTCATCTCCCCACGGCCTTTGGTTTGACAAAGAAAGATTTCACATTCCGTGTTTTCTCTCACTTAGTGACAATTATTTTCGTATGAAACAGAAACTGCGCAGCACTGTGAGTGTAGACAGAAACCATTCCTACTGAACACTGGTCGCCAGCTCTAAATTTCTAGTTTTGTAGTGGGTAGTAGACCTGGCGACCGGTTTGTCTGGTATAGCCAAACCCAAACTATCACTTAAGTCAGTATGATGTGTTTATTCCATAAAGAAAGAAAAAAAAGGAAAACGATTTTGGGGCCGATCAAAAATTTTATGGCCCCTGATTCAAAAACTAATTATTGGCCAAGATCTCAACCTTTTGATGCATTTCTTGATCATTCCTAAAATTCTTGGCCAAGATAGTAATCTTTTGATCCGTTTTTTTTATCATTCCTAAAAATATTGTTTGGAATTAAAACTGAACAAATTTTGGAGGAAATCTAAATGTCGGTTTTTCGGATTTTTAGTAGAAACCGGTTTCCGGTTTTATAAAACCCAGATTTTTCTATTCCTAAAAGAAATTAAACAATAGATGCAATCTTCTACTTAACAGTGTATATTTTCATTAGCAGTAAATGAGTAAATAAAAAAATATTCTTGTAGAATAAGAATAAGAACTGTCAACTAAATCGGATTGGTAACAGACTACACACTTTTTAACACGATTTAAATTGCGTGTTTTTCGAAAACTACACACAAGAATCTACTCTAAAACATGTAATTTTTTTTTAGTTCGACGCCATCTTTGATTGGTATATGAAATATGTTTGCGAAATATTATAGTTAAACAGAAATTAAAAATGAAATGAAATGAAATCTTTCAGTTTAAGAGGCCTAATCACTGCGAAATTAAAATACCACTAATTTTACAGTAATTATATGTGATATTTTCAAATAAATAAAAAAGATAATCGAAATGTGGAACAAGAGCGCGCTAGACAATATTATTTAGCATGAGGTACCGTTATCATGTCACCTAATAGCTTTTCGTCTGCAGCCATTTAGAAACACGAAAATAAATGCCGATTTTCTAAATTGCTTAAAATCGAAAGCAGATAAGTGAGTCGTGACAACGGTATCTCATGTAAAATAATATTGTCTAGCGAGCTCTTGTTCCACTTTTCGATTATCTTTTATCTATTTGAAGATAACACATAATTACTGTAAAATTAGCGGTATTTTAATTTCGCTGTGATGGGGCTTTTTAACGTCTCACGATTATTCCCTTTTAGGCTAAGGGAGACGGATGATTGAGGCAAGTGAATGATGATGGAATAATTGCTGGAATGAAAACGTGGGAGGAAACGGGAGTGCCTCGAGGAAAACCCACGAACATGATGTTGTCCACCACATACTTGACCGAGGATTGAACCAGGGATTCCTGTACCAGAGGTAAGTCCTTAGTGAATCCTAATTTGGGGCGATAGCTCATGAACAGTACTCTGTAAAAAGGAATGAAAGTAAGGATAGGAATGGCAAAAGAAGCCTTTAGGAAGAAGAAAATACTATTTTGTGAAACCTTGAATAAAGAGTTGAGAAAAATACTCTTAAATTCTTCGTGTGGAGTATCGTACTGAATGGATCAGAAACATGAACATTACGCAAAGTGATTAAAAACGGCTGGAAGTTTTCGAAATGTAGGTGTGCAGAAGAATAGAAAGAATTAGCCGAGTCGAACAGAAAACTAATGAGAGGATGTTAGAAATGGTGGAGGAAGAACAGTTTTAGACATTATTAAGAAGAGAAAGAGAAACTGGTTGAAACATTGGCTAAGAAGGAAGTGTATGATGAAGGACGTGCTATAGGGTGTGGTAGCAGGAAAGAGAAGGAGGGGGCGAAGAAGACTGCAAATAATGGACGATATCAAAACAGAGAAATCGTACGTGAAGACGAAGAGGTTAGCAAAAGACCGTGGAGCATGGAAGCTTCTCAGTTGCAACAAGTGACCTGCCAATAATGGCAGAATACTTATGATTATGATTTCAGTGTTTTTTTTTTTTAAACCCATTTTAACTGTCGACACACTTACTAAACATTCACGACATCGCGGCTCAATTGTGTGTGTGTGCGTGTGTGTGTGTGTGTTTCATTAGTAAGTAGTTGTTCCCCCAAAAGTTTGGGGTCACCTGTATATTGCGTGCATGCTAGCGATATCTCTTGGCGCCAGATAGAAGGCAGCATAGCTGGCGTGATTGACAGACTGAGACATCTTACTTTTATAATAAGTATGAAGAATATATATAAATATTTGCGCCTAGATGTTTATGCAACCCGTAACTCTTAAATGTTTTGAAGTTTGCTTTTTAGCGTTACTTACAAACTGAAATGTTTTTGCCTTATAAATATTGTAGGATATACAGTTATACCACTCTCTCAGATGCAGTTTCTAAATAAGTACAATGCAGTTTTTAAATTGCAATTATATCGTCACAACAGTTTTAAATCCAGAAATTGTTTGCTCGCTAGCAACATCTATTGGCGTCAGACAGGCAAGTAGCGCAGCTAGCGACAACTGTTAGCGTGACTATAAACTATTCAGAAATTACCGTGACTCACGCACATATGTCACTTTTATAAGGATTAAGATAGAAAAATGAACTATTCAAAATTCAGTTGAAATTAAACCAAAAAATCGCTTTTATGTTGATCTTTGATTATATACAGAATAGTAAATATGCTTTCAATTGTTTTAAAGCAATACAAAAGAACCAAAAAAAAAAAAAATGAACAAATTGTCTGGTCATGATGAATAGGGAAAGAGATTGACGCTTATACAAACAAAAGCCAATGAAGTGTTATTTTTCTTTTGTTATTGTAACGATATGTTTATGAAGAGGATCAATCAATCATTTGAAACGTTTCAAGGCACTTCGTTATCTCAATTGAGCACGAGGAAGGGGGGAGGAAGAGAACAAAAGCGAAATTAAAAGCTCTTTTCTCTTATAACTGCCAATGAGAATGTGAGTGCGTAATAAACTTTGAAGCGTCTCGACAAAATCCATAAAATTGTCTGTTAGCAAGAATGACCCATTTATGGGATTTACGTAGTCTATATACGATTATGATTCCTTTCACTGTTTACTGTTTGACGAAAATGGGATAACAGTAAAATATACACAGTGATTTATCTACATACCACCCACCGCCCACTTCCTATAGCGTCTCCCAAGTATGTTGACCTTGCAGCCTCTTCGATGCAGACAGTGAGTGTCAATTACAATGTTATAGTTGTAATAATAACTGCCATAATTATTAATATACAATAATACATTGTGATTTTAAAAGAATGATTCTATTTCTTACATTTATACGAGGGTGATTCAGAAAGTAATGCATCCAAAGTGATATTTTTATTTGTATTGACAGATAGCACAGATATAGGTATCAGTGGAAAACTTCCAGTGCCAGCTATAGATATGCTACATTGACTTGATCCCTCGTCTTCCGTTGCAAGCGCTGCTATCGGCTGAAGGAATTCCACTCGCTCTCTCTCGCTTAGCAACAGCTGAACCCTTATTGGCTCAACGCGTGGGTGTATGAGGGTGTGAGCGTTAGTTCGCATTTTTGCCACGACTCAAGACATTTTGGCAGCACAATACAAATGGTGGCATCATTTTTTCAACATAGTTATCATTACGGGCAACACACTTGCTCCAACGCGAAACAAGGATTTTCATGTCGTCGACGAAGAATTGTGGTGTCTGCTGGCGGCACCATTGCCAAACTGCTGCAGCCACTGCTGTTCTGTGTGACAACTGTAACGTTGGCTCTTAAGGTGATCCTTAAGTATGGGAAAGAGCCAAAAGTCGCAGGTCGCAAGATCCGGAGTATAGGCAGGATGAGGCAGAATGTCTACAACACTTTGCCAGAAAATGGAACAACTTCGAATTTTTTGGCGGAGGAGAGGACGTGTGGCGTTTCGTCATTGATTGGCGGTTCGTTTCCTGGTCATAATGGTGTATCCATGACTCGTTGCCGGCGATGAATGTTCCTGGGCGCACAACCTTCCGCAGTCAGAAATTCAGTGACAGACCACCGTTCCAACCGGACATCACCACTGGATGCCATGAATTGTTCCATTACTCTAGAACGAGAAGAGATAGGAAAGTGAAACAAGTGACATTCTATAGCTTAAACATGAGCGCATCAGTGATAGATAGTTCAGAATGTTTGCAATACTATTGGTCAAATAGTAGTCTTGGAGGCATTACTTTCTGAATCACCCTCGTATTTTCTCAATTTTATATTTCCTGTGTGATTCACCTACATAATATTTTCATCCTCGAAATTTTTATATATACGAGGTGAACCCGTTCCGAAGATGTAGAAAACATGCGTAGAAATCATTGTACTGCTTACGATGTCGATGTTTTAGGAAATTGTTTTCAAGTATATTGTTTTCCTCTGTTTCTGTAACATTAAAGCAATGTTTTTTTGGTAATTATAATTAAAACAAGTTCTCGTAATTTTTTTAAAGCATAATTTTAAGCAGCATTGGAAACCTCATCAACGTTGATCATATCATCGGAATGAGTTGACATATCAAATCTGCTATAAACAGTATTAAAGATCTTCACGTTTATTGGAAACCATGTATGTGATTGAATGTTATACTTATCTAAGTAATTTTTCGAAATAAAACCATTTGAGGAAAGTAAAATTTTCAATCCCTTCTAACTTTGTTTTTACGGGTTAGAAATACGTCATATCATGGTCATCGTAGGATACTTCCGATGTTCATTACTATGTCTATTTCACTTCCGTTATTACTGTCGAAGAGGCCTTCAAAATTTGGATGATTACAGTGTAGTGTGTAACACTGAATAATACGTAAGGTATTGTAAAGCTTCATTTAACACGTAATTTGAAATATGTAATAACCTGATTGAATAGGGTTATTGAAAGATATATAACTCAGCTGGGTTGGTAATACAGTTAATCGAATTGTATTGCGCAGTGTATCAGACAAGTCCCCCTGTCGCTATTTGCATATTACAAAACTGCATCGAATATTAATTATTAGTTGAAAAGTTACAAGTGCGTTTCAAGAGAAATGATGCACTCTATATACACACAGGGTGTTAATGAATTAGACTGGCTCACATCAAAATCAGAAACAAAAATGTTCTTATGGACCTGTGAAGCAAAGCGCATAACTTAGGAGCTAGAGCTGTCCAAAAGCACGGGAAAAGCTTGTAGGAGGAGGAGATATATAAAAATAATCGAAAATGACCGATATTAATGTCGAATACATAGTTTTCGGGATCTCTGGGATGAACAGTGACACTTCTGATGTCGTTTAAATCCAAATTCAGCCCACAATAGTCATATTTAATTTTCAAGACTATATATATATATATATATATATATTCTATCAGAGACCGCTTCAGCAATAATAAAAAGTAATTTCCTAACGAAACATATTACTATTTTTTTTAAAATATATAACATCAAGTTTTTTCATGCTACTTTAGTGATATTTATTGGGAAAGTGTGCAAATGTATATTGAGTTAGGAAATTTCCTGGGAGGGTCCATACCCGGTGAACCTCCCTTCCCGTTGGTGCGGCCCCCTGTTGGGCACCCAAGTTTTATACACTGTACGAAATATTTTAAAAACAATTATTAGTATAAATAATAATGTTTTGTAGATTTTATCTGGATTACTTTCTACACTTCTTATATTCCTCGTCGTCTTTCAGTTGTACCAAATTTCACATAAGTAAATCCCCACGCTAAGCGGGTTTGCATATCCAGGCTCCTAACTATGAAAATATTTACGATCACTCCAACCCCAATCATTTCACAGATTCAACCTGTTGTATATAAGTTATTAGGACGTAAAATTGAATGTAATTTATACGAAAAACCCTTTTATGCATTGCAAGGCCTGTAACGTCCAAATATTCACCACAAACTTATAGTTGTATCGACATAAACAAACAAACAAAAAAAAAGTGTGGAGCAGGAAACCACTTTACACAAAAGTCAAAAGAGGTCATTGAAGACATACGAACTGGTCGAGCGGTTTGTGTCACTAGTCTATCAATCAGAAGTTTCTGTGTTCAAACCCTGTAGAAAATATTCGTTTTTTTTTCTGAAAAGTGTGTTCCTATTTTCATCAGAGGACTCAGAACATTTCTTTGAATAAATCTTTGGAAACTACTTTTCTCTCAAATTCGATTAGAAGCGAACATTATATGAATTGCTAATCTAAAATCCACAGCTGAGAACAAAATATTAAGTATGTTCAATATGTCATTATTATCCTTTGATTTGTAATTAAAAACTAATTATAAGCATTGACGATTTCAGAAGATTCTCCCCGGTAATGGTCAAGATATGAATGAGAAAAAACTGATAAAACATTATTAGTCTACTTTGAGCATGATCGAAAATAACTTATGGCCACGAAGGGGAAATTTATGTCGACAGGGTCTCAAATTCTCCGACGGGTCATGACCTGAAATTATCATTGTTTGAAAGGTTTCCTTAACAAATAGAATATTATATTTATTTCTCGTTCTACGTTTTGAAATGGAAAAATCATAATTTTAAATAGAATTATAATACGATAAGCATAAAGATTTATACAACTAATGAAGTAAATATTTTTGTGTAAGCTATCGATTTCTATTCGGATTAAAACTCGAATACTCGTTTGCATCGCACTTTAAAGTAATTCCTCTCTATATATATATTTCCTACTGGAAAGCATGTTTAACTCCAATCACTTAATCAATATTTTTAATAATATATTTTTATTGTAATACTCTTACTATTCAATGTTGTATGCACTTAATTTCTCAAAGCAAAACCTCACAAATGTATAATTGACTAGTAAATATTATCAAATAAATTATCATTTAGTTTACGTAAACATTGCATCGCCTGATTTGAAACTTCGTATTTTAAATAATAATAATAATAATAATAATAATAATAATAATAATAATAATAATAATAATAATAATAATAATAATAATAATAATAGTAGTAGTAGTAGTAGTAGTAGTAGTAGTAGTAGAAGTAATAAAATCATAGCCATATCTTTATCAGAATTTCAGGCTTAGTCAATAAATGAATTCAACATAGTCTCTATTCGAAGCTCTATTTAATCGAATCAGATAGAAATACGAAGAGGAACTTCGAGAACAGGTAAAAGAAAAATGTTACTTTGGTGGGTTTGGAAGTAACTTTTAAGAGTTTTTTTTTTTAACAAATTACAGACAAATGCCTTGGACACTTTTTTCTTTTCTTTAAGTTAACTGATTCACCGAACGTATCTGACATATGAGTAACTTGTCTCTATTTTCTACTCGGTTATACACGTTTTACAATCTTTTCCATTAACCTTGAACGACAAGAACACGGACACAAAAACATCCACATAGGTATGACAGTTAAAATTCCTAACTTCCCCACGGGGAATCGAACCCGGGACCACATACACCTGAGGCGCACGTGCTAGCCACTAGACCAGCGGGAAGAGCAAATGAAATGTATTTTGTAGTTTCTGAAGTTTATAGCTATTTCACCCTATTGTAGTATGTCTATTGATTTTTTAATGTTTACCGTATTCGTTACTTTGAGGAATGATATATATTATTGATATAGGCTTTATTACATATTCGGCCATAAATATTATATAAATTATCAGAATTATTCATGATCTTCCATGGAAATTCACTGGTGCATGCACAGTAGACAGACAGTGTAATTGGAAGATGAGTTCAACAGAGGTTATATATTCCGCCGATTATATTTTATTTAATAATTATTTAGAAGAGATAACGAAAACGAGTCTACATAATGAAGATGGAATTTCCGTAGAAGATAGAATGGTGAGGTGAATACGGTTTGGGGTTGATATGGTTGTTGTTGCAGAATCTAAAAAGAAAATTAATAAGATGTAGAAAACTTGAGAAAGGCTTGTGAAGAATATGGGCTGAAAATAAATGTTAGAAAGACAAAATCCATGGTGATTGAAACGAAGCGATCGGTGTGAAATATAGAAGTAGGAGCGGGAAAATACAACAAGTGATTAGTTTTCGATATCTGAGTACTATTACTAGTGATGATATGACATGCGAACGTGAAATAAAAGCAAGGATAGAAATGGCGAAAAGAGCCTTTAGGATGGAGGAAATAGTATTTTGAGGGGACCACGAATAGAGTTGTAAAGAAAAAGACTCATAAAATGCTTCGTTTACTGTATTTTACTGTATTTATAGGACATAAACATGGACGAAACTGTAGAAACTGTTAAGAAGGAACTGTATCATGACGGATGTGCTAGAGTGTATGGTGGCAGGGAAGAGAGGGAGAGGACGAATTAGACTATATAGAAACAGAATTAGGCTATTGGCGATATCAAAACAGAAAAATCGTATGTGAAGATGGAGAGGTTAACAGAAGATCGTGGAGCATGGCAGCTTCTGAGCTGCGGTAAGTGACCCGCTGGTAATGGCGGAATACTTCTGATATAATGATACTGATTATGCACAGTAGGAACAGAAATATCCACTTTACTGTCATTGCTAATACGAATCACAATGCAAATTTCTACAGGTTGTCAAAATACCTCGCTCTAAAAGCTGTAGAAAACTATCTGTTACTATGCGAGGGAAAATCATAGGTCGAGCAACAATTAGACAAATTGCCATTCAGATATCTAGGGGTATGAGCTGTGACGAGAAAACAGTGAAGAAATTGATTTAGCGGTATGAAGAAGGTAGTGAATATTTCACATCTTGGCCAAGAAGTAGGAGACCAATAATAATAATAATAATAATAATAATAATAATAATAATAATAATAATAATAATAATAATAATAATAATAATCCCAGGAATTTATATTTATTTCCAGCAAGACTTTTGCATACCCTCCTAGTGCAATATGATGTTTTTGTAAAACGGCAATTATAAAATTGTCAAGCTGAATTTGAAAGTCATAATAAGTAGTGCTTTATTTATTTATTGCACAATTCTTTTATGCCAGTAGCTTTCGCCACCTTACTCGCTCTTCATGCTTACTCAGAAGGAAGCTGCGGGTCCCTAGGTTGGGAACTACTGCTTTCCACCAAGGAATTCAGACATCCTGTTAGAAATTTGTGTTCTGACCAACATCAGAAAGTTGTGTTCTTCTGTTTCTACTGCGCATGCACCAGTGAATTTCCATGGAAGATCATGAATAATTCTGATCATTTATATAATATTTATGGCCGAATATGTAATAAAACCTATATCAATAATATATATCATTCCTCAAAGTAACGAATACGGTAAACATTAAAAAATCAATAGACATACTACAACAGGGTGAAATAGCTATAAACTTCAGACACTACAAAATACATTTCACTTGCTCTTCCCGCTGGTCTAGTGGCTAGCACGTGTGCCTCAGGTGTATGTGGTCCCGGGTTCGATTCCCCGTGGGGGAAGTTAGGAGTTTTAACTGTCATACCTATGTGGATGTTTTTGTGTTCGTGTTCTTGTCGTTCAAGGTTAATGGAAAAGATTGTAAAACGTGTATAACCGAGTAGAAAATAGAGACAAGTTACTCATATGTCAAATACGTTCGGTGAATCAGTTAACTTAAAGAAAAGAAAAAAGTGTCCAAGGCATTTGTCTGTAATTTGTTAAAAAAAAAACTCTTAAAAGTTACTTCCAAACCCACCAAAGTAACATTTTTCTTTTACCTGTTCTCGAAGTTCCTCTTCGTATTTCTATCTGATTCGATTAAATAGAGCTTCGAATAGAGACTATGTTGAATTCATTTATTGACTAAGCCTGAAATTCTGATAAAGATATGGCTATGATTTTATTACTACTACTACTACTACTATTATTATTATTATTATTATTATTATTATTATTATTATTATTATTATTATTATTATTATTATTATTATTATTATTATTATTATTATTATTATTTAAAATACGAAGTTTCAAATCAGGCGGTGCAATGTTTACGTAAACTAAATGATAATTTATTTGATAATATTTACTAGTCAATTATACATTTGTGAGGTTTTGCTTTGAGAAATTAAGTGCATACAACATTGAATAGTAAGAGTATTACAATAAAAATATATTATTAAAAATATTGATTGAGTGATTGGAGTTAAACATGCTTTCCAGTAGGAAATATATATAGAGAGAGGAATTACTTTAAAGTGTGATGCAAATGAGTATTCGAGTTTTAATCCGAATAGAAATCGATAGCTTACACAAAAATATTTACTTCATTAGTTGTATAAATCTTTATGCTTATCGTATTATAATTCTATTTAAAATTATGATTTTTCCATTTCAAAACGTAGAAGGAGAAATAAATGTAATATTCTATTTGTTAAGGATACCTTTCAAACATTTAAGATTTTAGGGCATGACCTGTCGAAGAATTTGAGACCCTGTCGACATAAATTTCCCCTTCATGGCCATAAGTTATCTTCGATCATGCTCAAATGGACTAATAATGTTTTATCAGTTTTTTCTCATTCATATATTGACCATTACCGGGGGAGAATCTTCTGAAATTGTCAATGCTTATAATTAGTTTTTCACTACAAATCAAAGGATAATAATGACATATTGAACATACTTAATATTTTGTTCTCAGCTGTGGATTTTAGATTTTCAATTCATATAATGTTCGCTTCTAATCGAATTTGAGAGAAAAGTAGTTTCCAAAGATTTATTCAAAGAAATGTTCTCAGTCCTCTGATGAAAATAGGAACACACTTTTCAGAAAAAAAAAACGAATATTTTCTACAGGGTTTGAACACAGAAACTTCTGATTGATAGACTAGTGACACAAACCGCTCGACCAGTTCGTATGTCTTCAATGACCTCTTTTGACTTTTGTGTAAAGTGGTTTCCTGCTCCACACTTTTTTTTTGTTTGTTTGTTTATGTCGATACAACTATAAGTTTGTGGTGAATATTTGGACGTTACAGGTCTTGCAATGCATAAAAGGGTTTTTCGTATAAATTACATTCAATTTTACGTCCTAATAACTTATATACAACAGGTTGAATCTGTGAAATGATTGGGGTTGGAGTGATCGTAAATATTTTCATAGTTAGGAGCCTGGATATGCAAACCCGCTTAGCGTGGGGATTTACTTATGTGAAATTTGGTACATTAAAATTTAAAAAATAAAAATAAATAAATAAAAAAGTGGAGTTGAGCATAGAGAGGAGCGTTGATCAAAAATATGGACAACTTTCAAGCTCATACATGAGTTACCAGCTACTGTTCTGCTTCTGGATAATGAAGAGATATCAGCAAATGAACCTGGTATTAAAATAAAACTGATGAATTAGTCTCTGTATAAAAGCATTGTCATCTGGAAATATGGCAGAGGCTTCTGTTTTTCTGTATATTACTTAAGAGTTGTTGATTATTTGGGTTCTTTTTAATGATCATTCTCTTGTAGTCCATTTTAAGAACTTAAAGCCGTACGTTGTCAGTTGCTAGCATGACAAGGATTTCTACTTTACTCCATAAGTGGAGATACTTGTCTCCTAGTCCAGTTAGAACCCCAGCTCTCTCACACATGCATTATGTTCTCATTTCTTGTAATGGCTTCAAATTTTGAGTTAAAAAGACGACAAAAAAAGTTTCATATTGTTGTCTGCATCTGTATATATATATATATATAGAACTGAATGAGGGTTTGTCTTTTCTTATTGGATTCGCGTGAGTGCTACTTGAAGGAAGTCATCTGAGACGCTGCAGTCCTTGTATTTCGTACAGAGAGATAGCTATTAAATATACGTACATGTACCCGCTTGACCTTCTTTTACCCATGTCTAACTGACGATTGATTTCAAATAGTAACTTCAGTCTCTCTCTCGCACTGCAACTGAAAGCTTGGCGGAAGGGGGGGGGGGGAAGGTAGAATTCGTTGAGTAAAGTAGGATTGAGATTGGATGAGTTAGGATGGAAGGAAATTACTTTCTCGTACTCCTTCCTTTTTTCTAAAGGTGAAGTAGGAAAAAAAAAAAAAGTTTCCATTCCCCATTTATCGACTTTGGGATAGTCTCCTTACTAAAGTGGTCACGGTTCGACGGAATTCACGATTTCAAGCTGAAGCGATGGGCATTTGAATTGTGCGTGGAAATGCAAGCACAGCGCAGACTTTTTTTTTTTTTTAATCTCCACGTTCCATCATTTTTTTTTTTCATCTTATCATCCCCTTGAGTACACAGCGGGCATTAATGGACGAATAACTACTGGTTTCTCCTCTTTTTCTTTTTTTTAAACATAACGTTCCAAATGTATATCCCTCCGCCGAACCTTACTACTTTTTTTTTTACCAACTAGCTGAAATACCTATTCTTTGCATGGGGGGGGGGGGATTATTTGGAAGTCAACGTCTGTGGGAGTATTACCATTCATCTCAGCCACCCCATTTTGGATTTGAATCTCAGCGCGAAAACTATGGAAAACTATGACACAAATATCGGTCATTTTGGATTATTTTTACATGTCCCGGTAACCCCGGCCCGCATACAATGGTAGCTAAATTTGAAAGTCATCGCTAATGTAAGTGTCACCATTAATCTCAGCGACCGCGAAAACTGTGGATTTGATACTAATATAGGTCATTTTGTATTGTTTTTAGTTTTCGGTATCCCCTCCCGGTGGTTCCCGGCCCGCAGCGAATGGGGTGAATTTGGAAGTTAATGCGATCGGAGTTTTACCATTGATCTCAACGACCGCGAAAACTATGAATTCGACACTAATATCGGTCGTTTCTACTGCTTTTACATGTCTCAGTAAACGCCCCCCCCCCCGAGACGCCCTGCTTGTAAATTTGAAAAAAAGCGCGTCGTCTTGATCTGGGCTCTAAACTAAGGTACCCGTGACCAAAATTTGGTAACTCGCGGTCCTCTCGTCTGGTCTCCAGGCCGCACACAGAC
Source organism: Thermobia domestica (assembly GCF_964235325.1). Lineage (NCBI taxonomy): Eukaryota > Metazoa > Arthropoda > Insecta > Zygentoma > Lepismatidae > Thermobia > Thermobia domestica. The sequence goes on along the minus strand of NC_137467.1, from coordinate 72,362,067 downwards.
ATACACTCTTTATTTTATTTATATTAGGTTGCTTGTTTTGCAGTAAAAAAAATAATAAAAAAGCCATGTAAATTAACCTGAAAGAAAATGTTGAAAATTTTGCACTAGCATTAAACTTTTCTTCTCTATTTATGTACTAATCTAGCGTTTCTCCAGCTTTTCCCAAGTGAAGACCAATTTAATTAATCAAAATTTTCTATGGACCACAGAGTACTCTTATATCCTTCGGAAGTAAATTCATAATTTTCTTGAAGAAAATGCATAGAGTTCCATTTTAATAATTGAAAGCTATCTAGAACAAGCATTTTAGGAAAACCAAATATGGACCAAAAAAATTGCGATCTTGGCCAATAAGCAAGGTGACCAGAACTTTTACTTTCAAAAACGGGACGCTTACGAATCGGCGACGGGGAGAAGGGACTTCCCCATTACATTTTGGGACTCAGCAGTGTTTTCAATTTACAAAATACACAGGTAAGAATGATAACACAGCGTTTCTAACTTAAGTACTACCCAGCAATACTTTTAACTACTTCAACACTCAGAATTCCCACTTGAAGCACAGAACACTGAATTCTCATTTGAATATTCAGAAGTTCTAGGCACGGCTGAACCTTTCCAATGCATATTGGTACGGAAGAGTATAGAATTAGCATTAACTATTTATATTTTGAATAACAATTACGGGACACCTGGGTCATGTTTGCTTAAAAACGGAACATTTAGGCGTCCCGTTTGAGAATCAGAAGAAAACATGACAACGTTTAAAAATAAGGGACTGTCCCGGCTAAAACGGGACGTCTGGTCACCTTGCCAATAAGTAGTTTTTGGATCAGGATCCACAAAATTTTTGAACGGCCCCTAAATCAAGTTTTCGTATTTTCTACGGAATAAGCACATCATTCTGAGTTAACTGATAGTTTGTAGTTCTCAAGATATAAGGCGTACAAGAAATTTTTTGTTGAAATATATTGGATCTTCTAGGCCAATTGGATCAGGGACCACGGCCACTAAATCAAGTTTTCGTATTCTCTACGGAATAAGCACATCATAGTGAGTTAACTAATAGTTTGGATTCGGCTACGCTATATGTAGTTCCCCAGATATAATGCCTATAAGAAAATTTTGGTTGAAATATATTGGATCTTTTGGGCCAATAATTTATAGAATAGATAGGGTCTACATAAATTTCATAAAATGTTATTGCCGGGAAAGTAAATGACTAGAGCAACCCAAAAGCATAAAGAGCATAAAAAGCATAACAGCAATTTACACATATGGTTGGTACCTTCAACATGGTTGTGGTTGTCTAAGGGTCCAGAAGAAACTAATTTTAAAAGCATAATTTTAGAAAATAAAGCATAAAGCATACTTTAAAATATATAGCACAATTCTTGAAAAATTCTGTTTAACTGCAAGTTTAACATACTGTATTAATATTTTTTAAAACTAATATTTACATTGCAAAATCATGGTGAACACAATAATGCAATAATGAAAAGCTTATTGTTACTTCTGTAAATTTTTCGGTGTAATCCTTGGATGTGCAGAAAAGCAAAAAGGAAAAGAGGAAGAAAATTTTCCGCCAACAATGAATAGTACAGAACTCCACACTATATTGTTATGTGTACCTCTTAAACTTGAGCTCTTTCTGTACTTTTTGGTGGCATCTTTTACTTTCCCTTTCTGTATATATATGCAACTTTAAGGCGCACACAAGTGATAAAAAACTGACTCGAGTAAAGCTTATCTCTTTACAGTGTATTAAGTATAAAGTTCATTAAATATAAAAGAAACTGGTTGCATAAAATATTAATAAATATATCAAGATATTTAGAATATTTAATGTATAGTAAATATTGTACGTTATATAGGAGTAATGTAAAACAATGATTGAAATTAACAATAAAGCATAATTTGGCAAAAATAAAGCATAATTAAACAAAAAATAAAGCATAATATGGGTTGCTCTATAAATGACAGACGTCTGTTTATGTAATTTCTAAACGCTGTTTGAAAGTTTCAACCCCAATAAGTGATACGAAATTCAATTCAATTTATTTATTCTCGTTTCTTTTTGAACTAATGTGTAATCTAAAAAGGACCAAAAAGACAGCCTTTGAGAAACACTTGCGATCTACGGACTACAGTTTGAGATACGCTGTGCTAATAGAACGGGGGAAGGTTTCTCTTACGACACACGAAGAGTCCTCGGGGAATTTAGGAAAAATAGACTTTTTGTAGTTGAAAAACAAAGCGGGAGAATAATATGAAAAAAAAAAAATACTGTATGTTAAAGGAGGTACGAAATGAAATTCTTCAGTTAAACGTCCCACAATTATATCATGTAAGATAAAGGAGACGATGACTAAAGTAAGTGAATGATGATAGATGAATTGTTGGAATCAGCGGGCGAAGTGAGACGGTATGCGGTGATATGCCACACTGCCTCTGGTTTTCCAGTGATGAAGACATACCGCCTCTGGTTTCTCGGTGATCAAGACATACCGTTACTGGAAAGGGAGTACTAATATACTTTAATAAATTCATTTTATACACAGTAATTGTCGAATTTGCTCATCAAAGTTGACAACACCGACATTTTTGTTACCTTTTCCTATCTCTTGTTTTTAAAATGAGGTGTCTACGAAAAAAAGTTCATTCCTTGCCTGTATGCAAGAAATCGTGTTGGTTGCAGATAAGGACCCATAACAGGAAGGAATGAGTCATGAGTCCAATCCAAACAAAAGGCAGTGTATTGTAGATGCTACTTCTTCAACCTCAAATTGGAAAGTGTTATCATCTGTTCGCCGGGATTACGTTTGTGTCAACCAGTGGCGTATTTACAACTTTGTTTCGGGAGGGGCTTTGCTAACTTTCGGGGGGGGGGAAGGCTTTGCCTGGAAATGTGAAAATTCTGCAAGATATTTCATTTACTTTACTATACTAAGTAAGATTTCGGGGGGGCTTAAGCCCGGAAGCCACCCCCCTAAATACGCCACTGGTGTCAACAATGATAAAGAAATAAGTAACTGAATCCGGTATTTACGAGAAAAAAAAATATAGTTTATGCAATCAAAAAAGAATCTGAATCTTTTGTTTTGCTCAAGTGTTTTAATGTTAAATCTGTTGTTTTGCTTATTGTTTTATATTAAGTGTTTTATATTTTAAAGTGCCATATTCAATTGTTTCTTTCTTATGTATGTATGTAGCTTCTTGTCTTAATGCATATAATTGCCGTATTTTGAGCATAGGTGGATTTAGGGATGTCTGCTATGGGGTCGGATCTTTTGGGGGTCTGGAATACACATCACTCGAGTAGGGGATCCGTGAGTTCTCCCACGGGGAATTGCTTTTAAAATGTTAATATAAAAACTTGTTTTTTTATTATTATTATTTTCATGTATAATTCACTATAAGAGAACCTAAGGAGATATTTTTATTTTTCTTAAAAAGTTGGAGGTAAAGTCTCTCCATGCTTCTCCCCTGTAACTATGGAGAAGCTCTTTCATCGTTTTGAATCATTGTTAAACAGAAATGCAACCTTTTGGGCAACATACCCTTATTGTTTTTCAACATTTAGATAGACGACATGTCGAGTCAAAATGATAATATAGAGGAAACGAGAGTACCCCCAGAAAACCCATTGACACGATGTGGTCCACCACAAACTTACTTGGCAGGGAATTGAACCAACAACTCCACACACCGCAGGTGAGTGCTGTACCACTTACCCACCGTTTCCCCCTCCCCCGTTAAGGAGATACGAGTTAATGATAATAGGCTGAATTCTGGGGCGAAATGATGTTTCTGTGGCTGTAAACTTGGAGGTTCGTTAAATTGTAGAGATGCACACGAGTCAGAATTGAGATTGACTCGTCTCGAAAATGTATTGTTGAAATGGTGTTTCGTCTCCATTTTTTTTTTTTTTTTGTTTGTTTGTTTTGTTGGAAGAGTTTTTATTGGTAGAGTCTCGAATCTCGATATGGGAATTCTGTCTCGTGGACAGTTTTAGCGGTAAAGCTAGCTACGTAGATTTTTATGTTGTGAAAATCATTATTGTACAGTAGATGGTTTTTGGGGTAGAATAAGCTTAACGTCGATTACTGTGCCTGTACATGCTGATGAGAATTTAAAGAAATGTCTTTCAACATTTGAAACGTTTCAACATTTTTCAGCAAATGAAAAATGAAATGAGATTTCCAGTTTACGTTCCAACTCCTATGTCCTATAAACCAAAGGGGACTGATTAACTAAAATAGATGATGATAAAATAATTGGTGGAATGATTATGTGTGAGGAAACTCACGAACATGGTGTTGCCCTCCACAAACTCACATAACTTGAAATCGATCGAAAGACCCCTCGCATTAGAGATGAGGGCTATATCAGTGAGCCACCGTGCCTCTTCGAGAAAATATATTGAGAATGGTGACGTCATAGGGTAATTGTTAATTAGTGTAATTATGCACTTTCATTAGCTATCCCATTAGCGATGTTAGTTTTACATTAAGGTCATTATGTTATTTATTAGCTCTCCTATTGGCTTGAGTTTTTTGTAAAGCCATCTTATGGAAGTTTAGACATTACGAGACATGAAAAAAATACGAAACAGGAAAAGAAGCCCAGCACACTTTTATCTCTGTTTGTTGAAGAAGAGAAAAAAAGAAGTTTTGTTGGAAAAGTTTTGTATAATGGAATACTTTGTCGGATCTGTGAGATATGGCAAAAATATGGTGATGCAAGTACTTTTTTTTTTCTTTCTTGGTAAAAGAAAGCTGATTAAAGCTTTTCAAAATTAGGAAAGTTGAGATGAAAGGGTAGACAGAGTAAGGAAAAGAAGAAAATCGGAGAAGAGAAGTTGTTTCGAAAGTTGACAGGAGCATTAAGGAATCTTACGATAGAATACAACGAAGAAAGAAGCTTTAGTGTCAACATGATGTTGGTTTTTGTGCAAGAGATGAAAGACATTTCGGAGCGACCTTTCCGATAGTATTAACCCAGTTAGGGATGATTCAACTTCTCTTAACTGGAGTGGTGGTAATAATAATAATAATAATAATAATAATAATAATAATAATAATAATAATAATAATAATAATAATCTATATAGTATTAAAATGCTATTTTTATATATGTTTGTGGTCAATGAAAGTTAATATGTTTGTTTGCAGCCAATCTACATAAGTTCTCGGAAACCATAGGCTCTAAATCACAGCGTTTTCAGTAATCGATTGCACATTTTGTGTAGATTGTTTAGTTCTAATTGGAGTTTTAAAAACAATTGGCCTTTATTTCTCCATTACATTGTTAAGAGTACACTGGAAGTGTTGAAATTTTAAGAAGTAAAGCATTATATCATACGAGTTATACATTCCATCACCACACATTTGTGTACGGAATTAGTATATCTCTCCGGATTTTTTTTTCATGGCCAAATGATAATGAAAAATGAAGGATAACTATTTCTCCAGTCTAAAAAGAATCTATTGTTTGGAGTGTTTTGCCCAATGAACACCATAATTAATTGTGTATGTAATGTATTTGCTTATTACATACTCAGTGGTCGAAGTGAGACGATATGCGGTGGTATGCCATATCGCCTCTGGTTTTTCAGGCATACCATCTTTGTTTTTTTATTGACCAAAACATACCATCACTGAAGAGTAGATGTTAAATATGCTAAATACTTTTATAAATTCATTTTTATATACAGTAATTGACAAATGAAAAAAAATGAAATGAATTCTTTGAGTTTTACGTCCCACGATTATGCCGGTTAGGCTAAAGGAGACGGTGATGATGAGAGATGAGTGAAATGTTGGAATGAAGAATGGGGGAGGAAACGGGAGAACCCCGAGAAAACCCACGCACACGGTGTTTGTCCACCACAAAGTTCACTTGGCGGGGCTGGGATCGAACCCGGAACCCCAAGCACCAGAGGTGAACCACTGAGCCACCGCGGCCCAATTGACAAATAGCTTTGCACCAAAAAATGTTTTACTTCTTATGCAGAAACAATTTCTAGGTTGACACCACCAACATTTTTTTCATCTTTTTCGTACTTTTTGTTTTTAAAATGAGATGTCTTCAAAGCAGTTCATCTATTTCAGCGTTTCCCAATCGGTGTGCCGTGAATGGGCCGCTGGTGTGCCACGAGGAGTCGAAACAAAATTATTAATTTTATAGTAATCAAATTGCAAAACGTAGGGGAAAATGTATATTTGTATTTCACATTACTATGAACCTCTACTATGAATCTACAATTTTAAGTTCCATACCGGATTAGTGTTTTGTACATTTCTAATGTTGAAAAAAGTATTTGTTACCACTGTTATGACCATTATTGCTTCTTTATTGTTGCAGACTATTTCGTAACTTGAAAATTTAAAATATCATTCAATCCTTTCGACAAATTACCTACATTTGTGTTTTAAAAGTAAAAGAGATTTGTTTATTCGTTCGTTATTTAGTGATCCTCCTCCTTAGTAAAAGGTTGGATACAGTTTTTAAAAAGAAAGCGTATTTTTCAAAACCTGAGTCCAATATTTCATTGCAGTTGTTTTCTATTTTAAAATTAGAATGAAAAATAAGCATAATGATTTACCACGGGGAAGAACCAGTGATAGAGCTTTCTTCTGTGTGAGAAGGAGATCAATAATCACAGAAAAAATTACCGCTGTGTTTTATATTTAAAATTATATCTGTAAGTGTGCCGCGAGAATCCAAGTAACACCCGTAGTGTGCCGCAAGTTGAAAAAAGGTTGGGAAACGCTGATCTATTTTATATTTCGATGTGTCATACTGGATTGTTGCTTTCTTTTGTATGTATGTGTAATTGTGTTCTTGCCTTAAAGCATATAAATAGCGTGCTTTTAGCGTTGGCGAATTTAGGGGTTGTCTGCTGTGAGGGTGGAACTTCTGGGAGTTTGGAATAATACTCCACAGTAGAGTGGGGGAACCGGAAGTTTTCCTGCAGTAAATTGTTAATATCCTCATTTGGTTTATGAGCATTTTCGTGTATAATTCTCTATAATACAGCATAAGGAGATACTTTTTATTTTTTCAGAAAGTTGTTGGCGGGGGATCAGTTTCTCCATATCTATCCCCCTCCCGACACTATGGAGAAGCTCTCCAATGGTTTTCAGTCATTATGTAAATAGAAATTCAGTCTTTTAGGCAACATACCCTAACTGCACTTCTACATTTAGACAGCCGGTATATCGAGTCAAAATCGTAATAAAACAAACCGCGTCTGCTTTTTTTTCCGCTTCGAACACTGTACATACTGCATACAAGAAGAAAGAAAGCAATATATGAATTAGAAACCCCAACCGAAGGTAGGCTCAAATCTTCCAAACGGTGCGAGACCGAAAAAATCTCCCCTTTATAGTACCCCTTGCCGATTTTTATCAAGACGTCTTTCACTTTTGTCTGTAAAAGGACATGTACAGATGTTGTGGGGAATGACAAGAAGATTCATGCTCATATGTGAATGATATAATAATAAGCAACACACACGGGATGAAAAAATGATCTAAAAGTGTGGAGAGACAACAGAAAAGTAACTGGAACATATCATATGCACATGTGACATAATGGCTTCTACACTGCAAAAACCATTCACCAGTTTCTGGCTCATAACATGCAAGTAATCACCGATACTGATCGTTAATTTGACTCTGATAATTACGTCATACGTGCTGTATACGACATTGTGAACGGCTTCGACAAAACTTTTTTTTTTCTTTGTAATTAGCGGCATAAACGCACTTCAGCGTCGATGGGCTTATGCTTTGAATTGTCAGGGGACTATGTTGAAAGGTAGCACTATACTTGAATCCTCACCTTGTGTTTTCATAGCTAGGCTTAGAACTATTGTAACAGCCCTTTCAAAGTAGTAAAATGTTCTGTAAAGTTACTTTCAGCTTAGAAATACATATAATCATGAGATATTTCTCACCTTAATATGTCCAAAATTAATCAGTCTATTCCGTATTCCAGTGCGCTGTATTTTCCAAAGTTTGATAATGACTTTTGCTTAATATTTTTCATATTTCCAAACAGTGGCGTGTGCAGAATTTTGTGAAGTTAGAGGTTCAAGCATTCAATTTTAATTTCCTTCTAGAACAAGCGTGATTTTTTGTATGAATTGTGTATCTTAAGATAGTAAATATTTATTTCTCTATACTATCTTGCTCAAGGCTAGTTTAAACCCCGAACTGTCCCCTTTCGTATGCCTTAGTTTCTAAACTATGTTATGCACAATTAGGGAATATCTTACAGAACTACAGTATCCGTGCGTCTGGCGGTCGACAGGTATCAGGAGAAAAATTACAAAGCCATAGGCGATTTTATTGTACAGTTTAGAAGCATAATTTTTGAAAGCACTGAAACACATTCTCTTATTCTTAATTTTGTATACCGAATTTCTCACTTCTTACCTACGCAAATCCTGACATTGGCCATTGGGCATAAAAAAAATCAGAAGTTTGAATACAATAGAAATTGCCTTTTCTGTTTTAAGACTGAAACTTTGAAAAACGATAAAATATAGTTATGTTCAGTTACCTTAGCTTTAAGATAACGCATCTCAAAAACTCGTATTCTTGGATACATGGATTCAGCGTCATATGAATAGGTTTGTTTTTAAAAACCCTAACACTTTCACTTTTATCATTAGATCCCTATTAAAGGAAAACGGCAGTATGAAGGCTGTTTGATAAGTATTTCGTTGATATAGTAATAGATGGTGCTAACGTCATCCCCATATGATGTCATAAGATTTCCTTTCTGTAAGTAAGTAATTTATAGTCTTCAGTCATTCTGATAGAATTTCGTTGTTTTGACGCTTCGTTAAACAAGTGATTGAGGTAACAATGAAAAATAGATAAAATTAGAATGTGTGGTGTGATTCAATTCTTTTTTTTTTCTGGAAGAGAATACAGTAAAGAAAATTCATGAAAGGATTTTACTTACATTGAGATATTCATGTCTTTCCTATGAAACTGTTATAGGTAAATGATTTAAGTGTGGCACAACAAGTATTGGAAGATACACAACGTCCAGAAGCTCCGAAATAGCTGAGGCATCCAAAATCGTTGATAAAATGCATGATTTGGCAGAAGCCACAGGCATCTTAACTGAGTGGGTTCATTTCATTGTACATAATGAATCGCACATGAAAAAAACTTTGCACAAGATGGGTGCCGAGTTTACTTACTTGAGAGCGGAGAAAAAACCGTGTCACTGAGTAAAAATTGTCCGAGCTACAATTTGAACTGCTTCCGCATCCTGCCTATTCACCACACCTAGCTCCCTCCAACTACCGTCTATTCCCGAAACTCATAACTTTCCTGGCAGCACGAAAATTTGAGTTAAATGAGGGTCTCATACAGGAAGTAAACGAGTATTTTGAAAACCCCGAAGAAACTCATTTCCGCGAATGAATCGCAAAGCTGGAGAAACGTTGAAGCAAGCGCATTGAGTTTCGAGGGGGCTATATCGAAAAATAAGTTAAAAACTCAGATTGTTTTATTGCATATCAAACCACCCTCATAGATAACAAGAAATTGTTTATATATAAAATATGGATTCAGCATTTCAAGAACGCACGTCATATTATCGCCTTGTTGATTATCTTATCCCGTTTCTGATTTCAGCATTGGATCTCCGTAGAGAAAAAAACGATACAAGTTAGCCAGAAATGGCTTTTCGATATGAATTCAGCATTAAAAGTAAATATTTCGTATTTGCTTTTATCGCATTGTTGATTATCTTATTCCATTTCTAATTTCAGCATTGGATCTCCGTAGAGAGAGAGAGAGAGAGAGAGAGAGAGAGAGAGAGAGAGAGAGAGAGAGATACAAGATAGCGAGAAATGGCTTTTTGATATGGACTCAGCGACTCACGAGTATATTCGATTTCTCGTCCTTATTCTTCTGTTGAAACAGGGAATGAAACATACTGTATCACTCGATTTTCAATACTGAATCTGTATGTTTGCAAGGGTACCGTAGTTTCACAATGCGAAACCAAACTAATATATATATCGCCGGTTTCTCATACCCAAATGTGTATTATTATTATTATTATTATTATTATTATTATTATTATTATTATTATTATTATTATTATTATTATTATTATTATCATTATTACATATAATAATTGTAAATTACAATGAAAATTTAAACCAAAAACTACAGAAAACCTGTAGCGTCAGCTTGTTTGGGAGGGGGGGGGGTAGTTGAACCGAAGTTTTGGACGATTGAACTGGTATAAATAAAGATAAATAAAGTATAACCTTATTGGCGATGATTTTGCGTCTGCCAACACGAAAACTTCTGCCGATAGAATCATATCAATATTTCTATAGTCATGAGAACACATCATGGGTCGAAATTTACAAATATCACTAAGAATTTCTGTTTTATATTTTTAAAATGTTTTTGATAATTTGACGTCCTGCTATATGAATCCCTGTCTGTCCCATATTTCGTAAGTGTTTTGGATAATTTGACGTCCCGCCATATAATGCTTCCGTATCTGTTCATATTTTGTGTCCCTGCATTTAATGCGTCCCTATTTGTTTCATATTTTGTAAGTATTTTGTATAATTTGGCATCCTGCCATATAACGCTTTCCTGTCTCTCCCATATTTTGTGTTTAGGATAATTTTGCGCCCATGTTTGTTCCGTTTTTTGTGAGTGTTTTGAATAATTTGGCGTCCCGCCACATAATGCGTCCCTCTAAGGCGTATTCGGAACGCTTAAAATATCTTTAAAATTTGGTATGTCCTTGCTCATTCGGGACAAGTGGTAACCGTATTTTAAAGTGAGATGGAATGAAAAATACAAATATATATTTTTTTAAATAGTTAAAAGCAGTCAGTGACATTTTGTGAATAATGTCGTTCAAATCTTCTGCTCTGCTTCGGCGAGTGGAGTGGATCACTTTGCAGTTATTGCACGACGCCGTCTCTCGAGAAATTGTTACATGAATTGCCCCCCAGAAATCGTGATCTTTACCCCCTTGGATTATTTTCTGTAGGGTTGTCTCTTGTGAAGTCTATGAGAATAACCCACGAACAATTTGTGAACTAAAGGGGAACATTGACCTATCCATTGCAAGTTTACCGCACAGTATATACAGTAGGATATCAATAACTCGTAGCTGAAGGGAATACATAAAAATTCGATTATCGAGCTTTTCGAATAATCAAGGTTCGAGTTATCAAGGTGGAACAAAAATTCGAGATGCCGAGGTTCCGCGTTCCTCATTAAAAGTGACTATGTGCCCTCTATAACTCGAAGTTTTATTCGTTCGTCCAACCTCTATATAATTCGAAGTTGTGAAAATTCCAAGGAAGAAGAAGGGTTATTGACCTAGAAACAGGTGGAGTCTAGACATGAGTAAAACACAATTACAGTACACATTAGCAACCATGACAATTGCGTACAAGCATAGAGTTAAAGCTTCGAGTTATCGAGGTCACATCAAGAGAAATACGACTTACAGAGGTAAACTTCGAATTGTATAGGTTCACAGATAAGAAAGTTCGTTACCGGAGTTTTTAAATATGATTATGGAACCCCTTAAAATTCGACTGACAGAGGCTGTTTTAACATTGAGTGCTATGGAGAGTTCAAGGGATTGTGAAAAATTCGAATTATGAAGAAATTCGAGTTATGGATATCCAACCGTACAACAGATATCATCGCTTGTGGTTTTAATTCTATATCTTAAAGTTCTGGCGTTTTTATTGATTAACCCTATGTATAAAATACAAAATAAACTGTATTAGTTGAAACTGAAATAAAATAATTCTGCCTGATGTAATTGTTTGTTTTGTGTTGAATTATAGGGGCGTCGAAGGAGTGGACAGCAATTGCGATCGCCCGTGGTGAAACGTCTGGCGTCGGCGCCTGTGACGCTGCAAGGGTGGCTTTACAAGCAAGGGAGCGATGGTCTCATGCTCTGGAAGAAGCGCTGGTTCGTCCTCTCCGAATATTGCCTCTTCTACTACAAAGGTAATTATCAAAGTAAACGTTAATTTCATTTGTCAGTACGATAATGATTTTAAAGATGTTGCTTTTTCAAAAAAGAAAAAAAAAAGTTTTTAAGGGTTTCCAATAGATCCTTATTTATCATTTTTGGTAAATACCGGTAAGTTAATTGTAATAAACAACATGATGACACTTCTGAAAAGCAGACCAGTTAATACGTGCTAAATAATAATAATAATAATAATAATAATAATAATAATAATAATAATAATAATAATAATAATAATAATAATAATAATAATAATAATAAGTAATAGACACGTGTAAAACCTTTCATGTTGTGCAGATATTTGAATGTCGGAAAATTATGGCGTCTCTGAACCCCTTCAGGTCTATAGGAATTGTAAAGCAGGTAGAACATCTAGACTAAATTTGATATGTAGATTGCAAAAATCATTGGAACTTTATCACTTCAGCGGTTACCTAATTATGGTCTTAGACAAATACGTCCTATGGTCAATAAATGATTTAAAAAATAATCATAAGCAGTTTTATCTGTGCTAATTTTTTAATTTTAAATATTTTTATTTCACTGATTAGTGTTAGCCATTATAATGTTTGTGTGTGTTAATAGTAGTGTTTTCTATATAATCCATGAGTACTTGTAAAAATTATACAAAACCAGAGGCTGATTTTCAAACTCATAGAGCAATTTGTATTCATAGCCATTTATGTATTATCAAGTTACTGAAAGGTGGCCTCTGGCAGATAGCTGCACGTGCTGTAAACAAAACGAGTGAGAGGATTATTCGCCAATCACAGAAGTATTCTTTCACGCTGTTGCTTAGCAACGAAGGTCACTGACCGCGCTGTTGCCGGTAGTTGAGACGACTTGTTAAACGTCTTAAGTTTGTCGCCAGAGCTGCTGTCTCTGTCGCGGAGCCTCTAGCAACAACGCCTCCAAATACTCCACGTGCTCTACCCTACTGTCAAAAGACACCTTTCCTTGCACATACTGTAGGCAATCTCAGAATCTTTAACATGCAACACGGGTAAATTGAAACATCTTGAATGATTCAGTATAAATTTAGGACAGTTTAAAGAAGTAGGAAAAACTTGTGCATCGGACACGAAGGGGCTACACTGCCTTTAAGATTTGTAGTGATAAGAAAAGACTTGAAAGGAGTTCTTACTGTACATGGTGTCCTATAGGCAGACCCCGTAGCTACACAGCAAAAAATGGTGTTAAAACAACTTAGTCTATCTACCACTGTTAGCGTGTTTTTTTAATACCAAAGCCATCGCCTTCCTAGGTTACCTGAAAATGTATCTAATAACTGACAATAAGAATGTTTTTTTTGCATTATGTCATAATGCACATAAGAACAACAGATGGCAGGACTGTGAATGGCAAAAAATTCATACTCTTTCAAAACTATTTTCGTGAAAGATTACCTGAAACATACATTGTTTGTTACGATGTATACATGTCAAATATACGGCGTAAAGCTTTGCTTATAGCTAAACACAGCAACTAATATATATACAGTACTCTTTTTCACTATCAGTTACTAGATATTTAAGATAATCTAAAGGTAGCCAGGAGAACAAAACTCCCCTGAAGTTTAAGGTGAAATTAAGACTTCCAAAATTGTCTTGGCCCTCCTGTCTTAATGTTCTGGCTACAGGCCTGCCCATAAATCTGGAAATGTAGAGAAAATAAACATTTACACAATGTATTCGTTAATGGTCCTTCAGTTTATACGCATTGGCGGAACCCAATCATCCATTACTGGAGAAGTCGCCGAATGTTATCTGGTGTATTTGTGAACCTGCTTCACCCGACAAAGATTGGCGCCTTCCACATTTGTGGCAGAAGATGATAAAGATGGGAGGCGATTAAATTGAAAGGATGTAACAGATACGAGTTACAACAGTGTTTTATGTTGCTTTTTATCCAGCCCTTGTAGATTAACGGCAGAAACGCACATGACAACACCATGCAAATACTTAATCGTCGCAGAAAAAAAAAAAAGCCTGTAACAAGTATCTTGGCATTTCAGCTGAACGAATAAAACGCAAGCTCTGCCGCGACGTTGCCAAGTGGTAAAGGGGAGTGGCTATGGCTAAGCAGACAAACTACAGCACGGGATAGACGTGGATGTGTACAAAATAAACGTGGCAATACCGCAGGCCTCTCATTTGCTAGCAGCATTTAAAGGGAATTTGGAGCGCCGCCTTCAAATGCCAAGATGTTTGTCACACCGTTTAGTATCGACGAAATTAATTTGTACCTTTGCTTTGCATTAATTAAAAGATTGGACTCTTTAGACTAAAAGAGTATCAAACTCAGTGCCTCAGTTGAATCAAATAATCATGGGTGAGCTACAAGGAAAAGAAAAAAAATGAAAATTAAAAAAAGACATAAAATCTTAAGTAATACTGTAGTTTAAAAAATAAAATAAAAAGGAAAGCCGTCTAACAGATGAGATATCTACTATTTCTTTTCCGAAGCAGCTTTCGAGAAAAGAAAATATTTTGACAATTGAGAAATTTTCTTTTGACAATAACTCAGGAACAAATGAATTGACTTGAATCTTTTTGTTGTTATCCTTAAAATAGTTATAACTTGACAACTTGCCAAAGTCGATATTCTTATAGGTTAATTTATTGTTGAGTTATTAGGAAAAGAAGTTTTGTCAACTGAAGAATACTTTCTTTCGTGACTGTACTAGCGATTTTCAGAACAGGGGGTCAGATGAATGTCTTTTAACCTAAATCTCACTGGGAATCTGTTCCTTTGTCGCAAGTGAGAAAAGTTGTTCACACTGATACATAGGGCCTACTACCGAACATGCAAAACACGTGCGGAGGAAATTTGAGGGTTTTTGGGAATCGCGAAACCAGATATCTTGTTTATAAAATTATGGATACCCACTTCACTTAATTTTTGTTTTAGTGTTGATTCGTTTCTATTAAGTGGGGGCGCTTTGGCTCAGTGGTAGAGCGTTCACCTCCGGTGCTTCGGGTCCCTGGTTGGATCCCAGCTCGCGCCGTGTGGACTTTGTTGTGGACAAACACTGTGATCGTGGGTTTTCTCAGGATTCTCCCGTTTCCTCCCACTTTCTTCATTCCACCATTTCACTCATCTCTCATCATCACCGTCTCCTTTAGCCTAACCGGCATAATCGTGGGACGTAAAACTTAAAGATTTCATTTTATTTTCGTTTCTAGTAATTCAATGTTTATACGGTCTGGCACTTTTCTCAACGTCGGTTGATAAAGAAGCAAAAAACAAGGACAGCTCATTTTCGATAGATGTAACATTGCAGAACCTTTCTTTTAAATCAGTCTTGAAACGCAAAAAAAAAAAAAAAAAAAAAAAGAATTATGTAGAAAAGGGAAATGAAATAAATTTTTACGTCCCAAAGTTATGCCGGGTAGGCTAAAAGAGACGGTGATGATGAGAGATGAATGGGAGGACCCCGAGAAACCCCATGCATACTGTGTTTAACCACCACAAAGCTCACTTGGTGTGAGCTGGGATCGAACCAAGGACCTCATGCATCAGAGGGGAACGCTCTACCACCGAGCAACCGCGGTCCCGTTGTGTATAAAACGGAGTCCATTGAACTTGTTTTGTAGTTAGCACAACTTTGGAAATGTGTCGAGATTTCGAATAATTTCAAGTGAGCATTCAAGTTTGTAATAATTATATATTTTTATTTCGTATATATATATATTAGAATCGAGGGCCGGAAAAATGAGTTACGGGGCGCATGCAACCCGCGAGTTTGAAATGCTTGGTTTAGAGATTTTGGGGATCTACAGGCAAAGTACAGTGTTTTGCGGGATAGGTAGTAATTGATACTGGGTTGGTTCCGTGAATGATAGAATTGGTTACTATTGACACTTGTAGGTGAGCAGTTCAAAATATGATCTCCTGAAAGTTAAATTCCTATCTATGCCTCTGATCAGTATCTAAATGCACAAGTTCTTGACTTCATATCCGATATTTTGTTACAGTAATTTGCTCTTTATCAACGAAAGGATCAGTTGCTTATCCTAGTGTCTGCTTCTTCGATCTGAACTCATGCTTATTCAAGTTAAAACTCTCTGGTCGTGTGTTCAAAATTCAGATTCATAATGTTTGGTTAGGCTTATCTTTTGCTGTTAAACTTTGTATTTTATTTTGTACCATCTACTAATGATGTTTTATTACATTCTTCCAATTATTTTGAAACTACGACAGATTGACATATTCTTTGATTAAACGCAGCACATCTTAAATTAGTTAATATTAGTACAGAAACGGAGGAAAATCCGTCGCGAGTTGATTCGTTCGTCCTTTGTTTCGAGAGAGAGAGAGAAAGAAATTCATAAATAATTAAAAGAGCAGCAAAGCTAACGGAAAATGCATCGAGGCTGATGTAAGTTGGCAACTTTACGACAGATTCTGAATTCAGTATGCCCCTGGGATTTCTCGAAGCTCTCTATTAGATTTGTCGTCGGGAAGAGTTTTGTGTATCTGTCAAGCAGTTCTCGATGTTTCGTCTTTATCTATGGAGGAAGAAAAATAGAAGAAAAGAAAAGGAATTGAGAAGGAGAACCAAAGATCCTTGAGACGTCAGTTAATTAGTTCATTTATCTAGAAAGAAGAGAGAATAATTAATTGAGTAGAAACTGGATTATTAAGAAGAAAAAAGATTTAAGCTCAAGAGACGGAGATAGCTTTCAAGCATCCTTCAAGGAGAAATGATATGTTCAACATTTTTTTTTTTTTTATATAACCGTACATAAGATACCAAGATCTGTGTAAGAACCTTAGATAAGATATCAAGATTTGTGTAAGAATCTTAGATAAGGTACCAAATTTTGCGTAAGAACCTTAGATAAGGTATCAAGATTTGTGTAAGAATCTTAGATAAGGTATCAAGATTTGTGTAAGAGTCTTAGGTAAAATATCAAGATTTGTGTAAGACTCTTAGGTAAGATATCAAGATTTGTGTAAGAATCTTAGATATCAAGTTTTGTGTAAGAATATTAGATATCAAGATTTGTGTAAGAATCTTAGATAAGGTATTAAATTTTGTGTAAGAACCTTAGATAAGGTATCAAGATTTCTATAAGAATCTTAGGTAAGATATCAAGATTTGTGTAAGAATATTAGATAAGATATCAAGATTAGTGTAAGAGTCTTAGGTAAGATATCAAGATTTGTGTAAGACTCTTAGGTAAGATATCAAGATTTGTGTAAGAATCTTAGATATCAAGTTTTGTGTAAGAATATTAGATATCAAGATTTGTGTAAGAATCTTAGATAAGGTATCAAATTTTGTGTAAGAACCTTAGATAAGGTATCAAGATTTGTGTAAGAATCTTAGGTATCAAGTTTTGTGTAAGAATCTTACATAAGATATCAAGATTTGTGTAAGAACCTTAGATAAGATATCAAGATTTGTGTAAGAACCTTAGATAAGATATCAAGATTTGTGTAAGAACCTTAGATAAGATATCAAAATTTGTGTAAGAACCTTAGATAAGGTAAGTTTTCTCCATTTCAAGACTTGCCATAGAGGCCCGATGGCCGTGCGTAGAAATGACATTTCTGGTTAAACGTCTGTACGCTTATGCCCTTTAGGCTAAAAGGGATGGATGGTGAATTAAAGAAGTGATTGTGAAATAATTGGTGGAATCAGAATGTGGAAGGAAACGGGAAAATTCAGAGAAGACCCACTGGTACGATGTTGTTCACCACAAACTCACATGTCTGGGATCGATCCAGGAACTACTCACAGTAGAGGTGAGCACTCTATCATTGAGCTACCGTCTCCCCTAAATGTTTTCCTTTTATATACAGTGTGCTCGAATGAGTTTGTGCGAACTTGAAGAAATTATAGATATCAGTTGGAAATATTTTTGCTTATAAACCTATATCCGGTAAGACATCATAGACGTTCTACAGGCCTTTGAAATTGCCAGCAAGCAATATATTTTGCCTTCAGATCCAAGCAAAGCGCCTGGAATATCCTTTAATCCACTATACGTAAGTCTTTATTGGATGCCTAACATATGAGCACCCTGCTAGTTGGATGAGAGCAATCATTGGTTCCGTAGCAGTAATACATACCGTTAGGTGCAGACAGTTTGAAAGAGTAGTTGAAATTGAACGTTTCACAAATGCAGAGCTTGCAGACATGTATTTCATTTATGGCGAAGCGCATTAATCCTGCCAGATAAGGATTCACCAATGCTTACGGGACACAGGGAATATGTAAAGCTGTGATGCGGCGTGATTTGAGGAAGCTGTGTCACAGCGAGTAGACGAGGACGGAGGACCCATTCACGAGCACGCTTACATATCAATTTGTATACGTATAACGTGCAAACAGCTCCCAGTATCTTGTAATATATGTCACATGAGAGCGAAGAATCAACTGCAGCTATACCATCTATAAAGAGTTCAAGCACTGGCTTGAGTCCACCCGAGTCACGACGCGAATACTGCAGATGGTTTTGACATACGTGTGCCATGGAACTATCATTTTCTAATTGTTCTATACACTGATGAAACCTGTATGGTTTCTTCACTAGTCAAAATAGTCAAATACGGGATTATGGTAACCCATGTACCATTGTAACTAACGTGACATCAAGAGAGGTTTTCTGTAAACATTGGGTTGCATTAGTCTTATCTCAAACTGATACTCATACCACTCAGACTGTGTGCATCTAACGGCGTTTGTTAGGCCGGCTGCACATTGACCAGATAACCCAGTCGAGACCCATAGAGGCCTGAATGCATTGACCGCGTATCTCAATCACAGCGTCGGAGAGGATTTTGCCTATCAGATGCTCGAATGAATATTCGGTACGAGGCTTTGTTGCATTGCACATAGTACTGTACTTCGGGCTCAACTATCCGGTCTTATGGTTAATGCGCGGCCAGTCTTACTGCTATGGAACAAATGATTGCCCGTTTCTTGCTAGCAGGGCGCTGTCCTTGTGTTAAGCAAACTGTAGAAGAGCTATACATTGAGAATTATTGGATAGTGATAGTAATATCAGGAAGGCGTGATTACGTTTTAAGGATGGATTATTTTGATTTTTTATTTGGATATATACATACATACATACATACACACACACACACACACACACACACACACACACACACACATATATATATATATATATATATATATATATATATATATATATATATATATATATATATATATATATATATATATATATATATATAACAAAGACAACAACAACAATTTGGAATAAAAGAAGAATGAAACTGGTGAAAGACTGCATATTGAAATACAGTTAAGATGTAAGAAATAAACAACAACAACAACAATAATAATAATAATAATAATAATAATAATAATAATAATAATAGCTTATTATGAATCAAATTACTTACGGGTGTCGCTGGCAAGAGATATAATATGATATAGCTTGAGAAAGCCCGACCTAATACAACATTGTAGAGTTACTAGGCGTAAGAATTTACCCTCAAGCATTATCATACTGTTCACCCCGTTCAAATGATGTATCGCTAGATATACAGGGAATCCACAAAGTCCTATTACCATTACAATGCAACATAGTTCGTAAACTATATGAGATAGAGACATGTGGTGCTTTGCAACGTGTTGTACATCTCTCAAAGTTTCATTGCCAATTACAATATTTCTACATGTGCCCCTCTAGTTGTTATCACGATGTCGAGACGATATTCGAGCTCCATCCATACTCGCTGCAGCATAGCAGTTTGAACGTTTTCAAGAACCGCAGTAATCCGTGTACGAAGTGCAGCATAATCTGGAACAGGGATTTCATAGACACTGTCCTTGATGTACCCCCTCAAGGAAAAATTCAAAGGGGTAATATCAGGGAAGCGCGTGTCCCAGGCGATTGGTCATCACGTGCAATCCATCTTCCAGGAAAATGACGATTCGAAATGTTCCTAACATCTAGAGACCAGTGAGAAGGTGATCCACTATGTTGGAAGATTTGTTTGGCTGCAGTTCCAGTACCTGAGGAAGTAGGTACTTATGAAGCATGTCCCATAACCGTGTTCTCAGCAAAGAAAAATGGACTAATTACTTTCTCATGCATAAGAGCGTATTAAACGTTAAAAGTTTTGGGGTAGCGAAACATGCTTATGAATGACATGCATACACAAAGAACATGGGTTTCATCAAAGAACATCAACCTCTGAAGGTAGTGATTGTCGTGTTCGATTGATTCAAGCATGGAAGCAACAAATGCAGCTCGCTGAGGAAGATCATTCAGGTACAAAGCTCGCGTAAGTTGTACTTTGTAGATATGAAGATGTAACAGCTTATGGAGGACCTTATGATTGGATGATTTCGGTGCTTGCAATACCCGTGATGCACGACAGACCGATTTCTGCGGGCTGCGTTGAAATGCAACAGACACGTTGTCTTTAATTGCTTGCTCTACACACCTGGTCGTCCACTCCGTGGCATATCCATTACGTTACCTATCTAAAAATTCGCACCCTATCCAATTATGAATTCGTTTGATGGGGAACCTGTTCCGTACTGCCGGTCTCTATTTCGTATCATTTACGAGCTATAGATCATTGTAACGATGGCAGGACTTTGTGGACACGGTGTACCGGTATAGCTTCTCTTTGGACAATATTAAAGTTAAACATGATTAAAGTTTAAGGTTGGTTTAAAGGGACAAGCTTTCCCGATAGATGTCACTACAGTCTTCGTATCTCTCTCTTGTGGTGGGCGGGGTGGCTCAGTAGTAGAGCGTTCAACTTTGCTGCTTGGGGTCCCGGGTTCGATCCCAGCCCCGGCCAAGTGAACTTTGTGGTGGACAAACACCGTGTGCATGTGTTTTCTCGGGGTTCTTCCGTTTCCTCCACTTTCTTCATTCCACCATTCCATTCATTCCTCATCACCGTCTCCTTTAGCCTGGCCGGCATACCTGTGGGACGTAAAGCTCAAAGATTCCTTTAATTTCTCTCTCTCTCTCTCTCTCTCTCTTTTTTTTTTTTTTTTTTACCTTTTATGAAAATTCACGAGTTCTCTTTCAAATTTCAGCCTACAGACTTCAAATTTTTAGAGAAGGAACTTCATAACCAATCGAAGGCAACAATCCATGACGATTTTTTATTTAGAATTTTCTTCATTGTTGAAATGGCTTGATTGTTGAAATGGATATCCAAACCATTAACAATATAACTGTTTCAACAATGAAGGAAATTCTAAATAAAAAATTGGCACGGATTGTTGCCTTCGATAGGTTATGAAATTCCTTCTCTAAAAATTTAAAGTCTCTAGGTTGAAATTTGTAAGAGAAATTGTAAATTTTCGTGAAAGGTAAAAAATTCGTGAGTGAGATAGGAAGACTGTAGTGACATCTATTGGACAAACTTGACCCTTTTCATCAACCTTAAGAGTTAATTTTGAGTTTTATGTCATTTAACCGTACTAGGTACCAAGGGCGCCCTTCAGGGGGACAAGGTGGGGCACTCGCCCCCCTCTAGAGGAAATTGTACTTCAGAATATCAAAAACCCAATAGAATTTTAAAAATAGTTACAGCAAAATTTAAAACTATATTTGAAATGTCGCTTTTTCTTGCCCCACCTGGAAACAACATGGGTGCCCTTGCTAGGTACTGTCGTCTTGCTCATATCATAATGAAAAGCTTGAGAAGCGTGTACTTCAGCAACCTGGTTGTTGTACAGTAACAATTTTTAGATTTACAAAGTTGTTTTTCTTGGTTTTCTCGAAAACTACACATGAGGTTTAACATTTTTTCGTGTCAATGGCTAATAAGGCTAATATAAGAATTTCGGAAGCATATATATATATATATTGCGAACCATTTAAAGTGACCCCTCCATGTAACTTCTAAATTGATTAACGGAAATAGCTGAAATGTTGTACCAAACAAGTATCTGGAGGGAGGAAAAAATTGACATACTCAACTATACCACCAGATTAACAGTGTTGCTATCTCAACATAAGTTATTTTTTTTTAAATGGCACCATGTCTAGTTATTACATATTTAAAATCTACATGTAAAACGAGACATTAAAATACTATTTCATTCAGTGTTGCTAACTAGGAATGCTACAGTATCAAATATCCGAATTTCAGAGGACTCCACAACAGTTATAAAGATTAATATTGAGATGAACAAGGCGGCGTATATCTAAAATAACTTAGTCTCGGATGCTATGAACAGGATAGAGGCATTTCAGGTAAATAGGAACAAAATCACAAGAAATTGATTAAAAAAAAATACATGGTTTATTTCGAAAAATGCTTAGATAAGTGACATATCTAAGGAGTTAGGTGGTTTCCAACAGACAAAACAATCATAATACCGTTTACAGCAATTTGATATCTCAAACCGTTCGGGAGATATGATAAATATTGGTAGAGTCTGCAACACTGCTGAAAACGATGTATTTGTAGGAAATATTTAAAATGATCGACACTTTCTTTTGCATCTACGTATAATATTACAGCGATAGTATTTGGTAATTGGTAGTTGTAGTTACATAAGCTCTAGATTAGTTTAGAAGTAACAAGGAGGGGTCTTTTTAAGTGGTTCACCCTATATAATCAGTATATTATCAATTTAGATTTTTTTTGTCATATTTAATAGTGATACAAATTTTCTTTTAATTCTAGACCCGGACGAAGAGAAGGTTCTTGGCTCGATTTTGCTTCCGTCGTACAAGATCAGCCCTTGTTGTCCGGAAGACCGCGTCTACAGGAAGTTTGCATTTAAAGCTGAGCACCACAATATGAGAACTTACTATTTCTCTGCTGATACACGGGAAATTATGGTCCAGTGGATGAACGCTCTTAGCCTGGCTTCTATTTTGCAGCGAGTGGAGAAGTAAGCATGCATATATTATTATTAATATTAATATTATCGTAAGATTATTCTATTTGTCTCATTAATCAAATTCATTATATAAGTTTCGATTTCACTCGACTATTTTTTAAATGATAGTAATGCAAAAGACATCGTTAAACAGTGTATTTCAGTTTATACGCACGAAGGTAAATTCTGGAAAGAGCATTGTTTCAATTTGTATTGTAGATACGACGAATTTGTTGTATAGATTTAAGAGTAGTAAAATGAGAAAAATTACATTTAAAAACGATTGAATGGGGGGAAAAAATCAAAACTTTCAGAACATGTGGTGGATGTTAAAAGTTAGTTAAATGTATGGATGTACTCAAAAGCGTTTTATAATTATGACAGCCTTAAACTTTAATATTCTGTGTAAATAATTCAATATTTTGTTTATTTTTAAAAACAGACTAGCCTTCGACTAACTGGGAACTCCGCCCCCCACACCCCCGCATTTGCTCGACGTACGGCCTCGTATCTCTTAAACTCACAATTTTACGGAATTTCAAATTTCTTTTTTTATTTCAAATATCTAAAAGATAAGATTTTGTATCCCAAGAAAACAACCATTTAAATAACATGGGAATTTTTAATACCCCCCTTTAAACCCCTTAAAAACTAAGAACATTCAGTTTTGGCAATTTTCCTGTGGGTTAGTCCCGGAAAGCTATAATCATGTCAAATTTCACCATTCTAATCCTGCCAGAAGTGGCTAAACATTTTGGAGTGTAGAACATGTCCCATATAAATAACATGGGAAAGATTTTTCAGTTCCCCTTAACACCACTCTGAAGTTGGACAATTTTATTTTTGGTGATTTACGTGAGTATATGCTCTGCCCACTCCGCCCAATAGGATCGCAATGTTTTGAGCCAACAATCATGGCGGAAACGAAAGTAGCCAATCAGACGATGGCAGAAACGTGAGTAGCCAATCAGACGTGCCGATGCTCGGTTGCTTTTTGGCTTCACCGATTTAATAGGATGAAGATACATATGGGCAGATCTTCTATTTATAACATCGTTGGTGTTTACCTACAAGTAGCGCCATAGGTGGCGGGTGGCTGAAACTGCATAGTTGCCAACTCCATGTATTAAAATTACCGCCGACTCCTTATTCCTTAAAAAAAAAAAAAAACTCCAAAAATATATTCCTTGTAACCGTAGTTTCTGATTCTCTCTTGTATTTATTTATTTACGGATTTTATTGTGCACATATGGCTATGAAATTATTATTTATTCACATGTCAATCATCTACTTTATTGAATGTATTTATAATGACGTATTTATTTTGATCAACGATTGGAAATTATTTGAAGTATTCTGAAGTATTAGTTACTTATATGTATGAAAGTAATTAACTTTTTCGTATATATACACAAAAGTGTCGATTTACGTGTAATTTCTATTATTAGATGTTTCATGGAAAGCCTTAATGACCGTACACTGAAACTAAGCTTGCTATTTTCGTGAAATATATTATTAAGCTTCCATTATAAGGTACTCGTAGAGGATTGCGTGTTACCGAATCATTTTGCTTCTCGTTTTTGGTCTGAAAGTGAATTATTAACAGTTGAGTCTGTGTACAGAGTTTTTTTTTTTTTTTCTCCGGCTGCTTTACTTGTTGGCTTAGAAGCGAATAATACGTTATTATTTATAAAGGTTCATTCTGGGAATTGAATTCCAAAATGAGTTCCTAAAATTTGAAATAGCAAAATAAGCATCATGTGCTTTTTGTGAGTACTAATATTTACATTCACTACTTAGTACCTGAGCTTATTGATTCAGCTGGAATTTAAAGCAAATGAGCAGCGTTTGTGTTCTTTTCACATCTAAATAATAATAATAATAATAATAATAATAATAATAATAATAATAATAATAATAATAATAATAGGCAGGATGTTTAGGCATTAAAAACCTAGAAAATAGGTAGGCAAAACAGCACTTAAAATTTTAAAAAATAGGCAATAAAATAGGCACTAAAATAACTCCAGGGTGTCTATTTGTTATGAAAGTCACGAAAGTCATGAAATCAGAAAACGGCTATGAAAGTCAAGAAAAAGTCACGAAATTTAGCTTTTGGGTCACGATATATATATATATATATATATATATATATATATATATATATATATATATATATATATATATATATATTTATCTGTAGAAATGTAAATACAAACTGAAAAATTTTGTTCTATAAAACGTCAATATTCACCACCAAAATCCTCTATGGTCGCCTTTAGACGCTACCAAATCTGAAGCAAATCATGCTTCTATCGTATGCATAAAAATTCGGCCTAATTCGCACCTAAATTCGCTTTTGAGTATGTTACAATATATTATGGCTTGGTAAAGAAAGGGTAACGAAAAAGTAACGAAATTTCATTTTGGAATTGTAGTAGACACTCTGAACTCGAAATAATGAAGATAAGTACTCAATACAATTAAAAAATAAATTCAAGTTATAGATAATATTCAAAGAATATAAACACTTGACCTAATATCAAGTCTTTGTGGTTATTTTCTTTAAAGGAGCAGTTCGACTTAGAAATGCATTTTTTACAATTTGTTTCCATTTGTAGAGTTGAAAATTCTAAAATGAATGGTGTTTGTTTGATCGCGATACGTTCAGTCGTTAGCGAGTAACAGAGGAAGAAAGATTTTGTGATGACGTCATAGGTGGTCAAGAAGCGAGAGCAGGCTTACGTACTACACAGTGCCAAGCATTTCGTTTGTGAGAGGTGCGGTGGCATGTTCTATGTGCGGTTTCCTTTTCCAGAACTGATTGCAAAGACTTACAAATATCATCTACATGTAGAAAATGATATCTGATGGTGGGCTGTACAAACGTTTTTATAATATTATAAAGCGTATCGTATAAAACATGAGTTCAGCGTTTCAAAAAAAAAAAAAAAAAAAAAAAAAAAAAAAAAATCGAAACCAATATGTAAATAGATGGCGGAAGAGATTGCTGCAACACCTAAGTACCTTTTCTTTGATCATTCTTCCGATTCCCAAACATGAGTATGCTCATTTTCACGCTTTGTTGCAATTTTTAACGCTGACCCTATAATTTTGTGCTTCAAGGTATGTACAGGAGCGCAACATATGAGGCAAAAGTGAAATAACATCTGTAAAGTTTGCCAGAATACGGAAAACACTTCACCGGTTAAATTTCTTTTATTCGCATAGCTGTCCGGGGAACAACTCTCATCACCCGTTTCATCATCATTGTCACATGATACAGAGAAATTAAACGATGAATCAATGTCTTGAAGAACAATCATCGTCACTGATTCCTTCTACAAGCCGATATATTTCACTCCCTAATTCACATTGTATAGCTTATTTCTAAAGCAGTATCTTCAGAATCATGAGTGACATCGTCTCTATTACCCTCTAATGCCTCGTCTTGACTACAACCGTCAATTGCGTCTTGTACGATATTTGTATGTTGGTAACTGGACATGGATCGGTGCTTGTTCAATGGCTTGGATTTTAAACCTTTCAGTAATATACTTGGAACATCATTCTTTCTCAGTTTGCGTGTAAATAATAATTCTGGCATTAGCCAGAAGTGGATCTAGACGGTAAAAACTCAGGGGGGGGGAGTCAGAACCCAGACTATAATATGTATATCATGTTTACTAAAAACTTTTAAAAATATCTAAATAATAGCTTAAATCAATTTTGTCACTCAAAAACTGGAGGGCCTAGGCCCCCGGCCCCAGCCTAGATCAGCCATTGGCATTAACTTTTCTTTCAGTAAACTTGACTTCTCGAAGGCAGGCTCTTCAAGATGTTTGGAACACGAGTGATTTTATTTGGTACACTTTTTCCCATTGATTTTCTTGAGCCATAATTTATATCGATCTGGTGATTTCTCACGACTTAGAAACGTAAGGAAAGATACTTTATGTTACTCAGCTTTAATTGCACAAGAATTAGAACCGAAAACACAGCAGGTGTTAGGCATTTCTACTTCACTTCACAGACACAGCACGCGCTGTACTAACACGTGTTTTCTACTTCACACTAGTGTTTCTTTCAGAAAAAAATCCGGGGGGAGTGCACTTAGTATTCGGAGAGGCACATTATTTTTACACAGTACTATTATATTATATTATAGACGTATTATTTTGGTCTCCTCCGGGGGAATCTCTCAGAGCTCCGGAAGACAGTGCCACCGTAAGAACATGTCTGGAAGAAACACTGTTTCGCACAACAAACGTAATTACTGCTATCTCTCAACTCTTTTTTTATACTAATGCTATAGGAAAAACAACTAACAAAAACGTCCCTCAAGAATTTAACTCAGAGCAAGACTGCTAACAAATCCAAAACACAATCTATTAAATCCAATGCACTATTAAAGGTTTATCAGCTGCGTATAAGGCAGTGGTTGCTGACTCACATTGAGTTTCTCGCGTATCCCACCAGTGACGTCAGCATTTACGATTCATCAAAAACAAATGCCTGTAGAAGCTGAAGGAGACGGCCTATCAAGACATATATATATATATATATATATATATATATATATATATATATATATATATATATATATGTATATATATAATACGGATCTCATTTTTTGTTACTCTTTCTATTGCACCAAACTTGTTTTTAACTCGAACTGCTCCTTTAAATAAAATGTTCGAGATAATCATTGTAACTCTATAAAGCCGTTGATTGCATTTTTTTAAATTTCAGTTGGGACGAGTGTCGTGCAGGTGGACCTTGTATTTCGTCAACGTCATCAGTGTTAAACCAGAGTGCCGACGGAAGTGATTCTGGATTCACTCACTCACGCCCTGCTCCTCAAACACGTGTTGGAGGTGTTGGTGAAGAAGCTGATGAAAACATGACTCAGGAATTACTGGCCAACAGCTGGGCCCGTGCACAAACGACAGGGATATCAGCCTCTGTATGCAAATGCTCCTCCAAAGCCTAAAAGAATGAACAATGGTCGCGATTACTCCACATCACCTGAAAGGTCTCCGGACAGAGAGAAGAGGTGCCTTGATGGAAACAGTATCCTCGTCAGCTTCCTCGAGACAAGCTGAACAACAACAACAACCACCTCTGCTACGACAACAACGGACACAACCGGACGGACATGCGCACCTAAATCCCGGGAAAGAACATCCTCTATCTACTGATCGGTATCTTCGCAAATCAGATCCGAATTTATTGGATACCCGGACTGAAAATCCGTATCATCACCATCTACCGACTCACGCAAACCCTGGTCCCCATTACCGACAACCTCTCATTGGTCAGCAAATGGAACGACGTACTCCAGATACGTATGGACGCTCTATACAATAGTAAAGGTGATTACGAAGACATTTATAATACATCAGGGAATTACCCAGTAAATAGAACGTTAGTTGTGTCTGCCAACCCTGGCTCAAATAGGTACCTACATAGACCCTATGTCTTTCGCTCAGTTCTTCAAAATATCATCAGCATCGTCAAAAGCATCCTCAACATAACCCTGGTAATTATACAGAAACAGTTAAAACAACAACCACAGAGTTCAGGGAATCCTCACGGAACCCAATCAACGTACTGAAACCAAATTTAGTCGTGACAAACCCGGTGCAAACAAGACCAAAGGTGTCCCAAAGTACGAAACCTATCCCACGTCCTCATAGTGCAGATTTCCTAGAGCATGATTCGTATCATGGTTCCAGTAATACGTATACATCAGGTGTCGTTATGCGAGGTGGGGATCGCATTGGTGCTAAAGAACAACCCCCGAGACCAAAATCAAGTGTCGACAATTACGACTCCAATGATTACTGGTCCGAAGAAAGCTATGCACAAAAGATGCGTCAATCGTTGTACAATCAGAAAAAATCATATTCGGTTACATCCACTGCCGAGAAATGTGATTTCGATGCAACAGTTAACTAAACCTAGTGGTGTTGATTTGTCAAAGCCTAGTGGTGAGAGTGTTGCAAGTAAAGATAACAGTGTTGTTAGTGAACAACTTCAAGGTAGTGCTTCGTTATCTATGCATGACCGTGAACAACCTCAAAAGTTATACGCTTCTCAACACAACAACAACAACAACAACAACAAATAGAAACCCGTTCGTTCGAGCAAACAAATTTGCCCGTAATGGAGCCATCGCCTAATAGTATTCAGGAAACACCTAATCCTGCAGCAAGTGTAACACCTAAACAGCTACAATTGGATGCTAACTGGTGGGCTGAGTATGGAGAAATCCAACGGAACCAATTCATTAGATCAGCTAGTGCCAGATTACCCCGGTCTCGACAAAGTGATGATCTACCCTCTGCTACTATGGCGGATGCGCAAAGACAGTGTCTCAGGGATGGAGAGAAGAAATTACAGCAGGTAAGGATATGTGTTTTCTTTTATGATTTATTGGAATTTATAAATTGATTTACTGAAAAACAGTAGGACATGAGGAAGGGAAGGCAGTGGATCGTCCCACAGTAACGGTGCTAGATTTAAGACAGTATAAATGGAATTGGAATGCATATTATAATTAATTTGCTGTAAGATTTTTCATTATGCTCGCCATCATAATTTGCTGTAAGACTTTCACTACGTTTGTCATCATAATTAATTTGCGGTAAGGTTTTTCACTATGCTCGTTATCATAACTTCTGGTAAGGTTTTTCCACCATGTTTGCTATCATAATTAATTTGCGGTAAGGTTTCTCACTATGCTTACCATTCTTTTATTGTATAGATTTATAAGGCTTACTTTCCGGATCCTTAATATTTTGTTGTTGCATCCGAACAAAATAGAAGAAAAGTGATGGCCCAAGCAGTACAGGTAGTAGCATATGCCAACCAACTCAGTTACAAACGTAGAACCTACGAAGGAAGTAAAATGGCGGTTACAAGTGGGAGGATGAACTTTTTGAACAAATGTCCGCAACTTGAAACTATGTTGGGCAAATATATTCTTCAACTTTATTTCCGTAATTACCATTTCCCAGTCATATCGACCATTAGTCTACATCGGCCTACCTACAAGGGTGGCGAGATGGTGAAGATCCTGAAACTAATAAATGGATCCCATGATTTTCATATGTCTTTGTCCAATGATTTTCATGTAGCTTTATTCCATGATTTTCATGTAGCTTTATTCCATGATTTTCTATAGCTTTATCCCATGATTTTCAAATAACTTTCTCCCATCATTTTTATAGCCTTATCTCATGATTTTCGTAAGCTTTATCCCATGATTTTCACAAGGCCCTATCCCATGATTATCATACAGCTTTTTCACATAGCTTCCTTCCATGATTTCCACAAAGCTTTCTACCATTATTTTCACAAGTTTTATACTCATAATTTTCATAGCCTTATACTAGGATTTTCATAAAGCTTTATCTCATGATTTTCTTATCGCTTTTTCTCATGGTTTTCACATAACTTTCTCCCATGGTTTTCATAGTCTTATCCCATGATTTTCACATAGCTTTATCCCTTAATTTTTCACATGATTCTATAGCACGATTTTCACATGGCTTTATCCCATGATTTTCAGATAGCTTTATCCTATGATTTGCATACATCTTTATCCCATGATTTTCACGTAGCTTCATCCTATGTTTTTTATATAGCTTTAGCCTATGATTTTCACATAACTTTATCACGTGATTTTCACGTAACTTTATCCCGTAATTTTCACAGCTTCATCCCTTGATTTTCACGTGGATTTATTATCCCATGATTTTCCCATGGCTTTATCCCATGATTTTCGTAACCTTATCCCATGATTTACAAATGGCTTATATTACATGATTTTTACATGACTCTATCCCGTGATTTTTACAAGGCTCTATCCCATAATTTTCACATGGATTTATCACGTGATTATCATATAGCTTTATATTGTAGAGCTTAACTTTATCCTGTGACTCATTCTTGAAAACTAAATTGACAAAGAATGGGTTGTTAAGCTGCATTGAAGATGCTTCCTGATTTTAAGTTCTGAACAATATGGTTCCGCTTCGAGCGTGATAAATAATTGGACATAATTGTATATGCTGTGAATATTGATGGAAGACGTATTACAGAACTTTGCAACATCTCTTTTTGATATATGTATACCAAAATTTTCAAAATTTCTTGCATTCATGATAGTAAGGGGTTATTTCGTCTGGGATATCTAAGTTAAGAAGATTAACAGAGAAATAGAAATAATTACATCACACTTTCATTTCTATACTTTATTTAGCGTAAGTACTTATACCTTATGGAAATTAAGTAAATAATACAAAGGATTACCTTAATTCCGAACGATACTGTACACTTCATCTCACCTAAATTCTTTAAGAATATTACAAGGATCTGTGCACCGACACGTACTATAAGCCATACGTTTTCACTATAAACACATGCTTTTACGATTATAAACAAACAGTGGCAGACAACAGAAGGAAACTGCACCTTTCAGGAAGAAACGAAGAGGACACGGAAAGCCGCGAAGAAATCCGACAATCCCTCCACAAGTCCTCCCTTCAAAAGGACAGGTATAAAAAGAGGACGACAGGACCACCAAGTTTTCAGTGCCAGTGGTGATCGCTCACCTGCAATAGGGGATTTAGGATTTAGATTTCTGGGCTTTCGGCATCTAAGGCCATTTAGCCCGTCACGATTTGAGGGATGACGTCCCTCGGCGAGCACACAATCCGGGGAAAGGGCAGGAATAAAGGATTGGGGAGGGAAGGAGGCGGCCTGGGACCTATAAGTTAGGTACCACCCCGGCATTTGTCTGGTGTGAATGAGGAAAACCTCATTCAGGGTGGCTGGCCTGAAAAAGCGTGTTACACTTTTTCGACCGAGTGACCCCACCGGGAATCGAAGCCGGGACCGCTCGCACCGAAGGCGAGAGCGTTAGCGACTACGCTACGCGGGGACACTGCTCACCTATAATACTTACTCCTGAGGCTGCCATGGGCTACGGAGGTTATCCTAATACCTTCTCCCGAAGCCACTAAACGCTACGGAGATTTATCTTAATACTTACTCCCGAGGCTGCTTTGGGCTACGGATCCTAATACCTACTCCCGAGGCTGCTATGGGCTACGGAGATTTATCCTAATACCTACTCCCGAGGCTGCTATGGGCTACGGAGATTTATCCTAATACCTACTCCCGAAGCCGCTACAGGCTATACGGAGATTTATCCTAATACTTACTCCCGAGGCTGCTATGGGCTACGGAGATTATCCTAATACCTTCTCCCGAAGCCACTAAACGCTACGGAGATTTATCTTAATACTTACTCCCGAGGCGGCTGCTATGGCTACGGATCCTAATACCTACTCCCGAGGCTGCTATGGGCTACGGATCCTAATACCTACTCCCGAGGCTGCTATGGGCTACGGAGATTTATCCTAATACCTACTCCCGAGGCTGCTATGGGCTACGGAGATTTATCCTAATACCTACTCCCGAAGCCGCTACAGGCTATACGGAGATTTATCCTAATACTTACTCCCGAGGGCTGCTATGGGCTTACGGAGATTATCCTAATACCTTCTCCCGAAGCCACTAAACGCTACGGAGATTTATCTTAATACTTACTCCCGAGGCTGCTATGGGCTACGGAAATTTATCCTAATACCTACTCCCCGAGGCTGCTATGGGCTACGGAGATTTATCCTAATACCTACTCCCGAGGCTGCTATGGGCTACGGAGATTATCCTAATACCTTCTCCCGAAGCCACTAAACGCTACGGAGATTTATCCTAATACCTACTCCCGAGGCTGCTATGGGCCTACGGAGATTTATCCTAATACCTTACTCCCGAAGCCGCTACAGGCTATACGGAGATTTATCCTATACTTACTCCGAGGCTGCTATGGGCTACGGAGATTATCCTAATACCTTCTCCCGAAGCACTAACGCTACGGAGA
Source organism: Thermobia domestica (assembly GCF_964235325.1). Lineage (NCBI taxonomy): Eukaryota > Metazoa > Arthropoda > Insecta > Zygentoma > Lepismatidae > Thermobia > Thermobia domestica. The sequence continues at coordinate 72,329,206 of NC_137467.1, read as the reverse complement.
TTTATCCTAATACCTACTCCCGAGGCTGCTATGGGCTACGGAAATTTATCCTAATACCTACTCCCGAGACCACTGTGGGTTACGGAGTGTGAACCTATCCCCGCCTAGGACTTACTGTGGGTTAAAACAAATCCTATCCAGAATAAAAAAAAAGACCTTCCCTAATGAAAAGTTGAGACGTATTGCAATTCTATCACTTTATGTTTTTCGCGAGAGTGACAGTACTTTTACATGTCCCGGTAAACGCTCCTTCCCCCCTGAGACACCTGGTTCGAATTTTAAAAAAATGCTTCATCTTGGTGTGGGGCTTAGACCAAGGTACCCGTGACCAAATTTTGGTAACTCGGTCCACTCGTCTGATCCCCAGGCCGCACATATATCTGCACAAAGACAGACAAACACACAAACTTAATGTTATTTATATTAGATTCTTCGCTCAATAATTGTGCAGATGAAAGATTTGAAAAATACAAAAATCTGGTCATTGTGGAACTAATAAATTGTAGAAAATTTAGTATATATCAACAAATTCTTCCATACGGCAAACTGAATGACTTGATATCCACCTTTCCTAACACTTTTTGCTCAGATCAGCTTAAGAATGAACTATCAACTTATGTTCGATAGTAACAAACACATTTCTCTTCCCGAATACTTGAAATATATTCTCAGTAATGAACTTCAGAGCGTATATCAGGAGATAACAAAGCTGCTAAATATGGTATTGAGCAATTCCATCAACTTCAGTTAGTTTGAAAACATACATTGAGTGCCCTGAAAAGAGTGAAAACTTACTTGACGGACAGCATGACAAATTATGAACATTTCCTGAATTACGGACACTTACAATAACGAACTTGGTGTGAAGCTTTGTAGGATACCTGAATCCAAAGAAAGAGCTATTAATATTTTTGCCGCAGTGAACAACAAGGTATGGGAGCTCATTTACAAGACTGTAAGGTATTAGGTAAGGTTGGCTCTATTTGGTATTAGGTTAGGTGTTGTAAGGTGTTTTACTTCTATCGTTTTTTTTTCTCTTTTACAGCTCATTTCAAGGTATTTAGAAATGACTATCCCTAAAGAGGGTATGGGGAACTAATGCCCCATTTCTAGCAAATGTGGTACCATTCAGAAATCTATACTTCGGAAAAAGAAATACTATACACCAAATTTCATTAATTATAAAATTTTATACTTAAAGGAACGGAGTAAATATTTATTGCTAAGAATATTGAAAACTCAAATATTAATACTATATTTATGAATTATCAGGGGTCATCTTACTTGGAATGATTAGTGTATATCAGCATCCTTTATACAGTACGAAATATCAGAACTAAAAATAGAAGTAAAAAGCAAATACCCTACAAATATATATATTTGTAGGGTATAATATATCCGGACCTTAAAGGCAGAGGGGAGTAAGTCATTTTTATTAAATTTTCAGGAGAAACAGAAAACAGTGACTTACTTCTTTTTGCATTTAAGTGCCTTTGGACTTACATTCAATTTTATTGTTGCTATTTGATAAAGTATTCATAATACAACTACAAGCTTTCTAAGATATATCAGAACACGCGTTTCAAATCTGACAATAACTCATTTTCAGAAAAAATGACTTGCTCCCCTCTGCCTTTAAGGTTCGGATATATATATATATATATATATATATATATATATATATATATATAATATGTGTGCGTTTTTGCGTCTGTCTACCCAGTTGTTTACAGCACGCTTCGCCACTGCTTAAACGACATCTGGAGTGTCACTGTTCATCTGGATTAGACACTAATATGGGTTGTTTGCGACTATTTTTACATGCCACAACTTCCCACGCCCCTCACTCATATGCCGAAAATTATCAGTGTAATATAAGATTTTTGGAAGGCTTAAGGTTGATAATAATGCCAACTATTATTTGAATTAGGTTGAGTAGTCATTGCCTTATTTGATCACACACGAACTCATGTTCGCTTTCATATACACCTAGGTATCTATCTATCTTACACACAATGAATCAGGGGCGGGTCCAGGACGGACTTCTTGGGGGAGTTGTAATACTGATACTTAGAGCTACTTTTAAGAGCTCCAAACTCTGAAATGGGTTTTATTTATATATATAAAATAAGAAAGTTTCCTCTTCTGGGGGTTGATTGACCCTCCTGGAACCGCCACTGCAATGAATCAATTGTATATGTTAATCAGTATTCTTCCAAGGCTCTTATTGTATCAAAATATGAATTTCCCTCTTTTGTTCATCCGTGTTTAAAGCTAGGTTGATGCTGCAAGAATCTTGTAGCTGTCATTAAATAAAAATCTCGCAACCCTACAATATTTCTCCATGTAAACATAGTCTTGAAAGGGATATGCAATAATTCTCTCAACTTGCAAAAGAGTCAAACCATGTGCAACTTTTTGGGTCGTCTTGCTTGCTACCTGCATCGCCTTCCCACTGACATAAAGAAAAAACAAGTTTCGCCGCTTCCGAAACGACGGATTCTTTTGGACGGAGAGCGGAAGCGCGCCAAAATACACGTTTTTAATGAGGAGATTCACTGTTTGTCCATTAGAGTGCTGTGTTGCCTGGGTGGAGATATCTTTCTTTGCTTTCAGAAAGTTGTAATGTGTAAACAGTAAATAGAAAGATGGGGTTGCAAGATTTTTTAATGACAGCTACAAGATTCTTGAAGCGTGGCAATCTAGCTTAATTTCGAACTTATTCTTCAGTGGAATCTCTAATCGTTTATTTGGCTTCTGTTTTGTTTACAGAGGGAAGAGTCTATGAAACGTTTACTCGAGTGGAAACAACGAATGCTTCAGAGCCCCCTGACACGAAAGCCCTCCCCGCGGTTACAGGAGTCCTCTCGGAGTAGTCCGTGTGATACTATCCATCATAAACAACAAGTACTGCAAGCCCTGGCCGACCACGAAGCCTGGAACAGGGAAGTGTTCATGCACGATTTACGAATGCGTCGACTCAGCACCGGTTGGCGGGAAAGTGGCCGTAGCACCAGAAGTCGGAGTCACGATGGTCGACGATCCTCTTTAAACAGACACAATAGTTATTCTTCGGACGACGAAGGTAAGTACTGGCTTTATTTTTTTTTTCTTAAAACAACGCATTAATATTAATTAATATTCCTAACATTTATTATACTGGTAATGGGATTTAACAGTAGATGGCGTATTTAACTTGTAGTGGTATTTTGAAGAGATAAATTAAAAGCACAATAATACTACATTTTCCGTAGAATGGTATTTTTGCGAGAGTGGCGGTATTTTTTTTATCGTCTGCTAATGTGATTTGTTCTAGTTTCTTTTTATCTGTCGCTTTCATTTTCGTTGGGTGCATATTCTTCTTGAAACGTATCATTTCTGGTAACGAAAGTAGATTCAACAGCAGTGTGATGTGGTTTTTCCCATTTTTCTATGCGTTTCGTTAACATTCTTTTTCTCCATATTAGTAAACAATGCTGCTGAGTTACATGTATTTTTATTATAACGATGTTGAATACCGAAACAAGTCTTTCTTTTTAGCCCATTGATTTATATACAGAATTATTTCTCTGTTTTCTCTTAAATTAAGTGGAATGTTGGAATGTTAATAATGTTTTTTTTTTTTTTAACTGATTTCTTTTTCTACTCTAGTTAAATGGCCGCTGCTTTTCTTAAAACGAATTTGCATTATATTAGTATACATAAATTTGCTATTACTTAACTTAATTACTAAGTATACAGGGTGTTTAAAAACAACACCGACAATGTTTGGGAGGCGATTCCTGACACCCAGATAAGACAAAAAGTATAGACCAACCTGGGTGCACAAATGCTTCCTCTCGGAGTTATAGGCTGCCGAAAACATGAAGAAATGAACTTTAAATGTTCATAACTCCAGTACTATGGGACCAACCGTAGTCGGGCCAGGACTTCACTTAGGATCTAACATGTGCACTATCCAAATATGCATGTTTTGGAATCCTAAGGTACTCACGCAACAATTTTTATAGAGGGAGGTATACGGGCATATAATTTGAAGTACTCACCAACTACCTCTATAAAAATTGTTGAGGAAGTACCGCTGATTCTGAAACATGGATACTTGGATAGGGCACATGCTAGTTGCTAAGTGAAGTCTTGACCGCGGTAGGTCCCATAATTTTGGAGCTATGAACCTTTGAATTTTTTTTTCTTTCTTCAAGTTTTTGGTAGCCTATAACTCGGAAAGAAAGCGTTTGTACACCCAGGTTGGTCTATACTTTTTGTCTTATCTTGGTGTCAGGAATCACCTCCCAAACGCTGTCGGTGTTGTTTTGAAACTCCCTGTATATGTGATTTGATCAACAGTAGAACCAAACCATTAAAAATTCCAATTCATTTTCAAGAAAGCAGAAAAATAATTCTCCATATTCATAAAAAAAATGTATTCGACACACCACCGTTTAAAATTTTTGGTTTTGTTGCAAAACAAAAAAAAAAAAAAAAAAAAAAAAAGATTTTTTTTTTAAAATGCGACTTTTCTGCCATCTAAATCAGACTTTCTAGAGACATTCTGTAGTTTATGCAAAGTGTCTTGCAATATTTGCTTTTCCCCAACGGGAATGCGTTTCTTTTTAACATCCTAAAAACTTTAATCGTTGGCAGAGAGTTTGCAGTTCTCTTGAAAGACACATTATTATTATTATTATTATTATTATTATTATTATTATTATTATTATTATTATTATTATTGTTGTTGTTGTTCTCGGTAGAATAGCAGCCCACAAAATGTCGAGGTTAAGAGGAAGCAGAAATAAATATAGCTAGTATGGATGAAGCTTTCACTTAACATAGCATAAACAATTATCATTTTATGAACTTCGTATTTTGTCTTTTAATGGCCCAACAGTTTAATGTAAACGATAATTATGTTACTTCAGCTGTACCGTTACTGCAGTTGTAATTTATAATAATAATAATTAATAATAATAATAATAATAATAATAATAATAATAATAATAATAATAATAATAATAATAATAATAATAATAATAATAATAATAATAATAGATTTCCGTAGGGAGTCCTTGATTAGTAATTTGCTGAATGATAAGAGTGGAAAGAAACTGAAGAACTCCGAGTTACCCTTGAGGGACGTTTTAAAATCGAGCTAAGAACCCTTTGCGTACGGAAAAATGAAAATGAAATCTTTGCGTTTTACGTCCCACGGTTATGCCGGTTAGGCTAAAGGGGACGGTGATGATGAATAATGAATGAAATGATGGAATGAAGAAAGTGGGAGGAAACGGGAGAACCCCGAGAAAACCCACGCACACGGTGTTTGTCCACCACAAAGTTCACTTGGCTGGGCTGGGATCGAACCCGGGACCCCAAGCACCAGAGGTGAACGCTCTACCACTGAGCCACCGCGGCCCTTCCTTTGCGTACGGAGTGAGCGTTCTACTTGTGAATTACCATACTCCATCTCTTATGGAATGCCAGCTGTGTGCCGACCAAGTTGTTCTCGGCCGGAGGGGAGGGGGAGAAGGAGAGAGGTATGATTTTTCCAGGGAGCCGGAAATCATTTGAGGAGCCAGGCTTCCCCATTTCCTTCTGTGTATTGTAATGCTGAAGCGAGGTGCTATATGAGCTTCTCTGTCGATACAAAATATACCAATGTTATGCAACCCGTGCAGTACATACACAATGTTCGGTTGCATATATGCCAAGGATGTTAGTTTCTTCATTTCAGTATCCACTCGTTTGGGTTGATAGAGGAGTTTGGTTTACGCAGATATTTTATCATCATTTTCCTTTTTAATGCAGTATCTCTCTAAATATATGAGATTTAATTTAATTATTTTGTTTATTGGAGAAAGGAACTAAAGTTTCTGTCATGTAAAACACAATAGGACATAAATCTGACATAAACAACTCATTAGGCAAAACAACACGTTTATTGCCAAAAAAAAAAAAAAAAAAAAAAAAAAAAATGAACGTGTAAGAGTTTCGTCAATTATCCACTTTGGATTCATCAGATACTATCTTAATTCATTCCAAATCAGTTCTTTTGCCATCTTCTTAATACATCTTTTATATCTCCTCGATTCACACTTCGCTCCTTTCTTGTCCATTCTTAAACTTTTCGGAGTAACCTTTTCCATTAAACACTTCCTCAGGAACCACATTTGCTGTCTCGTAGACATCTCCGTCCTCCTATTTGTTTATGCACCTTTTCAGCTTCGGAGCTACACCAACTGTAATATTTTATATTGCACAAACTTTCCTATTAAAGAGTCTGTATCACTGCCAAATTAAAATTCCGCTAATTTTACAGTAATTATGTAATATCTGCAAATAGATAAAAGATAATCGAAAAGTGGATCAAGACCTCCCTAGATGATGTTATTTTGCACGAGGTACCGTTATCATGAGTCACCTAGTAGCTTTTCGTTTGCTGTTATTTAGAAACGCGAAAATAAATGCCGATTTTCTAAATGGCTGGAAATCGAAAGCAGATAAATGAGTCGTGATAACTGTATCTCACGCAAAATAATACTGTCTAGGGAGGTCTTGTTCCACTTTTCGATTATCTTTTATTTATTTGAAGATATTACATAATTACTGTAAAATTAGCGGTATTTTAATTTCGCGGTGATGAGGTCTCTTAACAGATTTAAATCTGATTTAAACTACTTGCTGAGCAAAACAATACGTGTATATATATATTATGTTTATGTCGGTATAGTTCATTAACTCCCTATATATATATATATATATATATATATATATATATATATATATATATACAGGGAATTAATGAACTATACCGACAAACTGTAAGAGGTAATTCCTCACATCAAAATAAGAGAAAAAGTTCATAGTGGACTTATGGCGAAAAGTGCATAGTTTCAGAGCTAGGGCTGTCCAAAATCGCGAAAAAACTAAATTTCAATAGGCCCTATTTCGAATTCCAGAAACTGTGGATGGTGGTGGTTGTCAGCGTAAAGGAAGCCACACATACACATTCCCAAGTCAGTGAACACTTACTCGCTGTAAACACTGATTTTGTAATGTAGATAAAACGAAAGAACAACAGTCTCCTACATGAGTTGGCAGTTAAAACAAGAACAAACATGAATGAATATCATTGATATAGCAAGCAGCAAGAGCAAGAAGTACTTACGGATTTTTTTTTTTTTTTTTTTTTGTCAAGTGTGCATTTCGACTTTCCTCGCCCTCTGCTGATAGGGGCATTCTTCACCAGTGCTGCTATAAGTGTGATAAGACAGTGTTACAACTAGAGGAAAGAAACGAACTTGGGAGCCTTGACTGGACTAACCATTCATCCTACTTTATTTTACTTCACATCAACAAATTACCAATAGATTTTATGAACAAAACACCTCCTAGAGTATGGCGTCATTCCTTAATACTTTGACCCCCTTCTGCTCAAAAACACAAAACGCGCGTTGTTGTGTGTTATGGTATACTAAAGGACTAACTATTCCTAAAATTTCAGATTTTTTTTTTTTTTTATCCAGGCCCATTGGAGGTATAGAACAGTGAAAAATGCCAAATTGGCATAATTCCCCAACTTTACAATTTTTTTCAGGCCTTTGGGAGCAGCTACAGTTCTGTAAATTTGTGTGTATTAACTAATAACCCCGGACTACATGCACACACAAATTCAAACCTCTACGTCAGTTGTTTCATCTTCCTAAACATATCTTAGATGTCCAAAAATGTTACTACTGTAGGCCCTAATTTCACCCCTTTCAAGTGGTTTCAGGCAAAAATGTTGATATCAAAGTTTTAGCTCTGCACGACTTGGAGACGTCCAGGATTTTTCAATTTGGTAGGACAGATACATGCTGAGATATTCAAAACAACGTAAACGCCTAAAATAAAAAAAATAAAAACGCAAAATGGCGGCAGCCGCTGCGTCGACATGAGATGTTGTATAAAATAATTAATTGTGGTTTTGAAGTACCCAGATATAGGATAAACATTAATGAAAAATTATATTTTTTGGAGCTGGTCGAGCGGCACATGCACTTAGAATGGATTGACTCAGGACCTAAATAACTGCCTGTACACTCATCCCTCGATTTTACAGACCCTCATTTAACGGATTTCGAAAGCAACGGGCAAAATCCGAAGTAGCTAATTGAGTTTGAAAGATCTGATTTTAAACTAAAATTGTCAGATACAAAGGATGTTCAAAAAGTTTTGCACAGTGGTCTCTATTTTTTTTTTTTTTTTATTTGTTGCAGGAGGAGAATGAATTTTTTTGTGACCATACTTAGAACATTTAGCTATACACTGAGCCTACTGTATGTAGCCTCCATCAGCTGTGACGCATCTGATCCAACGTTCTTTCCATGATGTAAATGCACTTTAGTAAAATTCTGGGGATTGACTTTTACACCACCGCTTGACACAGGAAATAAGGTCTTTCTGACTATCAAATATTTTACCGCGCAGGTGAGCCTTCAGACGTGTTTTGCTCTCAGGTTCGGACAAAAACAACCATGTTTCATCCTGGGTAATGACGCTGTCAAAACACTGTTTCCACTCTTCAGTTGCTGAACGTGAAGTAAAAGCAAGTATATGAATGGAAAGCCTTTAGAAGGCAGAAAACGTTATTTTTGTGGGACCTTGAATAAAGGGTTGAGAAAAACACTCATAAAATGCTTCGTGTGGAGTATTGTTCTGTATGGGTTAGAAACATGGACTTTACACAAGAATGATAAAAAACGACTGGCAGCTTTCGAAATGTGGGTATGGAAAAGAATGGAGAAAATTAGGTTAGTTGAGTGGACAACGAATGAGAGGGTCTTAAAAATGATGGGGAAGAAAAGAACAATTTTATATATTACTAAGAAGAGGGAGAGAAACTAGTTGGGATATTGGTTACGAGGGAACTGTATCATGAGGGACGTGCTAGAGGGTATGTTGGCAGGAAAGGGAGGAAGAGGGCGAAGGGGACCACAATTAATGGACGATATCAAAACAGAGAAATCGTACGTGTAGACGAAGTGGTTAGCGGAAGACCATGGAACATGGAAGCTTCTAGTTGCGGCTAGTGACTTGCCAGTACTGGCAAAATACAGATGATGATGGTGATGATGATAATATCCCCTTAAAAATGGAGAATTGCTGGCTTTCAAAATGTGGCGAAGATTAAATGGGCACATAGGTTATCAAATTAAAAAAAAAGAAGATATTGTAGGAGACAAAAGGAGTGTATTAAAGAATATTGCGAAAAGAAAATATAGGATTATTTTGAGACGTACAGGTGAATCGTGCTTGTAGCTATGGAGGAGATATCAGAAAGAAAAATACCCAAAGGAAGAGACCGCGATAAAAGTATACACACCAAATAATCAAAAGTATTATGGAAGAGAAGCCACAAGGAAATGAAAAGTATGGCTCAGGATAGGGAGTAATGGAAATCTGCGTCCAAACCATCGAGAGATTACTGACATAAGAAGAAGAAGAAGAAGAAAAAGAAAAGGGCATCGGTAGTCGACGCACATTTTCATTATACTTTCGTTGACTTCTGAAAGCACAACTTTGTTATACAGTACCTAATTTGTCCCTACACGAATCCCATTCATTTAAAACTTCCCTGCTTTTCACACTGTCATATTTTTTTTTTTTTTCCTTCGTGCTTCAGAGACGAGAGTGTAGATATATTCCCAAATTACAAAATTAACAAATCAGGTTCTAGGAACTTTACTCGCTTTCTGCATTAAACTTTCAGTTGAAAAGACATTCCACAAAGACTAGGCGGTTCGGGGACGGGATTCATTGTGTTACTCTCTGCGTGGGTTAGAACAAAAAGCAGAGCCTCATTATTAGTCCTTGGGGGACACCCTTTTCATGTTAAATTACTGTGAATTCTAGTGACAACTCCAGAGTAAGGTCACTTGTCAGAACTATATGCTATGTTTTATACGTTTCTGTGTAGTGCTTTCCCATATGACAAAGCTTTGTGTAATTATATTACGAGGATCAATCTCACAATTTTTTTTTAAAAAGTCTCTTTTAAGATTAGTTTATGCAGGGTTAAACTGATAGCTACTGTATACCTCGTAGGCTGTTTTGCTTATGAGCAGATATTCCAACGCCGATCTGTGTGGGGAGTTCTAAAAGTTAATGTTATGTTTTACGATGATAAGTCAAAAATTATCCGCAATTTTGATATAACTCCTCTTACATTGTTTATAGTGATCTATGTCCTCGTTTATTTTATTGTTATGCTGTTGTGATCGTGCTATAAAAGTTTAATCCGAATTCCTCCATTTGTCGGTTCCGCGGTGGCTCAGTGGTAGAGCGTTCACCTCTGGTGCATGGGGTCCCGGGTTCAAACCCTGCTCACGCCAAGTGAACTTTGTGGTGGACAAACACCGTGTGCGTGGGTTTTCTCGGGGTTCTCCTCCCACTTTCTTCATTCCATCATTTCATTCATTTCTCATAATCACCGTCTCCTTTAGCCTAACCGGCATAACCGTAGGACGTAAAACTCAAAGATTTCATTTCATTTTTCCTCCATTTGTCTTCCTTTTGTTGCAGATAGATCTTCACCGCTTCGTTAGAAGTTTGCACCAAAGAGGAACAGCAAGCGGTGATACGGTTTTTGTGGTCGGAAAGTGTATCAGGAACCATGACTAATTTCCAGCGATGTGCCACTTCATCAGTAGTCATTCGTCTGTCTAACAGAACTATGTCATGCTTCATCAGTAGTCATTCGTCTGTCTAACAGAACTATGTCATGCTCACGCTCAATGTTGTCATCATTTGTGCCCGTAAATGGTCGTTCCACTCCTTCCTCGTGCGTAACACTTGTGCGACCATTTTTGAAATTTTTTCAATCCATTCGTAGATACTCCGTTGTACCAAGACAATGTTCCCGTATTGTGCTGAAAGTCTTTGATGAATTGCGGACCCCTGATACACCTTCGGACCACGAAAATCGTATCGCTACTCGTTGTTCCTCTTTAGTGCAAACTTGTAATGGAGCGGCCGTGATCTATCTGCAACAATAGGAAGACAAATGGAAGAATTCGGATCAAACTTTCATAGCATGACCACAACAGCATAATGAGGACAGAGGTTCAGTATAAACAATGTAAGAAGAGTCAAAATTGCCATAATGTTTAACGTACCCTCGTATAACATTTCCAGTAAGTGTCCGATTGATTTTAACATAAAAAAGAAAATCATATTTCATATATTATTCTAGCAGAAATATCAAAACATTCTAACGGAAGGATTTTATTTTAGCATCAGTATTCACCTGTCAACATTAACGTTAGCACTAAATTTACGGACATTCCAAAATACTTTGCTGCTGCCACTGGAGAGAGTATTCTTGCTTCAATATTCGGCACACTCTGCTGGTTGAGTGGTTGACGCGTGAGTCTTCGGTGCATGTGGTCTCGGAATCGATTCGTGGTGCGAAGGGATTAGCCCAGTGTTTCTCAAAGTGTAGGTCGCGGGCCGTTTCTTTGGTGGTTTGCGAGAAGTTTTTCCTTTTAATTGTATAAATAATATTTTGATGTAGAAACATATGTTATAAGGTATGTACTATTCAGAAAATAAAAATTGAAAGCGTTTGTTAATGAGGTGAAGAGTAAGTGGTTACTAAAGAGTCCTGCCCTGTTGTACAGTCAGTAGAGATGCTGGGTTAGGGTGGAAAAAGAATGGGTGAGTCAAAATCTGTCACGGGGTAGGACATAGTGTTAGCTCTATGTTACCTTTATATGGAAAAATTAGAATTATGGTTTACAAAATTGAAATACCACCATTACGTAGAATGACAATGTGTATTTGAATAAAAGTAGGTGGGCCACAAAGTACTTTTTAATATTTAATGTGGGTCGCGGTAACAACGAGTTTGAGAACCACTGGATTAGCCTATAACCATAGGAGCAATGTACTACGCAAATTTCCGGAAAGGGTTGCCAGAATGTATTTTATTTTACTTTTTTTAATAAATTAACTCTAAGGGTAGTTCTTCCTTCTTAACGCTGTTAAAGTTAATCGAATTATTCGAATTTTAACATCACTATTTCTCTCTTATTACATGGTTAAGGACAGTTGGCGTCTGACATAGCGTCCGTGCTGTAAACAAAACGAAAAGGAAGCATAGCTTGCGAATCACTGCAGTATACTGTTTCTAGGCAACCAAGATTACCGATCGCATTGTTACTGGTACTTTAATAGTGAATCTTCCGTGAAGTATTTCAAGCATTATTATTTTAGCTATTTGGAATTCATATTCTACAAATTATCCTGTCGTTATTAAGATTATAGAATTATGAATTGTTAAAGGTTCTAAGATTGTTATCAGAGCCGCTGTCTATTGTTGCAAAGACTCTGGCAACACTGTCTCTGTCAGACAGTAACATTTCTTAACCGTCCAATAGACAGCTGTGTTCTCTTTCTGGAGCAGATGGGGTGTTTGTGGTCCTGCTTAGTAGCCACAACTATTGGTCCCTTTGTAATCGAGGCGCTCCCAATCCCAGACTCACCCTCAGTATTCTAAGTGAGGCAAGCACTCACAGTAATCTTAGTCAGGCTCCCGTAACTCAAACTCAGTATTCTCAATAAAGCTCGATCGTGCGCTTATAGTGCTCAGGTTCGCTATCCTAAATGGAACTGACACTTGAGTGGTTGTGTTTACTAATCATATTGGGGCGTGAGTTGACTCAGATTCTAGCTCACTGTTAACTTACAGAGCTAGCAGAGCTACACTGTTAACTGTAACTTTCAGAGCTCACGCTCACACTTTTTCGCGCTCAGTTATGAAGCTCGTGAGCCGGACTCCTGAGTTAAGACTCCTCTGGTCCTTACAGTCCATCAACTCGTGATGGTTATAATGTTGCCTTGTTTTTCATAGTAATCTGCGAACGCACTACAGGGTTAAAAATGTTGCGGTGAACAGTTTACTGTACTTGATAGACGACAATCTTGTTCTTGAAGTTAGATGAGCCAAGGATCTTATAAGTGCCATTAAGGATATTGCGTATCCGTAATATTGGAATTCTTCAGGATATGCTTCGACCGTCGGATTGATTTTTCTGATGGAAGCAGTAACTAGGGAGTTTTAGGTGGTGGAGGTAACTTTTGGTGTGGTGAATTGAATGAGGTGATCGTTTAATTTTCGCCAGATATTTCGAAGACGCTTTTTATTACCAGTACTAATGGCAAAATTTTGATCTGTAGATGTGAATATTACGCCGTAATGAGTTTTCACAACTTCGGAAAGTGGAGCGCTTAGTTAATATTTGCGTAAGTGCATGATGATGTTTCACCGCAATAAATTTTCATTTTTGATTTTGTTTTTAAATTATTTTTTAGTAGGTTCCTACAGATAGATATGCTGGTTTTTCAGTAAGGATATGTCGGATATCAGGAAGTTTTATTGGAAATAATAACGTTATAGTTTCTGAAATCATTTTTCAGAGAAAACATGACATCCAGAGATTCGCCCATTATGAAAGTCATGTGCAAAAATAACACATTTTCAGAGAAATTAGTCTTTATTATTATTTATTATTATTATTACTATTTAACGTACAATTAGCCAATTTTAGCACCCCAAAATGTGTTAAAATTCTATGCTCCGGATGAGGGCAGCAAACACTTTCCGGCTTAGGGCGCGCAAAACATTAAATCTGGTCCTCTAGGCACCGAGTACTCAAAGTGTACCGCTTTACCCAAACTTAGTTTATACAGTTCGTTACGCTGGTACCGGAGGACTCTGAACATTAGATATTTAGATAGAGCGCATATTAATTTTCGTGTAATTCCTTGAAGTGTTGGTGTGAGGTCTCATAATCTGTTAAGTTAGGACGTTTTAAAACGTCATGTGTCGTATTTTCGGCAATTTATAAGTCGGAAAGGCGTTTTCCGACCTGTCTTTACTAAAACGTTTTTCCGTCATTTACGTAAGGAATCATACTCTAAATTTAAGACACGAAGATCATTAACTCTCTCTATGTATATATAAAGACCAACACAGCTTCCAAAATGCACCATTTCGGAGATACAGCCCACCTAAAATTTTTCGGAACGATATACGTAACGAAGGATCATAACTCGAGAAAAAATGTCTGATGACAATCGGGCAAAAGAATTTAGTGTTTATTTCAAGCCTAGATTCTATTGATATATCATTGGATGTGGAACACGGGAATCGACAGCGTTTGCCTCGATGCATAGGAGATCTAAGCGTAATTCACACATAGGGTGCCGTGTCCGTGCCATTCCTCTGCTATAACCGCTACCATTCACTTATACCATTTCAATGTATGTCGTTACTGCCTTCTAAACCATTTCCAAAGATTATTTTTGCAAGTAGGAAGATATTGTTATTGCTTTTGATCAACTTCGTGTCGCTTCGTGTACTCCGAGGAAAGCCGAAGCATCGCGACCGTGGTGGTTTCTCTTCAAGGCGGTGTCGGGGCACGGCACTGCACGTCTTGTGAGAATGAAAAACTCAACCCGATGAATTATCAGTGTCAGCGTCTGAAAAGAGACTTCTTGGATCCCGGCACGGCATAAAAATGGCACATTATGTGTCACTTAATCTTTATGATGTCTGCTAGAAACGAAAAATGATAGATCAGGACCAAAAAACCAGCGCACATTCCATATTCATTGGTACAATAATGGAGTCTATGCACATAATAATTATATTTTCTTATCTGACATTGCGTTCTCGAGTTATGGCCTCTTTTTTGTATCATTCCAACAAATTTTGGGCAGTCTTTAACAGCGAAATGATGCATATGGGCACCTACGTGATGTTTTTTTTTAATTAATGTTTTGTGTGAATATTATTTCCGAAAGTTTTTCGGTGGTTTTCCGAACACCCTGTATAAAAGCCTACACGAAAAAGAAAAAGCATAAGATACTTCGTGTATTTTTCAATTCGTTGGTTTTCAACACAAATTAACAGGAATAGTGTTTTTTAAAAACCATAAACTTATTATGTGTGTGTGTTCGATGTAAATTTGGTGGCAAGCCTTTTCCTATGAGTTTGGAATTTTGTGTGTATTTTTTTTCTCTTTCACTTCCACTGGTTGGGCTGTTACTGATGATAAAAGAACATGTGGTTCCTCTCATTCTTCCCTTCTAGGGCTTCCCTCCCTCCACACACACACACGACTAATCGAATCCTTCCAACTGTGGTCTCCCGTCCAACGAATACACTGCCGCTCACTGTTTGTTCCTACTTTCCATTTGGATAGGCTAAAAGTATTGCCTGTTTTTTTCTTTAACTCTTTACGAGGGCGAGAGATCAATAAAGCAAAAGTACCGAAACTTTTGTATGCGTACAAATTATATTGGAAACAATGTGAAACAATGCAATGTAAAACCGAGTGAAATTTCTTAGTCCAGTATTAATGTGAAAATGACTCTTGCATTACATTATGCATTAAATATGCGTAGGATACTTATTATTAAAATAGGTATCTTGCTTAAGTAATGCTTATAAAACAAGAACAGTGTCACGTTTACACCACGTTAAATGGAACAAGAGCTCGCTAGACAATATTATTTTATATGATATAACCGTTGTCACGACTCACGTATCTGCTTTCGATTTTCAGCAAGTTAGAAAATCGGCATTTATTTTCGCGTTTCTAAGTGGCTACAGACGAAAAGCTATTAGGTGACTCATGATAACGGTACCTCATGCGAAATAATATTGTCTAGCGCGCTCTTGTTCCACATTTCGATTATCTTTTATCTATTTGAAAATATCACATGTAATTACTGTAAAATTAGTGGTATTTTTAATTTCATAGTGATTAGGCCTCTTAAGAAGTTTTGTTTGTATGCCGTGGTATTTGGTCAATTAATATTGAAACCGGAAGTGACAGTTGATTTGTACCACTTCCGGTTTTAGTAGAGAGATTAGAATGAAGATGGAATATATTTTTGGGATGTTTAATTAACTGCAGATAACCTTCTATTGTTATCTGTTATCGTTTTTGCTTAAGAGTCCTCATCCCGGCGAAATTAAAATACCGCTAATTTTACAGTAATTATGTGATATCTTCAAATAGATAAAAGATAATCGAAATGTGGAACAAGAACGCCCTAGACAATATTATTTTACATGAAAAACCGTTATCACGATTAGTGTTGCCACGAGACGAGACGAGACGAGACTTTAGACTGTCTCGTCTCGTCTCGTGCAAAGCATGTCTCGTCTCGAAAAAATGTGATCGTCCCGTCTCGTGTCTCGTCTCGAGAGGTTCTGTCCCGTCTCGTCTCGTTTTGTCTCGTCTTGTCTCGTAAAAATATAGCAGCATACCATGGGAACGAAAGTAAAATGTAGCAGGCTGCACCATGCTAATCAAGATACAACTAACAAGGGAAGAGAGGGAGATTATATATCGAAGTGGAAGATGGTTTACATACCAATCGAAAGCACTAATGACGCCTATTACAAAACTGTAATAAAAATTTTCCGAATGCATATACTGTGCGAGTTATATGAATATACAGGGTGTCCAGAAAATCCATTTCCACCCCTTGAAATCGCAAACGATAAGACAGATGCTAAAACTGAAAAACACGTTTTTGATCATTATAAAAGTACAATGTATCAAAGCAAACATTGTTGTCCCAGGGCCACCCGCAGAGTCCCAGGCGGCATCCAACTCGAAAATTACAAAAGGTAAGGGGGTCAAGTAGTATATCGTTCGAAACTTCTTAGGAAATGAAAGAAGACGAACAAGTCCCAACTCTCTAAAATTACCCTGTGCAAAATGGCGGCCGGTCAAACTGTCAGCAAAAACGTCATTGTAGAGTCTATGGCCACCCTCCAAAGAAAGAAAAAAACTGAAACGGTAAGACAGATGTCAAAAAAGAAAAAGATGTGTGTCATCTTTTCAAAAGTACAATGATTGAAAGTAAAAATGTTTGTCACAAGGTTCCAGACGGGGTCCTACTCAAAATTTTCAAATGGCAAATATGGTCAAATAAAGCTGTTGAGAAATAAAAGAACACGGAACAAGTCTCGATCCTCTAAAATTACCCTGTGTAAAATGGCGGCCGGTCAAAATGTACATCTTCACTTCGATTTTCTGAGCACGTTCACTTTCCATTTTGCAATCGGCACTTGTTTTCATTCTGAGACATTTGTACGTATTTACTCTTCCTGGTGCAAAGAATTCTTTCGTTTGAATCATTTTATAATTGATAAACCAGATAACGAGCATAAGTACCACTTTTGTGCAGTCATAAACATAAATAAGTAGAGGTAAGAGTCTTTACTTCTGATGGCTCCAACATCTACTTATTTATGTTCGTGGAAATACATTATATGTTAACTAGTCAGTTCTATACTCAAAGATGTCAAATGTCGTTTCTTTTCTTTATGTGTTAATTTGCTTTTATTTTATTATTTTTTTCTTTATTTAGATATTATTGGACTTAAAGAGCAGAATCTCACAGTAGGGGCATTTCCTTTCTTTCCGTTGAGTACAAGAATTAAAGTGAAAATAAACTAAAACCCGGTTACAGAAAGAACAACTAAAATGCAAGATGTTTGCACAGTATTATCGTAGAGCGTCCATACTTGTTCTATATGTTTTCATTTAATAACAGCTTTAAACGATGTGCTACTTGACCTTTCTTGCCATTTGAACAATTTGAACATGACCCCGCCTGGGACATTGTGGAGGACCCTGAGACAAATATTTTTACTTCCAATCATTGTACTTTTGAAATGATGACATGTTTTCCTGTTTTGACATCTGCCTCACCGTTTTAGGATTTTTTTGGGGGTGCCCATCGACTTTACAATGACGTTTTTGCTGACAGTTTGACCGGCCGCCATTTTGCACAAGGTAATTTTAGAGTATTGAGACTTGTTCCGTTTTCTTTCATTTCCCAAGAAGTTTCGAACGATATTAAAACGCTACTTGACCCCCTTACCTTTTGTAATTTTTGAGTTGGACTCCGCCCAGTACACTGCGGGTGGCCTTGTGACAAGAATTTTTGCTTTGATACGTTGTACTTTTAAAATGATCAAACACATGTTTTCGAGTTTTGGCATCTGTCTTATCGTTTGCGATTTCAAGGGGTGGTAAGGGATTATCTGGACACTCTATATATCCATATAACTCGCATAGTATATGCATTCGGAAAATTTTTATTACAGTTTTGTAATAGGCTTCATTAGTGCTTTCAATTGGTATGTAAACCTCTTCCACTTCGATATATAATCTCCCTCTCTTCCCTTGTAAGTTACAAGTATTACCCAGAACACACAAGACAAGAAATGTCACGGTAGCTACACCGTGAAGCCTTCACCTCTGGTGTATGTGGTAGTCGGTTCGATCTCGGTTAGTGCCATGTGAGCTTTGTGGTGGACAAACATTAAATGTGTGTGGGGACCGCGGTTGCTCAGTGGTAGAGCGTTCACCTCTGGTGCTTGGGGTCTCGGGTTCGATCACAGCCCCGCCAAGTGAACTTTGTGGTGGACAAACACCTTGTGCGTGGGTTTTCTCGGGGTTCTCCCGTTTCCTCCCACTTTCTTCATTCCACCATTTCATTCATGACTCATCATCAATGTCTCCTTTAGCCTAACCGGCATAACCGTGGGACGTAAAACTCAAAGATTTCATTTCATTTCATTTTTCGAATATGTGTGTTTTCTCGAAGTTGTCTAGTATCCTATTACTTTCTTCATTCCACTAATTTTCCCATCATCATCCATTCGGCCAAAGTTGCCTAAAGGTCTTAAAAATAAATTCAAATAAGCTCACAAGGCAAGGACAAATAGTTTACAAGATAATATATCTCTGCTGTTAGTTGTCTGAGGCTTCTCGACCCTGGCTTCTTTTTTTTTCATTCTAAAACATTGAAATTTGTTTCACCAGTTTCAATACACGAATATACAGTAAATTGCTCATAGGTACGTCGAAGATGAAGACACTAATGTTAAATAATGTTTACACGACAAGCAAAGTTCGATGTAAAGGTGTCATCATCCCCGACACTATCAGCCCACTTGCTTTATAGTGTCTGTATATATATATATATATATATATATATATATATATATACTACAGAGAGAGAGAGAGAGATATGTGTGTACACTTTGATTTAATATATTCCAGCCTTTAGGTTTAACACTGTTAACCCATAACAATCCAAAAACTACTTTCCATTTTAGCATATATAGATTTGTTGCATTTTTTTTTTTAAAGCTCGGAACCAAATAATTTTATTCAGTAATGGAAAGTATTTGATTGAAATTTTATATGTTACTGCACACTAAGCTCTACTTAAAGTGCCATAGTAATGGGAGCTGAACGACACATCGGTCGAAAGAATGCTTGGGGCCAGTCTTCATCTAAATGGTTCAAATCTGTTCCCATAACCGCGGGGTGTGTGCTACTATGTGATGCTTGCCCCGTTTGTGTAACAAACTCATGACAGTACACCCAGATTAGCTAATGGCTAAAAAGAAAGTTGATTTTTAGGTGGCCATTTTGGATTAAAGTTCCTTATATTGTCGGGATCTATTCGCAATCATACAACGTACATCTTCATACCAAGCCGAGCGGTCTGCGGCGATAGACCATTGGCTTGAAGGCCCCGGGTTGAGTCCCGGAAGGGTCATGTGTATGGATTTTAACAACATTTGTTTTTTCGTACTGTGTCAGGCGGGGGGGAATCGTACGGGATAGAAGGATTTCAGTCTGAAAAAAATGGAGAGAATATCCTCCCCAGGATACTTTCATGGGAGTAAGGAATTAGTAAAAATATAGGATATACATTTTATAGCAGGTTTAAAAATATGGTTTGGGTATCCTATTTCTTTTCTGTTAATTATATTTTTCATTTGATCATTCTAATGATATTTTCTGCTTTCAACGGAGTTCCATGAATATTATACCAAATGTTCTTTACACTTATCAAGTTCGAAAGGTTTTATGCGCCTGTAAGAAAGATTCTAAGAAACCATTTCTGAAGATAGATAATTCAGGTCCTAATGAATATTATTCAATAGGAAAGGGAAGTATTCCCCTCCTCTCGAAGCAGAGGGCAATTTCGCACTCTGGACAGATCAAACATTTCCGCGTAACAAAACGAAGGTCCCCCTGTAAAACTTCTTTACCTAAAGTGTTATTATTAGTATCATAAATTTGCTGAAAGCAAACAATTTGAAGGGTTCGTCGATAATATCTTTGCTTCTTTTGTCGTCCGCCCGCCTTCCAAACGAAGAGGTGAATTTTACAACATGACTGCTGTATAATAAGCGACCGATTCGTAAAATGGTAAAAGTATGTTTTTATGTGTGTGTGTATGTGTGTGTGTGTGTGAGAGAGAGAGGGGGGGGGAGAGAGAGAGAGAGAGATAAGACAAAATTTTAGTTGCAAGATGACATACTTCAATTGCCGTTTTCGGTTCATATAGCAAAAAGCAGGGGCGGATCCAGGACGGACTTCTGGGGGGGGGCGGTCGGCGGTAATACTGCTACTTTTGAGAGCTCCAAACTTGTTATGGATGGGTTTATTTATATATAAAATAAGAAAGTTTTCTCTTGTGGGGGGGGCGATCGCCCCGATCGCCCCCCTCTGGATCCGCCCCTGGCAAAAAGAATACCGCCACCAGAGAATAAAGACAAGTGTAGACCTTACCCAGTTTTCAAATTGAATAGATGGTGGAGGTAGTTCGGTTTCTTGACCTTGTAAAAATCTTCCCTGTCTTTGATTTTGTTTGTCATCATTCCAGCCAGAAATAAAAAAAATGAGAATTCCTCAGTTTACAGCAAAGGGAATTGGGGACAAGACATTAAGGATGATATTCCTGGAAGCTCATGTATCACGATTGTTTCATTCAATAGACAGAGGACACTTTTCTATGGAGGCTTTTCAACATGTTTTCTCACAAAGGGGATTTTCCTTTTGCAATCTATATGACCACTGGCAATTTCAATCTTGGCCATTCCCGCCAGCGTTTTCATTTTCGAGACACGAGACGAGACGAGACATTTCACGAGACGTCCCGTCTCGTCTCGTGTCTCGTCTCGTTTTCGAGACGGGACAAGTAGTCTGGCTCGTCTCGTGTCTCGTCTAAGAGGGCTCTGTCCCGTCTCGTGTCTCGTCTCGTTTACGAGACGAGACGAGACGAGACACGAGAAATGTCTGGTCTCGTGGCAACACTAATCACGATTTACTTATCTGCTTTCGATTTCGAGCCATTTTGAAAATCGGTATTTATTTTCGCGTTTCTAAACAGCTGAAAACGGAAAGCCACTAGGTGACTTGTGATAACGGTACCTCACGCAAAATAATATTGTCTAGGGCGCTCTTGTTCCATATTTCAATTATCTTTTATCTATTTGAAGATACCACATAATTACTGTAAAATTAGCGGTATTTTAATTTCGCCGGGATGAAGACTCTTAATAGCGAACAAGGTGCAAGTTATTTAGAATTTCTTTGAAGTCGCATCGAAAGATCTGTGATAGAAATGATGTCTCTCACTGCGCCAGAGCTCTCTCTCTCTCCTTGTCTTTGTTTCCCCTGGCAATATTTCAATAATGAACGAGAAATCGATATTAGTAGAGGGCAAAAGTAGGAATGGACGTTTTTAGCCATTGTCACAGGTGGTTGGATTTGTAGCCTCTTGCACCATATTCCATTGCATAGCGTTTTTGAGGTTGAAAGATTATGTTCTGTACTGTTTCAGACTTCTACAGTATTGAACATATCTGAACAAAAACTGATGCAACTCTACATCTAAAAACTTCCACGGTAACACTTCACAACGGGAGAACTAAACCTTAGTTGCAGTTCAGAATGTATGCGACAAAATTTTTAAGAATTATAAGTATAACGTTTTTGATGCGTTTATTATTAATTTTATCCATTGGCCTTCGTAGAATTTCATCAAGGGGATAAGGTTGTGCACACAACGACATGAGACAGAATTTTCGTAACAAGATTAGAAACGAGACAGAACTCAGCCAATATGAATACATAAAATTTCACTTTCATGAAAACATTTTTGAGATGAGGCACTCAGTTGTCTCATGTAGATCCCTAAAGAGTGTATTTAGGGGAGAGGGGAACTAAGGCATTTCATTTTCTTTCAGATCTACGTTAAGGCTTTTTTGAAATCTACACATCGCCCTTTTTTCTTGTTCCGTATTTTAACTGTTGTCCGAATTCGCACATGCATTACATCTCTGCAAAAGTCTTTTGAGGCTAATAAACCATACAGTTAATAAAAATAAAGTACATACAAAAAAAAGCCATTTTGAATTAAAGCAAAAATGTATGTTTAGAATTTCTACAAATGCACTGAAGTCATGGAAGGTAGAAATGAGAATGAACTAAAATGTTTAATTTATTGTCTTACTGTTGCGTCTTTTGGTCAGGGACGGATCCAGGATCGACTACTGGGGGGCGCGGTGGGTTGTAATAATGCAACTTTTAAGGGTTCCAAACTCTGGGATGGATTCTATATATATATATATATATATATATATATATATATATATATATATATATAATGTAAGAAAGTTTTCTCTTCTGGGGGCGATCGCCTCCCCCCCGGATCCGCCCCTGCCTTTAGGTTAATAGGAACAAATAATTACTGAAACCATAATTATGTAAAAGTGAAATGGTGAAATGAGAATATGGGAGAAAATGGGAGATTCTCGAGAAAATCGTACGGACACAATGTTATCCACCACAGTATCACATAGATTGGGATCGAACCAGGGACCCCTCATTCTAGAGCTTAGCGCTCTACTGCTGAGCCACCGTGCTGCCTTATTCAAGGTAGATATTCCAATATGAAGACTCTTACCTTCCAATCAGCGTACTTTGTATTTCACGAGGTACTACTGGTAGAGCATCCTACTACTTCACTGGTTCTGATCCCACTTTAAGGTTAGTATAAAGGGACAAGTTTTGCCGATAGATGGCACTACAGTTTTCGTATCTTTCCCATGTATTTTTTACCTTTCACGAAAATTTACAATTTCTCTTACAAATTTTCAACCTAGAGACTTCAAATTTTTAGAGAAGGAACTTCATAACCTATTAAAGGGAACAATCCGTGCCGATTTTTTATTTAGAATTTTTTTCACAGTTAAAACAGTTCCATTGTTAAAAGTTCGGGTATCCATTTCAACAATCAAGACATTTCAACAATAAAGAAAATTCTAAATAAAAAAAAATCGGCACGGATTCTTCCCTTTAATAGGTATATAGTTCCTTCTCTAAAAATTTGAAGTCTCTATTTTGAAATTTGTAAGAGAAATTGTAAATTTTCCTGAAAGGTAAAAAAATACATGGAAAAGGTACGAAGACTGTAGTGCCATCTATTGGCAAAAACTTGTCCCTTTAAACCAACCTTAAAGTGTAGGTTCGATGCTGACAAAAGACGTAAATATAAAACAAAAAAAAAAAAAAAAAAAAAAATAGTTCCATTTTGACATAGTATTCCACGAATAGATTACGGTTTTGTATCCTGAACATTAATCTAACCTCTAATCTCAATAGCACTGCGGGTAGTCTGTCAAGCGTGGTTGATGTCCATAATTACTTCTATAAGAGTACATGGAGAACCGATTTTTGATTGTCCGGATCTCGGAATCAACTGGATGGATCACCTCCATCAAAAAACTCCATTACTAGCTTTTGACCTTCTCTCTCGGACGGACACACGCACAACTAGAGCAGATATTTAGACGAGTTTTTAGTAAATCAAATTCCTTAATCAACAAATCATAATAGCCTTAATGCTGAAATGGGATCCAAACAATAACTCTTTTGTTTATTTGTTTAGAAGTTGCATATGTGTCACGTTAGGAGATAAGTGTTTCCGTTAGAAGAAGACAAACACAATAGGCAGAATCCGCTACTTAACACTTTCTTTACAGATGAAGTAAAGGTACACTCACACACACACACACACACATTTGTTTCAGTACAACGAACTACAAAAATGGTGGCCTTCAGGATTGATACATTTCTGAGTACGTGTGACGACTGTTTCCCTACTTCGCATCAAAGTGTCCAATGGGATTTGTGCGCATAACGTTTAATCTCATCCTAAAGTGCGTCAGGTTACGTGGTGTACAAAGGTCTTACCCTTCCTTATTTACTGTTCCCCACAAGAAAGAAAAAAATCGAGAGGCGTAAGGTCTGGAGAAAGTCTGAAGCACGAAACTCCATTGGTCTCCTGCGTTCTATCCACTGGCTTGTGGATTTTTTGCCTTGTGGTGACACAATAAATTCTACGACGATTATGGGGCCTTACAAATACTACGACGTGCAATCCAAAACAAAGGGCGTGTCATACTGAATAAGGGAATCGTTTTGCTTCATGACAATGCCCGTCCACGCTTTAACTGAAACTCAACATATCGCTTCGTTTGGCTGGAAATAACTTGATCACCCTCCTTACAACTCCGATCTAATGCCTGGTGAATGGCAGATGTTTCTTTATTTGAAGAACGATCTAGTAGTCAGTGCCACGACGACGATGATGAAGTCAAAAACGGCCGTGTTGCAGTGGTTGTCAAATTAAGCGGCAGACTTCCATGAGGGTGGTATTCGAAAGCTTGTTATACAATACGATAGGTGCCTTAATGTTAATGCAAAGTATGTAGAAAGCTAGATTAAGGCGCTAGCTTTGATGTAACAATAAAACTATGAAACTTTTGTTCAAAGCGGTACTTACTTAAAAACGCGCCTCGTGTATATATATATCTCATTAATGCGTGTATTAGCACCATGCTAGTGACATAATGAGAAGGTTAATGAAGTATATTTCGTTATCATCCAATGTGAATTTTTAAGTTTAGAAGAAAACAAGTTTTTCTTGATGCAGTGGAATATTGAATTGCTGAAAACTCTAAACATTTTGATCTCCTGTCGCGACAATCCTTAGGGGACAGAACATATCAACCGGCTTATTGCCTTTGAGGTATTGTGTGGTTCGCCGTCAAAGCTGGCATTCTATTTTAGACTAGAATTCGCTGCTTCTTTCTTTTCAAGTGATTTTCCATTTGTAATCACGATGCTGGATGGACGCCACAATGCCAATATAATCTGATGAATACGATCAGCCATCTTTTCTCTGACCCAGATCCGGCGTTGTTTGACTTTGCTGATCTCACGAGAAGCGAGCGGTATTCCAGTGCCTCTAAGGCGTTGGAAATATGCTAATTAATGTAGATTTAAAAAAAAAAGAAAAGAAAAAACTGAAAAAGAGGTAGCTTTACATTTTTAAGGAGTTTGGTTTACCAAAACTCCTACATATGCATATACCTTGTCTGTCGGTCCATCCGGGAGACAAAAAACTCAGGAACTACTTGACGAATCACTATCAATTTCGGTCAGAATGTAATGGATCAAAAGTTGGAAATAGAATTCATTTGATGCAAGCGATATTCAATCTGGAAATGGTAGAAATCGACCATTTCCGGTTTTAACATTGACCACTGTGTGCACCCAACGATTAAGCGTTCCAAGAATATGTGTTTTAAATTAAATGAAATCTTTCAGTTTAATGTCTCACGATTATGCCCGTTAGGCCAAGGGAGATGATGATTAAAGCAAGTGAATGATGATGCAAGAATTACTGGAATGGTAATGTGGGAGAAAACGGGAATACCCCACGTACACGGGAATGTTTTCCATCACAAACTTGTCCGGGGACTCGTTGCACCAGAGATACGCTCTCTACCACTTACCCACCGTGCCCCCAGGCCCGTATCCACCGGGAATCTAGGGGGCCGGGCCCTTCCTAAATTTTAGCTAGCCCCCTAGAATTTCTACTGTAGGCTGGCAAATGAACTATAGTATGGTGATAACTATAATATGGTTAGGTCGGGCCCTCCCTAACTTCTACCGCCCCCCTACATTTTTGGGCTGGCTACCGTCCTGCCCCCCAATATACGTTTTATTTTCGTCCTAAACTCTCTACCATCTCTCTAGAAAGTCACTATAACTTGCTGTGTCAATATTGGTTTACATAGAGTAAAAACGATAAGAGCGAGGTGTTTTTTTTAATTGATTTATCGTTCTAACAATAGTTATCCCCAGGGCCGGCTTTACCATATTTGCAACATGTGCATTTCCACAGGGCCGCAAATTTCGATGGGCGACAAAATCCGTCATAACTATATTATTTAAAATAAATATTTCTTGTTGGAAACAGACTTCACGATGATGATAGTTAAATTTACTAAGTTGACCTTCTGTTTGAATACTACGTTCATAAATCATGTCTAGGTCGCATTAGTTTAAGGTCACGTGCACAGTGCTAAAGCAAATGCTCAAACAAATCCCAGTATGGATTGATTATTATCAAACAGAAGAACTTAATTCTCGAACAGTAGCGAACATCTGTTCCATTTAGTTAGTTATCACAGTTTTGGTATAAAAACTAATGTTACCTTTGTCACAAACAAGTTCCTTATCATCGAAGGTGGAAACAATTTTTTTTTTTTTTTTTAAGTTAACAGATGTAGAAGGAAAATCAAGAAATAATGGTAAAAGAGCTAGTTGCACTGGAATTGCAAACTGATGTACATTGGGGTTGAAGGTCGATATTGAGTTCTATATAAAAAAATATATATAATCTTTTCTTCAGGTGTGTTCGACTGGTAAGACTTTCTGAGTGCGAATGTTCTTTCTCTCCCCTTCGTTGTTCATGATAGGGTAGCATACTTAAAATTGTGACTTTTAAAATTTGTTCTTTTTGGAAAAGGGGGCGGAAAATGATGCCATTGCGTGGGGCGTCAAATTGCCTAGGGCCCATCCCTGATTATCACCGTTCTTAATCATCTATTGAAACCGGAAACGATTTCTTTTGGTAATCAGTTCATCGTCCCAATAATATGTCCCATCTCCACCCAAACGTCTTTTCTAAAACCACCGATTTTAGTGTTAATTATAAAAATATCACATCGTAGAAACCAGACTTCATCACGTGGTGTACACGTGATACTTCTACTTGCTACAGATATGCAGTGAGAAATTCTAGAAGATAAAAGATGAATAGAAGGGAAGGGCCTGAACAAAATTACCTCTACACCTTCTACAGTACACATTATCCGTCAGGAAGGGTTATATCTTGTTGGTGGTCTCTTCATCATTTATGAATATTTCATTGAAGGGTGTATGTGACATGAGTAGACCACCCACATTCTTTTGAATAACGCTCACTGTATTCATATCCGCCACCTTTCTAAGATACGTTTACACATGTGTGTTTAGTGAGGGTCGGAAGAGAGAAAGAGGTGGAATAATGCTTTATGCGAGTGACGGTGATAAAGTCAACGACGAGAGTTGGCTTTCAACGAAAATTTTATTGCACACGTTGGAGAGAGAGAGTTAAAGCGAAAAAATGATCAATTTTGAATTCAGGATTCATTAATTTAACGTCAAAGACGTTTCCTATTTAAGAGGGTAACAAAATTAACTTTGGTTGTTATTGTTGCCCAAAGGGACATTTTAATGAAACATTTTAAGGGTTCTTGTTGCTGTATACATGTATAGTGCTTCTGGGTAATTACGTGTTTACTACACACGTTAAATCGTTTGGTTCCAAGTTTCACATGTGGTGGGAGTACATGTGAGTAATGTTGTTCATTAGAGGAGAAATTCCTCGTCTCAAAACAAGAGAGAGAGGCTTGCTTTCTCGTCGAGACGACACGAGACGAGACGAGAAATATTACAAGTGTAGTCCTGTTTTTGAGACAAGACCATAAAAGAAATTTCTCGAGTGTCGTCTCAACACTAGTTCATCCAATTCTTTGGCCTTAAACCCTGTTCTACTATTACGTGATTCAAAGAAACTATAAAGTGATGTTACGATCATAACAAAGAGCCATTTATCAGCTTTAGAGATACGCAAATCATTACACAATATGCTCGTAACGCACAAGGGTTCTGATCGCTTGTATATGAAATTAAGACAAAAATTCATAGTATAAATTTTGTACATAAATTTACGAAGCGAGACGAGACGAGACAAGACTTCAACAACATTTACAAGAACGAGGTGAGAAAACATTGTCTCGTCTCGCCTTATGGGCAACACTAGATGTGAGTCTCGTCTTGTGGGCAACACAAGATGCGAGTCTCGTCTTGTGGGCAACACTAGATGCGAGTCTCGTCTTGTGGGTAACACTAGATGCGAGTCTCGCCTTATGGGCAACACTAGATGAGAGTCTCGTCTTGTGGGCAATACTAGACGTGAGTCTCGCCTTATGGGCAACACTAGATGCGAGTCTCGTCTTGTGGGCAACACTAGATGTGAGTCTCGTCTTGTGGGCAACACTAGATGTGAGTCTCGCCTTATGGGCAACATTATATGCGAGTCTCGTCTTGTGGGCAACACTAGATGTGAGTCTCGTCTTGTGGGCAACACTAGATGCGAGTCTCGTCTTTTGGGCAACACTAGATGTAACTTAAATCCGTCGTTATAATGTAGATCTTATGTTTCTGAAAGCTTTGGTGTTTAAAAACAAGATAAAACATTAACCAAACTTTCCTTTGACACAGTCTACAGCTCCTGATTATTATACTGTAATTAAATACAGTTTAAAATTATGTGATTCATCAATACAAGTATGAATCCCTATGTGCGTAGCAAATCTTAGTGTGGCTCGGTGGCAGGGCGCTCATTTTTGTTATAAAGATTTTTTGTAGGCCGCTTCCTAAGCCAAACAAGCATCTAATGCAGTTATTTCAAACTAGATGCTCTGTAACGTCACAGTTTTCTGCTCCTATTCTCAGTAAATCATATAGAAAAAACAGGGAGTAAACAATAAATTTAAGATTTGTAGAAGACAGTGGTAGCAAGTAAAAAAAAAAGATAAAGCGTAGTCAATGGTCTTGGAGATCCACTATTTATGGTTTCATCTAGTAACATATATTCTACATTTATTTTATTCCATTCTACATACCTCGTTCCCTCCCCTCGTTGCTCAACTTGTTCTTTGTATCCTCCTAAAAGCCCGCTCCTACGTCATAGATCGGCCACTTGTAAATAACTGCTCTAGTGATCAACAGCATTATTATTATTATTATTATTATTATTATTATTATTATTATTATTATTATTATTATTTTAAGGGAATACCCTTGTTTCCTCGCATCGTCCTGTCCTATCATAACCCTAAATAATATTTACTCCTAGTTATCATACATTTACTTTAGCTGTCAGGACATGCTTAATGGGATGTTAAACAAATAGTTAATAATAATCCTTGGCATAGTTGCGTAAACATGTAGACGTTAATATTTGTATATTCCTAATCCTTCTTATAAACGGAAAGGCGCCTCAGTCGATCACGGTATTTTTTCAATGGTTCACATTCAAGTTGTCGCTAGCTGCGCTGACACCTATTTGACGCCAAGAGATGCCGCTAGTATACTGGCAATTTGCAGAATAGAGGGATGCTTAGGGGAAAACTAGCAATAATAATAATAATAATAATAATAATAATAATAATAATAATAATAATAATAATAATAATAATAATAATAAAAGATAAAATCCTAAACAAACTGCTTTTTGTATCTTAAAAGAAGGAAACGAAAAATCTTGTACATTGCAAAGGAAATATTTAAAAAAAATCCTGCAACGACTTATCCCTTGTGTTGGTAATAAAGATATATCAATTCCTCTCTGCTGTCGTCATTTTTCACTTTTATTAGCCGTTATTTTTTATAAAGCGTACTACGAGTTTTTCACCCTCATAACATGGGGACTGTGGAAACAAACACATTCTTTGTCTTCTTCAGCAGTCTACTGAGACTTCTAATTTTTCACTGAAAAGGAAAAGGGTCGTAATCTACTATATTTGTAAAGAACATTGTGTCTACTATGAACCCAAATAGAATAGGATTACATACTAGTCTTTTTCAAATTTTATTGGACCTTAAGAAACGAAACTATGTATGAACAATGATATAGTAAGACTTACTTTTGAAATGGATTTCCTAAGTGGGGGGGGGGCATTCCTTTCAACGTTCGTGAAAGTCTTCCCTCCTCGTAAGTCCTCTTAACATGTGTCTGCACAAAAGTAATTTCTACATTTAAATTTTCTTGGTGACTATTTCCAATAGGGAGCCATGCAGTATACCATTAGCGTACGAATTACCGGGGGGAGGAGGTGATAAAGGGATTTTTCTCCTCAATCATATTTTAGTACCCGCCAAGGAAATTTACTGCTAGCGATGCCTGTTTCCCCTTCAAGTCTTGTTTAATAATAAAAGTCTGAATTGTTGTCAGATTCCACGACTTTTTGTCTCTCTATGTAACTTTAAAATTCTATCTGTATGAAAGATGGCTGTTTATTCACTGTTGTCCTCTAATTTTATACTCTCAGCTAACCACAATATACACATTCTATCCGCCTGGTTTCACCGTTGTCCAGTTTAACTATTTTCTTGTGCCTATAGTTATCACTTGCAGTCGTATTCTCATACCCTTCAGTTCGTTGTAGGATGTGAATTTGGATAAACTAACTACATTTATAACGAAGTCAATGCAATGGTTTGCAAACTTTTTACATTATATATATATATATATATATATATATATATATATATATATATATATATATATATATATATATATAATGTAAGATGCTTTCAACCCTACACTCAAACAAATCAGGAAAGATTATGTGTATCTTGTTCTATTATTGTTGTGAGATAATCATATTAATATGTGTTGGAGGACGGAGAGGGCGTCGTTGTTGCATTGTGAGTTACTGAACCTTCAGACTTTGTTTTGTCCTGTTTGATTTCGTTTTATCTGCTTCCCCCTCCTGTATTAATATACTAATTGGCACACTGAGTACCACATTGTACTACTATAATACGTATGTCTTGCACTTCGACAAAATATATTATTATTCATGTGAACGTATGGGAGGAGGAATGGGGATCAATAATAATATGTGGATTGGGAAACAACTTATGCTAGGATCTAGGCTAGCTTGTGATCAATAATTGTTTTGACTCATTAAAGTGCATTATATTGTTACATTACATGGTCTTTGTTATGTAGTTGTATATTCCTCCTCAACTAAAACTTGATCCAGTAGGTGGAACACATTTCTGTCACAATTTTGTTGTGATGTGTACCAGGCTGGAATTAGGCGGAAATTGTTGTAGTTATCGCAATCAGTTCGCTAGGTCAATGTGACATTTGTTGTGGAAAAATTTAGTTTATATACAGATATATAGTGAAGAGGATCATGTGAAGCTAAAGACTAATGGAGTGAAAGCTACATATCCTTTCGTCGTAGGCAACCGACAATGCTTTGCTGTTTTACTGGTTGCATAGAAGCAGAGGAGTCATGAGTCATGTATTTTAACATTTCGTTAAAGTTAACCGTGAAAATGTTAACGGATTAGCTCCATTAATGAATTTAGCTGAGATAATCGATTTAGCTGTCCACATACGTGACCTTAATAAAAAGATAGGATGTAATTTCTAAGCCTAAGGGCTAAAGTCAGCAACTAAATAGAACAAGTTTCACATTAATGGTATTGTAAATGCGTGATGTACTCATATACAGCAAGTACAGCAAAAAGCTTCCATATAGGATATTAGATCTTTGACAAACGGTATTAAAAGTCCTTTTTTAATGTATGTTTACATTTTTTGGTAATATGTATCCAGGATGCTAGTAACATATGTAATACAGGTGCATCACGGGAAAAATAGGACGATTTAAAAATAGGTTGTACTCCAGTAATGTGTTCGGTATTATAATAAGAGAATACAGCATTATATGGAGTTTGAGAGGAAAAAACATTCATTGAGTTTATGGCAATATGCGCGGTGGCTTCATCCTGTTGAGACCAAAAATTTCTTGCTAATCCTTCATCTCCGTAATGTTGGTTCTAAGAAGGCATTGAACTGCTCGAGTGTAGCGAACTGAAGCTACCTAGTTAGTGTTGATATTGTGAAAAAAAAAAGTACAGACAATGATGCCGCACGCACCAATAGCGCACCAAATGGTGACTTCCGGAGTGTGCAATTGTCGTTCATACATTTCACGAGAACATACTAGCGTTAGATTCCGGGAACGCTGCGCGTGTACTGCTGGAATATAGAAATGTGAAAATGAAATGAAATCTTTGAGTTTTACGTCCCACGGTTATGCCGGTTAGGCTAAAGGAGACGGTAATATAGAAATGTGTTCCATCACTCATAATGATGGTCATCTCACGTTTGTCGAAAATGGAGAACATGTTTCTGCTTAGGACTGAACGTTGTTGATAATTCCCTTCGTGTAACTTCTGCACGATCGTTAGTTTGTATAAATGGAATTCCAAATCCTTGTGTAAGATTGATTGAATTGTGGATTCGTCGAAAATTGATTCCCGATCAAGTTCAATGTCCTTACATATATTTCTGCCCAGTACCCTGATTCTAGTTATCCATTGGAAAAATGTTCATTTTATGTGAAACACCGTGTATGTAAAGTTTCTGATACAGCTTTTTTATTTAAGATTTAAAAATACAATCCGTGAACACTGTAACATTTTGATTGTGACTGCAGAAAAGTTACAAATGTTAGTTACAGTTTTTATATGCAGTAACTATTCTGAAATTATTACACTTGGTCAAAATACTGTTAGTATTGAAACATAAAGGTCTACATCTCATGAAAATAATCGCCTCGTCCTTGATTCTTTAGAATACGTAGAGGCAAAAGCTGGAGAGTAATGGATATCACGTTTCTAGTAATGGATAGTTCGACAGTTTGTGCGAATGCCGTCTGTATGAAACTGAGAAGTTATTTTCGGCTACCACAGTGCTGCATGTGCTATTTTCCATTCTGGATGATTTGTTATTTAAAAGTGCAGGTGATAATACTGCTGAAAATTGAATCTTTAAATTTATTTGCATGAGAGAGAGAGGGAGGGAGGGAAAAGATACTGTACAAGCAGTCATATGTAGCAAACAGGCTACAATGCATCATCCTAAAGCGGAAGTTGTGGAAACTAGCCACGAAGAAAATAACGTACGAATCCTATTGAAAGTGGTGACGTAACTGCACCTACTCAAATAGGTTATTTAAGCTCATATATATATATATATATATATATATATATATATATATATATATATATATATATATATATATATATATATATATATATATATATATATATATACTTTATGGATATATATTAGATAGAAGTATACGTCAGTATATGGTATACATATACATACACCGTATAATGTGAACTTATTTCTTTCATGGGATATCATCCAAATAGAAAACAATCCAACGCCGTTCTCTTACAGAATCTACTAACGTACATAATGGTTTAGTTTATGCTCTTCGATTTATGAGTTTATTCTACAGACTCGAGTTTGATACGAGGCGTGTCCGAAAAGTAAGTATAGTTTTTTTAAAAAAAAAAATACTAAAACAAGTTTGTTCAAGCCAAATTTATTTTTAGATCAAAGAGCACAGCTTAAACTCTTTTTCGACATAGTTTTCACCAATGTTCAAACACTTATCAGAGTGGGTGACCAACTTGTCCAAATCTTCCTCAAAGAAACATCCCGCCAGTGAAGACAACCATAACTACACAGCGTTTTTTCCACTCCACACAAAATAACCAAAACTCAACCGTACTGACGTCAGTGGAGAGGCGATAAAACAGTGAAATTAACGCGGAACGCCGACACTAGAGCTACGGTAGCGTTCAAACTAAACAGTGCGTACTAGTCGGATACTGGCAGCATATTTCATTGAGGAAGGTTTGGACAAGGTTGGTCACCCGCTCTGATAAGTGTTTGAACATTGGTGGAAACTGTCGAAAAATAGTTTGTGTATTCTTTCATGTAAAAATAAACTTGGTTTGAAGAAACCTGTTTTAGTATTCAAAACTGTACTTACTTTCCGGATACCCCCCGCAGTTTGACATTTCTCATCTTGGATACTTTCGTGGAACATTTACACAGGTACTATTCCAATATCAGTGGTAGAGAAGTCGTATCTGAAGTGGAGGGATGTAGATCGGTTCAGTGGCGCCGATTTCTGTATAACTATGGGGAGGCCCCTTCTGATACGTGTTTTGTTGTCAGAAATCCTCTAACGAGAAATTAATAGTAATTTAAATGCTAATACGGGAGCTCTTGGGGTGTTATCCCCCAGGATCGGCGCCGATGGGGCTGTCAGTCTGTTGGCTGTGTACAGAATAGAATTATTTTTTCCGCCTTTGTTGTTCTTCAATAATTTTATTTGTTTCGATTTATCATATTTTTAGCCTACATCAAATGAGACGGGATATTATTCTCCTATTAACGAAGGTCGAGATTCAAATGGTACAGTCACTTTTTTTACTGAAAATATTAACAAGAAAGTAGTCTTAAACGTTATTGCTGAATAACATTAAAATGTGTTGGAGAAAGTCAGAAGTATTTCCCTAAATAAGCAAAAAACTTTAAAAGCAAACCAACTCAGAAAATACTTCGTTTTATTGAGTAATGTATACCGAGGAAAGTAGGCCTACATCGAATTTCGGGTTACACTGTTATTGAAATTACACAACCCATTATACTGTAGTAAGGGACATCGTACTTACCGTAACCAAAGGACCTCTACTATTAAAATTCTTCAGTTGGTCTCGTTAATTAACCTGCCATCATCAGTGTTCGAAATATAAACGGTGGGAAGTGGAGATTTCTTCCGCTTGCTTTTTTTTTTTTTTTTTTTTTGAATTTGAAAACTTGGGTAAGACTTACTGCACGATAAGTTAATATAATGTGTGTAATTGTGATAGTATCTCAAATATTTCAACCCCACATTCAACTTTTACAGTTTCTGTTTCAGAATGTAACTCTGAAACGAAACGATCTCGGGCTTCCCATTACTAAGATCCGATAAAATTTACTTTCCCAAGACTTTGCGAGATTTGTAACCCACAACCCATTATACTGTAGTAAGGGACATCGTACTTACCGTAACCAAAGGACCTCTACTATTAAAATTCTTCAGTTGGTCTCGTTAATTAACCTGCCATCATCAGTGTTCGAAATATAAACGGTGGGAAGTGGAGATTTCTTCCGCTTGCTTTTTTTTTTTTTTTTTGAATTTGAAAACTTGGGTAAGACTTACTGCACGATAAGTTAATATAATGTGTGTAATTGTGATAGTATCTCAAATATTTCAACCCCACATTCAACTTTTACAGTTTCTGTTTCAGAATGTAACTCTGAAACGAAACGATCTCGGGCTTCCCATTACTAAGATCCGATAAAATTTACTTTCCCAAGACTTTGCGAGATTTGTAACCCAAAAAGACCAATTTCGTATTTTCTTCGTATAGGTACTATTTTTTTCCTTTTTGGATCAAAACATCCAAATGTCAATAATAATAATAAAAAAATCATGGATGCCTTATATCTGGAGGACTACATATAGTGTAGCCAAACCCAAACTATCATTTAACTCAGTATGATGTGCTTATTCCGTAGAAAATACGAAAACTTGGTTTAGGGGCCGTTCAAAAATTTTGTGGCCCCTAATCGAAAAACGTAATTTTTGGCCAAGATCGGATTCTTTTGATCCATTTATTTTATCATTCCTAAAATTCTTGTTTTCTTTCTTTTTTAGGCTGTCTTCTTCCGACTTTGTATATATACACTATTCTGAATATAAAAATATTTTATACTGTCACAATTTGAAAGGAAATATTTTCCTAAGAAATTAATTGATTTAAGCGAATAGGTGTGATCGTAAAAGAATATTAGATTGATATACTTTGTGTATATTGTTCATTTATCTTTCTTCCGAAATTTTGAAGTATTCATTTAGTACATCGTCGTATCAAGGTTTCCTCAACTGCTGAGATCGAATTTATTATAAGCTCATAGTAAACTTCATAGAATCTTTAATTTGGACAATAATTTAAAAAAAAAAAAGTTTGAACACTTGCCTTTTTCTCAGTGTCGTAACCTGTCGGAGGGAGAGCCTACTTCCAGATACTTTCTATGATACAATATGAATATGAATGTATAAATATAGCGTGGAATAGGTTCACCATATTCAAGAAAGAAAAAAGTCTTAAATGAGACGAAATGTGATCTGAGACTATTTCAGTAAAATGCCTAATATTAGGGCCATAGACGGAGCTAGGAATTGTCTCTTAGGGGGGGCAGACCTTTTAGTCGGTCTCGGAGGTTTTGGTAGGTGGCCATCTTATAGGTGGCATTCTTATTTTTTGTCAAAAAGTTGAAGGGGCAATGCCCCCCTAGCTCCGCCCATGATTAGGGCCCTCAGAAATAATATGTATTCCTTAAAGCTTTAAGTTGTCTAATATTGTCCCCTCATTTAGCTAGTGAAGTATGGAATAGATAGACCATACCATTTCAAAATAAATATTATTTAAGGTACTGCTGCTGTCCCATAATCTGAACAAAATGTATTTCCCCTAAGATGAAGCATAAATGTAATCTGGATCCTGCTTCAAATAAAACGCCAGCTGAAACTCCTAAAATAAAAAGTTAAAGAAAAAGTTTATTAAGATTTTAAATTGTGTCAAACATGTACTACATTATTTGTGATAAATGTTGAATAAAGGTAACATCTAAAAATTATACATGATTGTTATATACCCCCCCCCCAAAAAAAAATGGGGTGCTCATGTTACGAATAGAACGCTAATATATCACCTACGTAGTCTTAGAACAAATACTGTCCCAAAGTTTTAAGTACATGATACAAAATGATTAGAGATATTTTAATACCCTAATAACATGAGTTACATGGATACATTATGAACCAGAATCACAAATAATTATTCAAAATGACTACAATTAGCATGCATACACTCCTTAAGTTTTTGTGGCCATTCATAAAGTGTTACGCAACACGTCAAGTGGAAAATCTGCAGCTGCCTTCCCAAGAGACCCAGTGGCGGCTGTAGCAGGTAGGCTGGGTAGGCACAGGCCTACCCAAAAAGTTTAAAAAATATATAAACGCTAAAAGATACAATAAAGAGTAAATATATTTTCCACTATTTATATGGTAAATAATTATTTAACAAACAGCATCAGCAACTATTATAAAAGTAATTTCCTACTCTCATTAATCAATTAAATGTGTATGTGTACTAAATATATTCATAAGCGAGGAAGCGGGCCTACCCAGAATTAAAATCCTAAAGCCAACCCTGAAAAGACCGCTTTAAACTTTCAATTTTGAGCTATCTCTTCTTGAAAGCCATCTCCTGAAGCTTGGATCACAATTTGTAGTCCAAAGGGTTTAGGTCCGGACTTGAAGAAGGCCAATCTGAGGTTAAAACGAAGTCCGGAACATTTGCCTCCAGCCATAGCTGGGTTGTCCGTGTTTTGTGTATTGGGGCTGAGTCCTGCTGGAAGCTCCAGTTCTGTCCATGGAAGAGGGTCTTAACTAGTCTCTCAAGCACTGTGTACTGGTAACTTTTGCTGACATTTTGACCCCTCTGGATTCTTGATGCTTTTTCCCAGGTCACTGCTTAACATGCGAGGCATAAACGTTTTTGATATCTTTAGCTCACGAGCCATAACTGACTGTTTTCCAACTGGATTTCGTCGACATGCACCGGCACTTCTGTCACAAGTTCCGGTATTCGTACTGTGCATGTTCTTTCTTGCACAAGCGATCTCTCACAGTTCCAGTCTCAACAAAGCATTGGATGATGCGGTAAATGAATATTTTACTGATTTTCAGCTTCTGGAGGACTCTAAAAATCTTCCCTGGTGATTTTCTATCTTATGCAGCGCTATCACGGACACACGATTTTCATACTCGCCCAATTCCATCTTGAACACTTACAACTGACACCCTAACACTTCTTCAGCTCATCCAGAAATGACCGCTCACGATATCGCTTTTGACGTCGCTCGCTTGTATGGGCGAAAGTACAGCCACTTCAAAACTTGGTACAGTATTTATGGTAACACTAGGTATATTATTGTTAATTTGATTTATTTTTAAAAGGACGCTCAAATAATGCTTACCCCAATAAAAAAAAAGACCAAGTTACGACGCTGCTCCTTTTGAAAATGAAATGAAATTTTCTAGTTTTACGTCCCACGGTTATGCCGAGTAGGCTAAAGGAGACGGTGATGATGAGAAATGAATGAAATGGAGGAATGAAGAAAGTGGAAGAACCCCGAGGAAACCCCCACACACGGTGAGTGTCCACCACAAAATTCACTTGGCGGGAGAAGGGTTTGAACCAATGACCCCATGCGCCAGAGGTGAACGCTCTACCACTGAGTCACCACGGCCCCAGCTGCTTCTTTTGAAAAGTTGTAAATGTACATACGTACAATTACGCGTAATATGTTTTGAGACATAGACTTGCAAGAAGGAAATAGATTCCAAAAAAAAAAAAAACGTATAATATATTTACAATTTGCTGCAGATGTATCTGAAAGTAAACGAATGTGTTTTTAAAAGAGAGGTTGCTCTTAAAATTTGTTTGAACAGGGCGATATGCACAATAAACGAAACCTTGAAAAAACAGTCTCTTTGGGAAGAAATGCAGCAGAATCGAGTTCATTTTTAATGTTGATTTATTGGTATTGATAACAATCTACAAATCATTACATTGCCAACATTCATATACCTAGATATATTCATTCAGTGTATCTGTTAGATTATTTACATTTATTCTATTAAGACATAGTTCTGTTATCTTCTAATTTTTGAAATTCTTCTGAAGAAATTCCATTTTTTCCATTTTTAAAAAAATAGAAAACAATAACATGATAGAATGTTGTTGAAATGTAACATCAATTTGTTTAACATCTCCACCCCTACCCCCCGTTATTATCAACAAAAAATTGGTAAACCTCTGTTAAAAGTTGTACTCTCTTTCGGTTGCATTTGTCAACAAGATATTGAACATCTTAAATATTAAATATTTATTAAAAAAATGATTCTATTTTTATTTTTTGTAGGGTTGTATATACTACAAAAATATATATGGTATTGAATTCATTTGACTACATACCTTCTCTATATTGCCTGTATCCTTTTCTTCTTTTTCTCATTGGGGCTGCATGACTAATACGGTTATAGGGATGCTTTTAAGTAAGCATATTCATCTTAAAAGGGGACGACAGACATGTGAATAACGTATGCTTGTGAGTATTTACATATTATTATTAATAATAAAGAACTAGTTGTACGGGGTAGATTTCGTATCCTAGGCTCACTTTCCTGCCTGCTTGCAAGGTTTTCAACTAACCCTGATTCTAGCATGTAGTAAAAAAAATTACAGGATGTATTTTAGTTTTGTTAATATAATAGAAACGGTTTGTGTTTGGTTTATTTATTTATTGCATGATTTGTAGTTAAGAGACAGGCTTAAGAGGCCTAATTACTTCGAAATTAAAATACCGCTGATTTTACAGTAATTATGTGATATCTTCAAATAGATAGAAGATAATTGAAATGTGGAACAAGAGCGCCCTAGACAATGTTATTTTGCATGAGGTACTGTTATCACGAGTCACCTAGTAGCTTTTCGTTTGCGGTCATTTAAAAACGCGAAAAGAAATGCCTATTTTTTTTTAAAATGTTTGGAAATCGAAAGCAGATAACTGAGTTGTGATATCGGTATCTCATGTAAAATAATATTGTCTAAGGAGCTCTTGTTCCACTTTTCGATTATCTTTTGATCTATTTGAAGATATCGTATAATTATTGTTAAAATTAGCGGTATTTTAATTTCGCCGTGATGGGGCCTTTTAATTAGTCTTTTGTATAAAGTTCCGTTACTAACTGTTTTTTTTTTCAAATATTATTTCCATTATTAACAAGAACAACAAAAATTCTTTTATCGTTAATATGTAAATAAATTATGTTTACTGATATTAGCTACGAAGAAAAGCCATTTAAATTTCTGTTTCATTTTTTCTTTCTTTTTTGGTTTTTGTATCGTTCAGAATTGGGAGAAGTTCGTGAGGCAAGAAGAAGGGTACGAAAATCTTCGCAGGCAGGAAGGTCTCGCCGCAGTAGTATGGAAAATAAACGAGGTCCGGGAGTTAGTACTTCAGTCCCGTCTAGTGTTTCCTATAGTTGTACATCTCCATCACCAAACTACGTAAATGTAAATAGTGTCAGTGCAGAGCTAGATAAAATAACCTATGGTGGTAGTACTCAGAAACATAGTTCTAGACTAGATGCTCGTTTAGCTAGTGAAGATTTTAGAAGTGAGAGTAGATTAGGAGGCGGCGGGATAAATGATGAAGAAGTCAGTATACCTCCTGATGCATCATATTCAGGTTCTTATTTATGCACTTCCACTCCCAGCGACAAGAAAAGTAGTGGACCAGAGACACAATACCTTCGAGACGATGGGAAGAATGCACTCAATGTCACAAACGTGAATTCGTACATCGACGGCTCAGTTAGCGCAAACCAAACTGCAAAAGAGATTGACGAAAGGTATTTGGAAAAGGCGTATTCATGGACAATAAGTAATAACAAAGATCAAAAACCATATCATGTAGTTTCACCAAATGATCCCAAAAATTACGTATGTAACACTGATCCAAACTCAACAGACAATAAACTTAAAGTGTATGGCTCAGAAACACGAAAAGTCAATGAAGAAAATATGCCATGGGTTCAAGAAGGGATGACCAGAGCTACCATTCATTCGCATAACTTTTCGTCGCAAGACGATGGTTACTCCAATGGAAGGCATTCAGATAGTGGCTACGATACACTTCGCGCCGGCTTAGTGCCCGGGGAAGATACCACCACGTGTTGCGAAGAAGAGAATTCTTACAGAGTGGACGACTCCTTTGATTCTGATATTCACAACCAGCAACTCAAAGGCTTTGAATTAAGTGTTGGCAAATCTCAAGTTTTACCTGAAGTAGGTAATGCAGAAGAGAAGTGGAGTTTGTGGTATAAACGAGGCAAGGCATGTAGTAAACGAATTGCAATGGAATCTGGCTCCAATGAATATACTTTACCATCAAAGCCGAAGAATATTAACTATCAGAAGGATAATCTTCCCAAAAATATTGTTCAGGATAGAATAAAAGCATTTGAATCTGGAGTCAAAGAAGAAGTAGAGAAAGAGCATATAGCTGGTTGTGAATATAGTTGGGAAAATCTTCAAATGCAGGAACCACTAAAACTTTCACATTCAGTTCATCGGCCGTCAGAAGCTCATGTGTCAAACTTAAAATCAAATGACAATAGCAGCAGGCACAGTGACAATCGCAAAATAGAAGAACTAAGAAAGAGTAGCATGGAAAATTCTGGAAATTCGTCAATTATTGGCAATCTAATGAATGAATTTAGAGGTCTTCCGTCAACACAGGAAATTGCCAATCTTCGTAGTAGCAGAAGGAGCTCGTTGCGTAATTTTGCCTTTGGTGACTCAAACTCTTGTGATAAAAGGAGTAAAAATTCAAAAGAAGGTCCATATTCTGATGCTGTTCCAGTTGAATCAACAGCGACAATATCTACTGAGACAAAAGAAACGAGGTGTGTAAAAGACATTTTGGCCGACTTTGAACAGAAATCTCATTATGTGAAAGGTTTCCAGGAGTCTCATAGACATGCAAGCGTCGATGACGATAGAAGCAAAAGATGTACAAGTAGTGATACGGATATGCTACTGTATGATACATCTAGTGATCCAGGTGCTCAAGATAGTCAAACATCTCGTGGTGGAAGCCCAGAGAAACCTTCATTCTTAAGAAATAATTTCTTATCGAGAAATAAAAATTTAGAATTGAATACCGCAGCCGATTTAACTGACAAAGATGCCGATACCCAAGGTAATAAAAATTCTGAAGGAAGAAAGTCTAGTGATAGGTGTAAACGTGATGGTGGTGGAGATTCTGCTGACTTAGAAGTTATCGTGACCCCTGGATATCTCAGACTAAGTTTAGCAGAATCTCTTGAAGGGTCTGTTATTGGTCGAGAAAATTCGATTTTTTTGAGATCAACATCTAGTTCGCATCAAAATTCAAACGATGAACTAGACAATAAGGACGTTGAAGCAAATTGTCATCGAGAAACTGACAACAAAATGTTTGAACTACCACCAAATGGAGATTTCAATGCCAAACAAGATGAAATACTTGAAGAACAGTATGTACCCATGACACCATCACGGAAGCCCATTCTTGCTCCTCCAGAACCATTTTTGAATTCAAGTTGTTCTCATAAACGAAGTTTATCAGCTTCAGAAACTGTGATTGTGGAAAACTTGTTTGCTAAAGCTCAACTCGAAGAGAGTACATATGTGGAAATGACGGAAGATCTATTTCCTCGTTCTGTTCTCGCCCCAGATAAGGACACAATTGCTTTGCCCAAGTTAGACATACAAAAAACTAGTTCATCTGAATATACTTTACCTAACTTGAAACCTGAATCTCCAAGATATTGTGAAATCCCAGACAAGGAAGAAGCTTCACATTACGAATTCCTATACCATGCTACCTCTCAATATGAACCAGTATATATGGAAGTGTGTCCAATTTTGGAGGCTTTAAAATTGGAAAGCAAAGAAAGTCAAAATGAACCAGGTAATGTAGTATCTGAAAACAGAACTGACAAGCAGTGCTCTTCTTTTAGTAGTTTAGATCCAACTAAAACTCGAAATGGAAATTCAAGTGAAAATAAAGACTTGGATAATTTACCAGCACCTCCCCCACCACGAAATTCGCTTCCTGATATTTTAACAGTTTCTGCACAGAAGCATAAATCCGATAGCTCTGATGCCGATGCAGATGATGAAGCGTCGAAAGATTTAGATTCTTTAGATACGCCACGACATCCACGATTTAGTCTGTCAGATACTTTTAGACCTGCTTCTTATTATTTGGGTGCTAGTAATCGAATTGGCGAATCAGAAAACCACGATTCGTCTGATAGTGATTTAGTATCGCCGCCTCCGATTCCTACTAGCCCACCTCCAATGGACGACTTAGATGAATGCTCCAGCCAAAAGGGGCGTCTTGCTTACGACTCACTAGATTCTCAAGATATTCCACCAGATCAGTTGGATTCTTTCACTTTACCGAAAGAAGCCATTCCCCTGTCAGACAGTGAACTAGCCTGTTTAAGGAGACACAAGTTGGAAAATAACACTTCTTCCAGACGTGCATGTAGTACTTCTCTAAACTTGGGAAGTTCTGAAGATGACCAGGTGTCTACTAAGTTTTCCATAGCCGGAAGAATAGACTGTGGAGATTGGGGTCAAAATATGGATCAAATAGGTAAAGCAACTAGTGAATCTATGCAAATGGAACAAGGCAAAACTCAAACTGCTGCTGGTAACGTAAAAGAATCCCCACATACTTCATGCAAAATTGAACCTCAACTAAATAAGGAAGCAACAGGGAGTGAATCAAGGGAACAGAGTGACGATTGTATGCCATACAGTGAACGAAAACGAGCCAGCAATGTTTCTAGTGCAGTAAAATCCAGCGAAGTCTCAAGAGGACAGTACGTTAATATTGATCCAACATTTAATGGTACTTACCAAAAAGATGCAAAATTATTACATAAAGGAAGTTCTAATGAATCTTTATTGCAA
The DNA here is from genome assembly GCF_964235325.1 of Thermobia domestica. NCBI lineage: Eukaryota > Metazoa > Arthropoda > Insecta > Zygentoma > Lepismatidae > Thermobia > Thermobia domestica. The sequence continues at coordinate 72,285,614 of NC_137467.1, read as the reverse complement.
CATTCTTTGGGAAATCCAGGGATGAGTTATCATGGCTTAAGTGATGGTACAGTGGGAAGAAATATTCCATTTCACATTCATCAGGCTAAATCTCAATTAACGAAGAATAGCGTGTCACAATCAAAACCTCGAGATATTTTGGAAACCAAAGATCATCTGCACCATGCTGAAACTGCCGCTGTTGAAATAGTAAACAGAAGTGAATCAGCTTCTGTGGTGAAAACTTTGTCAGTGAACAGACAGGATAACTCAGAAAAGCAAAGCAGTTCATCACTACTTGACAAAGGCCCTCATTATGAAAATCTCCGTTGGGCTTACAATAAAAGCGTTAAAAACCACGCTACTTACTTTCCAGAAAGACTGGATGGCAATGTTACAGACTATTTGCCTCATAGACCAACAATTCCAAGAGATGGTCAAAGCAACGAAAATTCCTTTGTTCTTCCATCACAGAAGTTTACAGCTGCAACACAAAAACCAAATACTTTTATTCAAAGTTCTATGGCAAACAGTAGTCATCAAGTACCATCATCAATGGCTAATGCTATGTGTGGTATTGGAGCTCCTTATTATTATTCTGACCTTTTAAGAGGAGAAGAGGATGGATTTACGAGTTCGGCGTCTGAAAGAAGTGTCACTAGAGGCTCTAGTGCCGGAGCACAAGGACAAGGAAGTGCTTTATCACAACGAAGTCGACTGCATCAGCTTAATAACCAAAGAGATCTGGAAGCATCTAATAAGAGAAACGATATAGGACGTAAAGTTAATCAGATCCAGACACATTCTCTCCCACAACAAGAAGATTTATCTGCGGATCCCCGGACAAGCATTGACCGTTTGACTGTTGATCTCCGATCGTCCGTTGAATATTTAGGAGCGAAAAAGTCTGAAGACATTGACACCAAAAATATATATGAAGCAGATACCTTACGGAAAATAACACGAAGAAGGCAATTGCAAAGATATGGTGACCGTTGCCAAACTCCAGATATTGAATCAAAGAATGTGTATCCTGTAGGGCTTAAAGATAAAACGTTGACAGATTTTTCTGATACAGATAACAGTTTACCTCTGCAGAGTCGTAGGAGGAGCAGATCACTTGAAGGTCTACTTGATGATGGACCGCAGCCTGACTCTTCTGCTACTGTTGCCAACAATCGACAATTATCTTCTAACACTCAAAATCCTCAAGCACAGTTATCTATAGAACAACAAAGAACAGCGGAAATGAATACACGATATCCGAATTGGAACAATACGAACCCATCGTCTCAAAACACGGTAAATATGCGAAGTGATACACAAAGACAAAATTCTGGTGCTTCAGGGGAAAGTTCTACTTTGCAACACAACAGATCCTCAGGGTATCATCATTCTGAATCACTACCTACTGCTGAGGCAGCGACTGCGCAAAATGGTGCTTCATTTGAACCAATCAAGTCTCCCACGGTAAGTGCACCAACTGATACAAGTTTCGTTTCATGCGAAGGCGACGATATGTGGGAAGAAGACAATCTTTGGAGGGAGAATTTGCGTAGAGCTAGCATGCGCCATACAAGATCATTAGATAATTTGGACGAGAAGGACGAACGAAGACGTGGTGGAAAATCTGTGGAAAAGAGTGTACCAAGTAAACGCCCTTCAGGGAGACACAGCGCTGATCTGTTATCTAGTGAGAATGAACGACGCCCCTGGAATGAAAACGCGTCAGCGTCTCGAAGTATTGATAGATCGAAGCATTCTAGTCGAGGAACTGGTATTAGCAGAGAAGCTATTTATGTCAACCAAAACGTGTCTCATGCTCGATTGCGAAGAACACAAGAATATGAAGTTGATTACAGAGAAGGTAGAAAACGCCAAGAGACATCCAACAACGAAGATGATGAAGTGCGGTACGAACGACTTTCTAGGTACTCGGAAAGTTTAGAACGTAATCGTAGAGGACAGACTTACTTGGAGCAATACGTTTGGGACTCTGAGGAAGAAAAATTTCGTAAAGAAGATGGCAATAACGGAGCTTCAAATAATCGGCGTCCTTTTTTAGGCGAAAATTTACCTCCTTCTTTTGAAATAGACCGAGAGCATTTGAGACAATGGGACAAGATGTCCAGCGCTCCGTTACAACAAGGAACGTTATCTACGACAGGGAATTCGTATGATAAACGGAATTCCAAGGGAAGTGCCGATGATACTTTGCGTTCAGCACAAGGAGGATCGGAAGAACTTAGCCCAAATCTTCCACCTGAAACATCATCGTCTATGGATCAAGCTGGGAAACAATCCATCTCTGCACATAAAGAAGCTTCTTCGCGGTCTTCTAATAATAATCCAGAAGATACTCAAAGGAAACCAAATTCGCACGGTAAGTCTATTCATATTACTTAAATTTTGTTTCCTGTTGTATATATTGTACATATATATACATATTTGCCTTATTTTCTCCTCTAGAGGTTTAATAAACAACGAAGTTAATTTGTCTGTCTTATACCTCGTAACTAAATGGCCGCAATTCTATAATTGAAGTATTTAAAGATCCGAAAGATTTGGTTTACGATGATGATGATTGCAGGTAGTTTAGATATATAGGGTAGTTCAAAACAACACTGACAACGTTTGGGAGGTGATTCCTCACACCAAGATAAAACGAAAAGTATAGGTCAACCTGAGTGCAGAAATCCGTCATTTCTGAGTTGTAGGCTGCCGAAAACATGAAAAAAAAAAATGTCCATACCTCCAGTAGTATAGAATCTACCGTAGTCGGGTCAAAACTTCACTGAGGAACAAATATATGCGCTATCCAGAAATACATGTTTCAGAATCCTGCGATACTCGCGCAACAATTCTTATAGAGGGAGTTTGGCTGGCATATAATTTGAAGTACTAATCAACTACCTCTATGAAAACAGTTGTGGAAGTGCCGCAGGATTCTGAAACATGGATATTTGGTAGGGCACATACTAGTTCCTAGTAAAGTCTTGACCAGACTACGTTAGGTCCCATAGTATTGGAGCTATTCACGTTTAAAGTTCGTTTTTTTTTTTCATGCTTTCGGCAACCTATACTCCGAAATGACGGATTTCTGCAACCAAATTGGTTCATACTTTTTGTCTTAACTTGGTGTTAGGAATCACCTCCTGAACGTCGGTGTTGTTTTGAAACACCCTGTATTTGATTATTAAGGGTAACATTCAACGGGAAAACAATTGAAGTTTGAGTCTCTTATGACATCCTTCTAATATACAGTTGTAAAGCGTTGTAAATGAAATATTTTACATTTACATTATACAGTACAGTTTCAAGTGTATCTGTAAGGGTCCTGTTTTAATCATTGTCCATAACACAATTTACAACTTAACGGACTTTTGAGTTTATGGACACCCTTTTGTACAAATTAAACTGTTAAATAGAGGGTTTACTGTATTTCAAAACTTAATCGTCTTCATCTTCTGAGAATAACAAATTATAAGTTATACGTGTGTCTTTTCTTCTTACATATTTGATTTATTGAACATTTGTAGAAGTATCTTCTGGCAGATTTACGTGAAAATTTAGCAAACCTGAAAGAAGATTAACATAAAATAATCCATAAAATAGATCAGTGATCCCAACCAGTCCGCTTGTAAACACGAATTATTGATTTTAGGTGCACCTAAATACGAGTATATAATCAGGATTAGAATTTTTATGAGGCAGTTTTCATATATATATATATATATATATATATATATATATATATATATATATATATATATATATATATATAATATGAAAAGGAGAAATGTGGTAAAAGTAAGGGAAAGAGATAGCTGTATATAGAGAGTAGATCATATGCATATATTAGCTGCCACCACAGAAAGAAAGAAAAAAAAATAAAGCTGTTGTTCTTAACAGCATTGAGTACGTAAGTTATTACACGTATGTAAGGTAAAACGTCTTTGTAGGTGCTAAATCTTCCTCATATAGGTACAGCCATAGGAAGTAGTGGGGCAAATTTCATATTACAATTGTAACTCTGAGCAACTCTATGGATGTTTTAATGAAGAGTTACATGACTCATAGGAAAAGACTATAAATTTATACAGTGATTGCACGAACACAATAAAGAGTGTGTATCAACGTTTTTTTTAAAGATAACGCAAGTCCTTACACAATATATTTTTTTAAAAAATATATGGTTTCAACATTATGATATCACATCCTTTGTGGAATTCTAGTGACAGAAGGATTCTAGTAACTTCTAGATAAAATTAAAAAAAATATCAAGGCAAAAATTTTATACCTATATTTACGAAACGAGACGAGAAAATTAGGCTATGAGAATCGAGACGAGACAAGAGAATTCTTCAAGAGTCGAAACGAAATTACAATTCGACAAACATTTTACGAGACAGGGCGAGGAAACCTTATGTCTCGTCTCGTCTCTTAAGTAACTCTATAATAGCGGTTGTTGGATTTCATTTTCTTCAAGATTTTAGAATATAGTATTGAAAGGGAGGGGAAAAGGGATTATTGGTAGATTAAGGGAAAGATGGTCCTCAAATGGAGAAAAGGGAGCTGTAAAATTACCTTTATTTCTATTCGGAGGCAACATTTGATACGGTGGTTCTTCATGAAAACTCTTTCTTACTCTGGAGGAGATAGGACATATCTCAGACTGGGAGCAGGATTATTAGATACAGTATTCAAAATTACTACTATCTGCAAGATGGGCATTCTACCATCTAATGAGCATATTCTCGAATACCCTTCGATTACCAGCGGTTGTTCATGTGGTTCAGACCCTCCTTAAGCTCTAGATCCACGTGGCATTTAGCCTCGCTGCTGAAGGGGATGCTAAACCCAAATTCTATCCAGTCCAGTTTCAAACAACCTGTATATCTCCAGAACGGTGTGGTTTCACGTGTATATCGACATAGACTTTTTTCTTAGCTTGTCCTTATGAAATCCCCTGCTGAATTTTGGATGTATTTTACGTAACCCCCTGTATATACTGTTAATGCAAGTGGCTTGTTTTAGTAATCTTCAAAGAAGATATTAAGAACACTAACGATTGTCAAAGCAAATTAGAATTTGATGCTTGAATTGCCAACATGTAAAGGGATGTAGCCACTAAGGGAAAATGCCCCTCCCCCCACCTTTGTAAACGATATACTGGCCTCTCCAAATGAGGTTAATCTGTTAATATGTTACTTGTGTTTTAAAGTTATTTTATATTTAAATCAAATTAATAATGTTTGTAATAGACTGTGAAAGAACCAAGTTAAGCATAAATAAATCATGTCAGTACGTGAAAATAATTCAAACTGAAATTGATAATCCATTTTGTACTCTCGGTTGCCTGCATGCACATTGTTGCGAATTTATTACTACTCTATTGTACTCAATATAAGTGTCTGAGTTTGATCTTAATGAACTTTTTAAGAGCCCACATATACTCATATAAATGCAGTCAAACAAATATATTTCCATAAACAGTATTCGTTTCGTGTGAATTGCTTATTCGTACATTTCCTACAACCTTCAAAAGGTACCGTACTGAAAATATAATAACATATATGTAGTCTGAAAGTTGGTTTGCTTTTAGTATGTGAAAAATCCGCCACTCTGAAAAAGTCATGGCAGCCACCCCCTAGAAGAGCTTGCTAGGCTACACCGCTGCAACCTTGCATTGTATCCATTCTTTCATTTTTTGGTAATTTTCATTAAATCCCGAAGTTATGGAATGTAAGCTATGGTATGAGAATAATATGCGTATTGCGCAATGGAACGTTCTGTTTGCAGCAGTTTCTGCTTCTGATGTAAATATTTCCGCTTGCATACATTGGTTTACTTTTTTTTTTTTTTTTTGGTTAATCCTTTGTTGGGGAAAGCGCTGGTGGGCAAATGTTGAGTTTACTCAGTAACTGGATAAATTGCTTTTCCTACTGATTAACAGCAATATTTGGTTACTTAAAGGGAGAAAAGCTATAACGGTTAGGAGTATTAAACTGTTCTATTTGTCTATGTTGAATTAATTTCTTTCGCTTTTTTCAAAATATAGTTGAAGTTCTTGATGTTTTATAATATAAACATTTTTCTTATTGCACTATTTTATTATTTAAATGATATGGTAGGTATTTTTCATACATGTACGCGATCGATCGAACAGAGTAGTGATTTGAAATGACACAAAGAGGGTTATTTCATTAAATAAAGTTTGCTTGTTTTCTAATACGAGGGGTGATCAGAAAGTAAAGTTAGAAAGCCTGAAGTGAAACGCGTATAAATTATTGCATACAACAAATACAGCCAACATATAATGCATACGTTAGGTTATTTTTCGATGTAGTCTCCACATTGTTTGAGGCATTTGTCGCGTCGTGGGATGAGTTTCAATATTCTCTCTTGGTAATAATCCTGTCCTTGTTTGTTCAGTTACTTTGTCACGGAGGGTTTCACCTCCTCGTCTGAAGCGAAGCGATGGCTTCCTAGGTGCTTCCGAACGACATTCCCAATTCTGCCATCAGATGCCGTAACGTGATCTCTGTGTTGTCCTGAATCAGCTTCTGCACGCGAACTGTATTCAAATCTGTTGATGCCGTGCTGGGTCTGCCACTGCGCTCCTCCGCGGCAGTGTTGTCTCTACCAGCCACAAACTTTCGAGACCTTTCTGCGACATACTGACAATACATTAGTCCTTGCGTAAACCTCTACCAGCTGCTGGTGAATTTCAGCCGCGGTTACATGTTTCTCCCACAGAAATCGAATAAGTGAGCTGACTTCTTCGCAACCAGATTTCCAAACGAGTCGCCATTTGTGTTTACCTATAGCAAGTGCCGTAGGTGGCTGAAAATCTGTACATTTGTCAACTTCATGTATTACAGTTACCATACACTCCTCATTTCTCTATAACAGAGAAACTTCAGACATAACGGCCTTTATAACCTTAGTTTCTGATCCTCCGTCGTACAAGAAATAAGGAACTACGAGGGTGGGCTAATAAGTTCTCGGCCCGACCCAGAAGGACTTGAGCTGCAGGCATGAAAGTGTGAGGCTATTCAACATAGTCCCCTCGAAGGTCAACACACTTGGCACTTCTCCAACCCCTCCCCTCCCCAAAAAAAAGATTTCTCAAGGTCTGCAAAAAAACAGTTCCGCAGCTGTTATCACCTCTTCATCACTGTGAAATTTCTGTCCTTTCAGTGCTTTTTTGAGTTTTGGAAACGGATAATAATCAGAAGGGGCAAGATCTGGCGAGTAAGGTGGGTGGTCAATGCACTTAAACCCTAGGTCCCTCAGAAAATCCATTGTTCTGCCAGCCTTGTGGCCGGGAGCAGTGTCCTGCAGAAACAAGACACCTCGTATCAACTTTCCCCGGTGCTTTTCTTTAATAGCGTTCTTTACCTTAGCCAGCAGACTTCAGTAATACTCTGCAGTTATGGTTTGGCCCTTTGGAAGGTAGTCTGAAAGCAAAACACCATCCTTATCCCAGAATATTGAGGCAAGTATCTTCCCTGCGGACTTTTGTGCTTTGAATTTTTGGGGCCTTGGAGATCCTGAGTGGCGCCACTCGCATGACTGCTGTTTGGTTTCCGGATCAAAGTAATGCAACCACGTTTCATCCTGGGTAACAAGCCGATTCAAAAAAATCGTCCTTGGAGTTCGCAAAATGCCTAAAATCATTTGCGATGATCTCACACGTTCGCGTTTCTGATCCGCGTTCAAACATTATTGAATCCATTTCGCAGAAAGCTTGCACATGTCCAACTGATCATGGATTATTGACCCGATATATGCCCTTTGTCAGCTATCTCCTGAAGCGAAATCCGTCTGTTGCTCAAAATCAGGTCATGAATCTGGTCCACTTTTTCAGGAGTTGACACTGACACTGGCCTGCCACACCTCTCACCATCTTCTGTTGAAAATTCACCACGCTTGAAGTTTGCACACCATTTCTTCACAGTGGAGTATGAAGGGCACTGTCCACCCAATGTGTCTAGCATGCAACCATCGATTTTCTTGGGCGACTTCTGTTGCAGGAAGAACAACTTCATTACACCTTACAACTCCTCTTTGGTGAATTTGAGACCTGGCTCCGCTATGGTTCATTCAATTACCTGTAAAATAAAAACCGTTCATAGTAGAATCGTGAAATTTGGTACTTAAACATATAAAAGATCAACATTTCACATGATATCAATTACATCAGGGTAGTACATTCAGAAGGGGGTCGGGCCGAGAACTTATCAGCCGACCCTCGTAAGTTGTAACCAGTATAAATTCTCTCTTATGAAATATTAAACATTAACTGCAAAAAATTTGTTTTAATTATGTATGTGCTCATTTTAACCTAACATTTCCGCTTTGTTTAACACGTATATTTTATGTAAGACAAATAGTTGTACAGTGAATGAGGATGAATGAAATCTGAGCCATCGACTGCACTTCATGGTGGTACATTTACAACAAGCTTCATTGTTTAATTACAGGAGGGCTTTCTTTTTTTCAACCCCCGTTAAGCCATCAGAGAAAAACCACATTGAAATGACGAAAGGGAGATAATACAAATTGTTCATTGGACGTCGCTCATCCCTCATACAGATGGAAAGACACTGCTCTTCAGGCACACATCAAAAATTTAGTTTCTTTATTATTTGTTCTTTATGTCTTTCTACTTATATCTTACGCTTGGAACAGCCGAAGCAAATAAACTATAAGCTAGAATGTTATACTTGATCAATGCAGGGGTGTGTACCTACATTTGGGCCACAAGTTCTTCATTATGACAATATTAAGAAGACAACACATGGTTGATGCGATATACCCTAAAATTTATAATTAACTCTTACATTTTAATTTCTGCTTGACTAAAATTATTGTATCTCAGTCGATAGAGCACATCGAAGTGAACAAAATGATTCCCTTTAGGATTAATTCTCATTTGTAGTTTTTCGAGAAAGCGAACTTTTTGTAGCACCAAAAAGGTTTGTCTTTAGCTGCCAATAATAATAATAATAATTGACAGTTTGTATTTTGCTGAAAGTATTTATTTATTTATTATGTAGCAAAACACACTGTTAACTAGTGGATTGTATCTATTGTTTGTTTTTCTTCCCCTAACGTTGACACTTATACTTTTTACGTGCATACTACTTGTAAAATGTTAATAGCTTTCAATTATTTTTAAAACGCTAATATTTTCTTCTATTTATACCAACATAAAATTAAGGGCTTTTTAACCTCTTGCGTTCCAGATGTTATTTACCTATGTGCGTGCTGTAATACCGGTCTCGTCTATATATTAAAATGCTAGGTTTATATGTTTCCAAAGGAAAGTTTATATGTTTGTCTCCGATCTTTTCGACAATGAGATCTCGAAAAGTCACAAGTACTAGAAACGTGCCATTTTTACTGGTCGATTCCAAATTTTGTGTACATTATCCAGTTCTAATTGAATATTTAAAAAAAAAAAAACATGGCCGTTATTTCTTTATTACATTTTTAGGGGTACACTGGAAGTGTTGAAATTTAAAAAAAAGTAAAGCAACTTCTCCTACGACTTATACATTCCAACACAGCAAAATTGTATACTGGAGTAGTATATCTCTCAGGCGTTTGTTTCGTGCCCAAATGATCATGAAAAACAAAGGATAGCCATTTCTCCAGTTGAAGATGAACCTTTATTGTTTGGAGTATTTTACCCAATGAGCATCATATATCACTGACAATATAATTAATTGTGTGTTTGATATATTTGCTTATTACATACCGCATGCAAGAAGAAAGAAAACACTGATCATATATGAATTAGAAACTTCAACCAGAAATAGGGTCAAATCTTGCAAACGGTGCTAGATATTGAAAAAAATCAATCGAAAATTAATTATATTGCCCCTTGCCGATTTTTATCAAGACGTCTTTCACTTGTGTCTGTAAAGGAATGTTGTGCTGTGAGTAGTGACAAAGAGATTCATACTCATATGTGAATGATACGCTGTGTAGAGAGCGCACGTTCAACTATAGCACGGCCAACAAGAGATGGTCTCTGACGTTTCTTACCACATGCGGTGGGACATTGCAGCCCCTACTTTGATACCAGTGTTACCAACCACGATCACTCTGTCTTATACCATTAATTAAATTGCCACTACAGTTGCACCGAAAAAAACCTTGACACGCGAGTAGTGGCAATGCCACTGCGAGCTGTCAGAGACGTTCTCTTACTGGACGCACTATAGTTTACTGTTTAAAGACTGTCTAGACGACGGTTTCTCAACCTAGTTTCATGAGGGGTCGCGAAGATAAGCGGAAGAGATAAATATAATTAGACTCTAATACCGGAAAATATTTTTAAATATTATTTTGAATTTTGTTCTGATAGGCATATTTTTATTTTTATACATCCTGTTAAGAACAAAAAAAAAAAAAAAAAAAAAGATCTACTAACATTTTCAACAGGTCAGAGTTGTTTAAAAATCAATTTAAATGAAAGAGATACGATAGGAAACTAATGAGAGCTGCATATTGAAATACCAGAAAAATAAAAATGCAACAAAACCTACATATTGAAATACAATGAAAATTGAAAACACTAATCCGCAATAGCATTGTTGCGTTTGTTCATACATCAACGATCAGCAAATTATTCTGTCGACAATAAAAGGGATTGCTTTTGTTTAGGATCCTTTGTTGTTGTTTGCATAATTGTACACGTATGTATGTGAGCGAATAGTCTTTTTCCAGCAAGCTGGCCACAATGAAGGTATAGTTTTGGTGTGGGCTATGTTTGTTTTCCTAAATAAAAAAATGTAAGCAAGTTGCTTTTAACATTTTTTGCTGATACTGAACACATACACAGCAATGTACCAAATTCACAACAAACAATTAAAACACTCAATAACGTTTTTAACAACTGTCCAAGTTTAACAAAAATTAGAAATCACTTTATTTTTTATCATATGACCCAAAATTAAGGGAGTAATGAAGTTTTAAAATTTTCAAACGGCTTCCATTTTGAAACAGTATGACGGATCGGATTCGATATTTGTAATATGAATGAACTGACCAAATTTGGTATTAATCAGTTTGCTTATGGGGAAGTTACTGTAACCACTATATACAAGAAATGGATTCTATTATTTTAGAAATAGCTGGTTGTCGTGAGATGTCCGCAATAGGTATATTAAAAATCTCACACAAGCTTAATACAAACCAGAAATTATAAGGAGGTCGCTGGCAAGAGGATTTGATAAAACGGGGTCGTGATATTAATTACGTTGAGAACCATTGATCTAGATCGTTATATAGGGCATAGTTTTTGTACGCATGTGAAGAGAGCATTCACATTACTGATAAAAACAATTATTTGCATTGTGGAACATTTGGACTGAAAAAGGAAAATTCTGATGTTCTGAAGGGATTTTATGCTTGCCAGGACTGACCGGAGATCAAAGACAGAATTTTCCTTTTCCGATCTCGAAATAGATCTCGAAGTTGATAATTGTTTGTGTCAAAATAAACACATGTGTGTTGTAATTGAATGCTCCATTAGGCCTACCATCTACTAAGACAACACATTTTATGTCTTTTCTGTCAGTAGGGTGCTGTCACCTAAGGAGAAATAGTAGAACAAGTCTTGCCTTGCATCCACTAACAAATTTCAGCATCTCCAGGATTAATGCAATTCTGAGTAGGCAGTGGCGTATACTGGTTTGACGGCTTGGGCTACCGATATCCTTTATAACACCTGTACATTAATAATAATAATAATACAAGCTCTCCCTCTTTGGAGTCATTAGTTATTGCTTGGGGCCTAGTTACGCTTACGTCCTCGCGACTAGTCTAGTCGCTAGCGCGCGCTACTGCTGCACATGGTCTCGGATTGAATTCTCGGTGGGAGAGTGTTGAACACATTACGATGTACCAGATTCTACCTTAGCCTGTCGGTCCATGTCTCATGTAGCCTCGGTGCTGCAAAGGGATACTTCTATCAAACAAGCAGACAAGAATAACCATAATGCATAGAAACACGTAGTAATTTGCAAATAATATTACTGTAAATCAATTACTTACCTATTTACGTTGTTGAATAACAAATACAACCAACAAAATATTTTAGACAACTTAGAGCTACCACACCATCCATTAAACTTGTAATACGAACAGAATATAAAATGACGTCTGTACGCACGGTGTTCTTCTCAAACATCCTTACATAAATTTAAGTCTGGAGTTGGTCTTGCCATTTTCACAGTTTTTCGTTATAACTATGAAGGACTGTATATTTAATAAACATTCTATAATACAGTAATTGTCAATAGAAAGCCCTCCTGAAATTTGTTCTGCCATTCTTTCCCCTACAATGTCACAACAGAAGTGAACAATTTATTAACTTGGTTTCAATTTTTACACTTAAACAAAACTCTACTTCAAAACAAAAAGTACAAATTTAATCGCCTTCTCTGACGCTATTTTGCACCACTATTTATTTATTTTTATTTTTATTTATTCTACACACTGTTTGCTACACTCGAAAGAAAAAAATGATTTGCAGCTTTTGTTATTTGAAAATTACCTTCACAGTCTTTCATTCACTTTTAAGCTTTCTTCTGTAACCATTCTATTCATCATCATCATCATAGGTATTCTGCATTTATTGGCAGGTCACTTGCCGCAGCTGAGAAGCTTCCATGCTCCACGGTCCTCCGCTAACCCTTTCGTCTTCGCGTATGATCTTTCTGTTTTTATATCATCCATTAATTGTAGTCTCCTTTGCCCCCTCCCTCTCTTTCTCGCCATCATACCGTCTAGGACGTCCCTCATGATACAATCTCTTCTTAGGAACGTCCCAACCAGTTTCTCTTCCTGTTCCATATAATACCATTCTATTGCGCAACAAAAATCCAGACAGACACGTTGTTTCTTTAATTTATTTGTAACTCTTTCATTTTCCAACAAGAGGTACCATAACTCGTACATCACTCACCACCGTTCCGATTTTGTCGAGACTATCCCGACATGAGAGAAAATGAGCCGGTCCCGAAGTGGCTCTGTCGCGACTTTAAAATATCCCGACTTTCATATTTATTGATGAAGTTGGTGACAACATTATTATTATTATTATTATTATTATTATTATTATTATTATTATTATTATTATTATTATTATTATTATTATTATTATTATTATTATTATTATTATTGGCGTTTAGTTTTCAAGTAATTATACAATCTTCCAAACAAAAGAAAACCTTACAACACATTTTCCTTTTATCAAGTAAATAAACATGATTTGCTCTTCACTAGAGAGACTTTTATTATCTTATTAGCTATTACGGAAAAACGATCGTACATTTCTATCTTCACTTGGTGCATGAAGTGTCCCTACATTTTGCTTTGGATAGGTTGTAACCCTACTCAGTAGAGTAAGTGGAAGTTGTGTTAGTAATAAAGAACACTGAAACAGGCGATTAGCCAAGGAAGCGGCCTCAGTCTCTAAGAGCCTTCGCAAAGTAACGCAAATAATGAAACAAGTATATATAACAGCTATGCTGACTATCGTAAAATACTGTAAAACCTAGACCTAGGTCTTGGTAAAACACAAAATTGTATTGCGTTGACGCAAACCGTTACGGAATGAGGTTTAAGGTGTCGGGGCAATTCCCGAAGTCCTCCAAAATGCACTGTCATTACTCGTATAACTTCCCTTTAACCCTCCGCTCACGTCCAAGAAACTGATTTCTCTAGAGGAAACTGGCAACCCGTTCGTACGCTGTGGGAGGAGTTGGAGGCGTGGATTGAAAGGAATGCGCTGATAACTACGATTTTTGCTGGAGTAACTAGAGAGAGGTTTCTGCTAGCTTGTCATGTCGATCTCTTAAGAAGCAAAACAGACTGCGTGCAAAGAAACTAATGGATGTTTCTAAATTCATAAAGTTCTCAAACTTGTGTCATTGAAAGAATATATTAAAGTATAAAATTAGCAATATAAATTAGTTTATATTATAATAACTTTATTTTGTAATATTCTAGGGCTACCGCCGGTAGCCCACAAAATACGTCGCTGTTAATAGGGATATGTTTTCGTGACATCCGCATGGATGTCACTCGCATGCAAGGGGTTAATAATACTATTTTAAAATTCTAGTTTAGTGATCTGTACTGAAAACAGAACGAAACAAACAAACAAACAGCAGAACCGATAAATTTGCTTTGGAAGGGGACAAGAATAGAATTGTGCGTAGAATATGTTGACCAACAAAAGTGGTTCCCACTTGAAAACAATATTTGAAAAATGCTGCCTTAGAGAAAACAGGATGGAAACTGGGAGTGAAATCCTGTTTTGTTTTATTTGGAGAACATTTTCCAATGACATATTACCTACAACATTCTGGATGTTTGCCAGTCCAAGTCAACTGTAAACAATATATTAGGTTTTGTATTATGTTCAGTAAAAGCTATGTTAAATGGTAAGCTGGTATTATCGCTTTCAGATGACGTGTTCGCGGATTCTTATTACTATTATTTTCTAACACCACGAAGAGATTTTCTTTCTTAAAATTGAAATGTAACAGGATAAAAATAATACAGACCGGAAATTAGTTTTGTTTTTTGTTTAAGTTTGTAATTATCTTTAAACGTTTCGCTCGTGAACCAATCCATGTAGGAATTACACGTCTGTGATTTTTAGGATCAGTCATTTTTCTGCTTCAATGAAGGCACTTCCTCTTGAAACTTCAATTATGGTAATTATACAATGCTTTCTCATTCAGTAGGGCATTGCAATCAATATACACGTGTATTTAGGTTGTTTTAGTTTTAGTTTTTTTTTTTTTTTTAATTTATGATCATTTGGAGGAAAGTAAGTTATTGAAACCGCCAGTCATGAGGAACATTTTATTATTAAGCATTTCGAAAAAAAAAAAAAAAAAAACGTGGAAGAGACAGTGGCGGATCTAGAAGGTAAAAAGTGGAGGGGCCGGCCAGAACCCAGGCTATGATAGGTATATCATAAGTTCACTATAAAGTTTCAAAAATATATAAATAATAGTTTGAATTATTTTTGCCACTCAAAAAACAGGGGGAGGGGGTTAGGTCCTTCTGGCCCCGGGCTAGATCCGCCACTGGGAAGAGAGTTAGACATTACGTTCTCTCTTTTACATGATATAGATCTACTTTCTGCCAACGCCCTAGTCCTATGGTTCGCAACCTTTTTTAACTGACGACACACTTGTTTGATATTATAAATAATAATATTTATTATAATACTGAAACCAGTTAGTTTTTATAATGACTCTATATAGCATTGAGCATTATTGCTACCGCTGGAGGTGTTGACTGTCACAATCTGTCTCGATTTTAACTAATTACTATTAAATTCTTCATGATTTTTAAATTCTAAAATTTCAGAACACACCTTAGGGGACTGTGTGACACACCAGTGTGTCGCGACACATCAGTTGAGAAGCATTGACCTAGTATCTGCACTTAAACACCGCTTCTCATAAGAACAGGAAATTCAATCAGTAGCGGGGCTGGTCAGGAGAAAGATGGATGATCTTTCTTGCCTCACTAGATGGTACTAGCATTGCGGCTTCTGTCCAGCATCGTCAGGACATTTGGGGAGCTATGTGTATGAAAGAAATAAGTCCAGTCTAGAAAGTTGTGATTAACGGCGAGGAGAGACAGTACTGACCACACACCACACTGAAGGAATAAGTGCCACAAGCACCTGGCAGGCTCTGCCCATCTATATGTTGTTGCGCCAGGAGTTTAGTATTTCTAGGTCTACTTTTTCGTAGTATTTGTTGTAACATACGTTCTATAAATTGCAATAGTATGCGCATCACTGCTATCAGAATATGTTAATGTTTGGATTATATGTTTCAGTAATAGAAGCTAGACAATATATGCAATTTGCTACTTAATAGTTCATTTTTTACGTATTCAGTACATAAGTAGACAATCTGTTTCAACAAGAGAAAACTATAAATTATTACTGAAAATCTTTCGGTTTAACGTACCGCGATTATACCCTTTAGGTTAAGAGAGATGGATGATTAAGGGAAGTGAATGGTGATAGAAGAATTGGTGGAATGAGAATGTGGAAGGAAGCGAAAGCACCTCGAAAAGACTCCACAGACACAGTATTGTCTACCACAAATTGACGTGACCAAGGACCGAACCAGGGCCTCCACGCACCAGAGGTAAGCGCTCTACCACAGAGTCACCGTGGCCCCTTAATAAATGTTGGAAACAAATGACATATTTTAAAGCACCTTAAAAATTAGTGTTTTTAATAGATTTTTTTTTTTCGAAAACTACGCATGACAACGTAATATCAAGCATATTCTTTTGTTTATCTCAATGTGATTTTTGATTGAAATATATTTCTTACGTTTGTAGAACACTGTAATTAAACAAAAATTTAAATTTTAAGAGTTAATAATAATTTTGGGCTATGTTCTACAGTAACTATACTGTGTACTATCGTCTTACTCATGCCATAATGAAAAGCTTACATGTACTTCAGTAATTGTTTTCAGAATTTTAACTTGCTGTATTTGGCAATCCTGCTTCTATGAAGATGGAAATTGCTCGTACAGGAGTTCACAGTTACTTTCGCTTTTTTCGTTGAAGATCAGTTGTATTCTAGTGTGAAGAAAATCTTAATTATATTACTAATTAGCTTGCTTGTCTTTATGGCAATCTATGTTTTTATTATTATTACTATTATTTTCTGTTCTCTCTGTACATACGTTAAATTATTGACGCCCAATGATTTCGTGGTTGTAGGATAAAGGTTAACGCATGTTGACACTTGAGAGCCATTTGTTAGGGGTCAGTTGGTGCAACACGTTCCAGCTTATGAATCGCTTGTCGTAATTACGAACGCGGTTTTCCTTTTGCGTCTTCGCATCGCTGCGTCAAATGACCGCAGTTTCCCCTGAACAACCGTAGTGCTGATATCTAGTACAATTTATGGTCTTACAGGCTTTTACGTTTAATAGAACATAGAAAATAAAAGTACTCGGACATAATAACTATGTACTTTTACTCTCGTGTAGACCGATGATTAGTAAATGTATTTCATTTTGTGCAAGATGTAAAATCTGCAATCATCGGCAAATGAATATTTCCATGCATATGTACCCACAGCGGGGGGAGGGGGGGCAGTTGCCCCATGGATTTTTGAAAGATGTTAAGTTCTTGGAAATACATGTCAAGACACTAATTTACTTACTTATCTGAGATGGAGTGGTCAGAGGGTCAAGATGTGTAAGTGGGTCAACAGGACGTGATATATTGCGACCCATCACCTGCCGTGACCCACTCTGACCCACGGACCCATCATGACCCACTCTGCTCAGTGCGTTGTAGACACCGTCTTCTGAACACTGGTGAATTTGTCTCTGTTTTACTTTCCAGGCCTTCATTTTGCTTCTTTTTTTTTTTTTTTTTTTTTTTTTACCTGAGGTGAGGTTATTTAAGTGAAAATAGAACTTCAGGCACTTTTAGATGTTGATATTTGTAATTATAATAATAGCAAACGACTTAACCTTGGCTTTCGAGACAGTGTTTGTGTTTTTTGAGGAGCTGACTACTGGAAAAAAATTTTGAATCGGCTCTAATACATGAATTATTATATCTAGGTATAAAAAAATTGAATGTAGCTATGTGTGGGTGATTATTATGGCCAAATGGCGAAGCCAAATGAAATGACGTATGGCATATACTTAGGTAGTTAGGCCCTAATTCCAACTGAGATGTTATCGCTTTCATTATAATACATATCGTAAAGGGAGAGTGGAGGACCAAATTTTTGCAAAAAATTGAGTATCTTACGAGTGGGTCATGGTGGGTGGTGGGTCAGTGGATAATGGGTAAAGTTTTTATTTACCCAGGGCATATCTGTTACTTACACACAATACTTAATATATTAAATATTGTAGTTACTATAGTTCATTTACTGAAGTTAATAAGAATATGTTCTTAAATAATTGTTCTTTTATACAAGGGCGGATCCAAGACGGACTTCTGGGGAGGGGCGGTGGGTTGTAATGCTGCTACTTAGAGCTACTTTTAAGAGCTGCAAACTCTGGGATAGGTTATATATATATATATATATATATATATATATATATATAAAATAAGAAAGTTTTCGAAAGTTTTCTCTTCTGGGTGGAGCGATCGCCCCCCCCTGGATCCGCCCGTGCTTTTATATGACGTATTGTGTGTTACATGTACAGTAAAGTGTGTATATATTTGGGACTGTGCTTGTGCATCAGTCTCTTGTTCCCCCTACTTTGGAATCAGTGTTTTGCCCCCTTGGAAAAAATCTGAGGGCATCCCTGTTTCCATATCATGCTACTTGTTCTTTTTTTAAAAATAATTTCGGAAGCTCTCTCGTTGTCGTATGGTTAGCGTTCTTGTCTTTGCTGCAGAAATCTTGCTTCAGTTCCCGATGGTAATACATGTTTGGATTCTATGTTAACCTCTACGTCGTCTATGTATACTGTCAGTGTTTGAATTACGGTTAAACTGCAAGTCAAACATACAAATTTCTTCAAACAAATAATTGAAGATTAAGAGAAAAGTGTGGGACAGCATCTTGCTCAAGAGATTTTTAGTAGTTGGAGATGGACAAGGGGCACAATGAGAATTCTTGTTATCCTGGAATGTTATGCAACCTTGCTCAAGATATTTTTTAAAAATAATTGTAAATAGACTCATGGCACAGGGAGAATTTTCATAATAATAAATAGTAGACATCTTAATCACATTAATTCCTTATAGTAAACAGTCACAGTAATAGATGTCGCTATTCGCGAGATTGTATAAAATGAAGTCCCTTAATAACTCAATAAAGAATGTGGTGGTTGCAGGCAAATAAAAAAAAAGTGTTAAATGTTATCAATTAGAGCTTGTAGTTAAGCTTTATATTATTACTTATCTAGTACTTATTTAAGTAAATTAGATTTATTCTACAACATTGTTAATGTTTTATGAAAAAAACTGAAAAAATGAACAAACATACGCAAATTGATAAATCTCACTGAGGGGAACTAAATGATATGGATTAGCATAAATCCTCATACGTAGTTTTATAGAAAGTCGAGAATTTTTCAACGTCAAAGTGTATGCTGTAATACCATATAACCATCCGTTCTATTAAGATGAAAGTGGTACTAAAATCTAGCCCCATAATACTTTAGATTATGACACTACCAAGAGATGGTTAGTGAGGATATAGTCCAAGATTATGTTAAACTCTTTGCTTAACTATAATATTGTATAAAGGTACCTATATATATCTGTAGATGACTGTGAGATGAAAAAAATATTATGCTTGAGGGTCAATTCTCATATTTGACTATTGAGAAACACGATTTCCTATGCTGCTACGAACTATGGAATTTGTTGTCAATAATAATTTAGTAGGTTTTATTCTCCCGGATCAGTTTGCTTACTTCCTTAGCAGTATTGGCGGTGAACAACACAGTGTCCATGGTTGTTTACTTATTTACCATTGTTTATGATGAACAACAGCGGGTCCGTGGGTTTTCTTGGGGTACTCCTGTTTCCTCCCAGAGCTTCTTCATGGCTAAGCGGTTAGCGTCCGCGCCCTTGGTGTGGGAGACCCAGGTTCGATTCCTGGCAGAAGCTCATGTGGTTCGGTTTCCATGTTAGTCAGTAGGTTCCGTCTCATATAGCCTCGCTACTGAAAGGGACGTTAAAATCAACTCAACTGTTTCCTCCCACTTTCTTATTCTAACAATTTTTTCATCATCTTCTCCCTTACCTTCAAAAGCATAATCGTGGGACGTTAAACCGAAAAATTTCATATTATTATTCTAACAGAACGCACATAGTCCAAGGAGCGGTACGTATACTCCTAAGGGGCCGCAATGGCTGTGTTAGAAGGCTTACCGGTACCTCTGATGTATGGATTAATAGTTCGATCTTAGCTCGCGCAAGTTGACTTACGTTAGTGATGGACAGTCCTTTTTTCTATAGTTTTTTTTTCGAGTTGTCCTGTTTTGCTCACTGTCTTTATTCCACAAATATCAGTATCTCATCATCATTGTCTCTTTTAGTCTCAGAGCGTAATCTTAAGACGTTAAACTTCTGAGAAGAGTATTCCTAAGAGTAAGCACAAACTACTTATAAGTAAGAATGTTGAAAACAGTTTTTTAAATATGAAAACTGAAAATCCCTTTGTAGAAAAAAAGACGTTTTGGAATTGATTTTTCATAGGAAACCGAACTTTCAAGAGAAAAACAAGTTTTATAAGTTTTCAACCGCTTTTTGTACGTACCACTGCTTGTAAGTGTTAAAATTATACATTGCGATATTAAATATTCAGAAAGCAAGGTTCATTTTAAAGGTTCAAGGTTCAAAGCAAGGTTCAAGGTTCATTTGATGACGAAATCCAACGTTTAACATTCCAGTTCGTTTCAAAGGAAAATCCCAGATAAATCAATGAGCTGAGAAGCAAAGAAAGCACAGGTAGTCATCACTCGTTGAGAGCATTACTTTAAACCAAAACAGGTCAATAAACAAGCAGAAAAGTTAACCAGTTTTCAGAGCATGTGTTTGAACATTTTATGTAGGAGTAAAAAATATATATATAGTGAAGAAAGAGTATATGTGTAGAATCAATCTATAACTGGCAAATTTTCAAGAGGCAAACCTGTTGGCGAAAGGAAAACGCTATTCTGTCGCGTCTGACAGGAGCATGTCGATAAAAGGCTCTGAATTCCGGTGACAATGTGAAAAAGGTTTTCTTCCAGCAGACAGCTATCTTATGATGATGCTTAAAAGCTATATAGACTGCACAGTGCAGATTGAGATATCTAAATATTTAGTTCCAATTTTATTTACAGGCTGTTGTGCTTTTTTTTTTTTGTGGTTTAGTTTAGTGTTTTTAACTAATCTCGTATTAATTTTGAAATTGTGACCTAATTGGAAAAGTATAATTTTAAATTCCAGATGAAACGCAAAACCTGACAATTCTTATGTCATTTTCCATACGGTACGTTTCACGAATCTCGTGAGCAACACTAAAAGGGCGTGTCGCTGTGTTAACCCTCCTCCAATCACGTAGTCCTATCGTCTAAAGCAGAAGACACCGCGCCTTGTCGTTGGCTGCTGATGCCCTTGAAAGCGGTCGTGTTGCTACGTTACACCAATAAGCGAAAAACGTACAGCCGTAACGTGAGTTCAAGGGTATGCGCTAAACTGCAACACAGCATTAACTTCCACGTACTTCCATGTCAGCGATGATAAACAAGTAGGTTGGGCCAGACCGGGAGTAACAGTGACGGGACTATGGTTCACCCAAGTGTTAGATCTCAAACACTCTTATAATCTTACATGTTTTATAGTGTAAAAAGCTGACGAAAGTTGTGCAAAATTTACTAAACGAGACAACTTCGTCTCGTCTCGTCTCATGACCAACACTAGAAAAGAATACTGAACTCAATCAAGATTCTTCCGAACGCAGCATCGTAACTAAAAAAAAGAAACTGTCAAGTTAGACAATATTAACGCATGTGCCATCTGTGCGAAATGTGCCGAATTCGGTTTACAGTGGAGATATTCACCTCCGGATACAAAAGCCCACATCTGAATTAGGCCTCGTCTCAAAGAGGTATTCAGTTTAACCAAAACAATTTGAAAATTTTCTCAACCTAAAACTCGTTCTACAAAGGCCAACCCGAAGACAATGCCTGGACGATAATAATAGGTTTAATTTTCAAATTCAAAAAGTGATATTTCTTGTCACAATTCGTTAAGGTATTCCGAAGAAATTAATTCAGTTGAAAGCATTGTTCTGGTTTTGTGTAAACATTTTTATATTCACTGTGTAAAGCCATTCTTGGAAATGTCTTCCGACTGTTGTTTCACTCAAAAGTTTACAGCCTATTTAGCCTGTTTCACATCATCACAGTGTTGTCCACGAATATTGTTTTTCAAAGGACTAAACAGTTAAAAGTGCAAGGGGCCAATTCCGGGCTGTAAGGAAATAGTGGCATCAAACACTGTCCCACTTTTGCAATAGACCGTGAAGTCTCCATTGAGGTATGTGGAGCCGTGCATTATCATGGAGCTGCACAACACTGTCAGGTACAATGTTTCTTTTCCCAACATCTTGTTATATCGAGTGCTGTTGATTGTTTCTCATCGTTCAAGACGATAAATTGTTTCACGTCGATCACCATTAATGAGTTCGTTCATCAAAAATGATTGTACGAATAAAATGAAGAGCATTTTTGACCGTTTGACCGCACGCAAAACATTAAACAATAAATGTAGTTTAATCGCTGTTATATTACATACCCTTTGTGCATCTCTTATGGCGTGGATGAATTTTGATAAATTCTAGAGGAAATTCAAGAAAAGAATTAATGCAAAAATTTGTACTTAAGTTTACAAAACGAGACGAAACTTGTAAATAATGTACGAGTCGGGAGGAGAAAAACCTTATTTCTCGTTTCGTCTCGAGGACATCGCTATTCACCAATATGGAAGCAAAATACTGTCGATGTCAATAGTATATCGCATAGCATGTGTGTCTAGTTTTTATAGAAATTACCGGTAAATAAAAGCTGTAGGCTTTACAATATATATATATCGGGTGTTTCAAAACAACACAACGTTTGGGAGATGATTCCTGACACCAAGATAAGACAAAAAGTATAAACCAACCTGGTTGCAGAAATCCGTCATTTCGGAGTTATAGGCTGCCGGAAACATGAAAAAATGAACTTTAAAGGTCCATAGCTCCAATACTATAAGACTTACCGTAGTCGGGTCAAGACTTCATTTAGGAACTAATATACTAATATATGCCTTATCCAGATATCCATGTCGTGGAACTCTGTGGTACTTTCGCAACAATTTTTATACAGATAGTTGGTGAGTACTTCAAATTATATACCCGTAGCTAAAAATTGTTTGCGTGAGTACCTTATGATTCTGAAACATGTATTTTTGGATGGCGTACATACTAGTTCCTAAGGGAAGTCTTGACACGACTACGGTATGTCCCATAGTACTGGAGTTATGAACCTTTCAAGTTCATTTTTTCATGTTTTCGGCAGCCTATAACTTCGAAATGACGGATTTCTGCACTCAAGTTGGGGTATAGTTTTTATCTTTACTTGATGTCAGGAATCACCTTCCAACGTCGGAGTTATTCTGAAACACTGTATATATATATATATATATATATATATAAGCGCGGATCCAAGGGGGCCTATAGGGGCTATAGCCCCTCCTTGACCCTCAGGTATGTACTGGATAAAATGGACTTCAATCCTGTTTTACACTGGAAAAAGCGGCAAACTATGGTTTAGCCCCTCCCTTGATCATATCCTGGATCCGCCACTGTATATATATACCATATATATCTGCGTAGATCTCTGACAATGTGAAGTGAAATGATACTTGAACAAGTATAGAAAAATAGCTTCTCTATGACTCTTAAAAAAAAAAAAAAAAAAACACTATATAACGTGACTTCTTTAACATGACATTGTTTCATTCTTTCTTCTTTAGTTTTTTTCCTTTCTTTTTGTCAGCCATGACCTTGAAGAGTCTATCTCTCTCGCCTTATATCGAACGATTTTCTGCGGAAGCGCTGATGCTTTCAAGAATTCGTCTTCCCACTTAAGAGCGGAACTGGATCTTCTGGGTGGAATATGAGCGCTTGAATAACGATCGAAGCATCATAAAATACGGGTATTCTTAGACCTATAACTTGGGAACATTGTAGACCTAATATTATCATTATGTAGATTATTATGAAATATTACGCATGTTTGAATGGATAAAAGGGGAAAACAACTTGTTGAATATTGTGGATGCAAATACTGTACTGGATTATTACACTTTGGGTAACCCTTTAGTACAATGATTCCTACACTTTTTGGCCATAAAGTTAGTTACATAATTGTAGAAAGATCTTGAAAGCCAAAAGCCAAGGCGGGTGTTGTTGTAATATAAACGTAACCAAGAAATATTCTGTTGCTTTTTCACCCACTACCTTGGAACATCGATGTGTCACCCAAGGCGTAGGCCTACTTGGAAGGTCAAAAATAGTGCTCATCACCAGCAACGACATTCTGTCAACGTTGTGGAAGGACGTAGGTTCCATCGCGGTAGGACTTGATGGGCTGTGAAATAAAGGAAGGTATGAAGTGCATTTTGTACTTTTTCTAGGGATTTGAACTGGCGTCCTCTAAGGTGATTGTCCAACGAATGGAACAGGTGATAATCGGACGGTGTAATGTCCGGGAGTACGGCGGATGCAATAGTGTTTCCCATCCAAGGCGTAGAATGGTGTCCCGGGTCATCCTAGCCACGTTGGGCTTAGCATTGTCCTGTAACAGGAGGGCCCTTTTGTGATTCAGAAGTGCTGGCTCCAGAGTCTTGAGTTTTTCTTGAACATGGTTCAACTGCTGACAGTACACAGTTGCATTGATGCTCTCTCCAGCTGATGGCAGTTTCTGATGCACGATGGCGCGAGCAATCCACCAAACACACAAGAAGACCTTCTTCTGGTGCAGTGCTGGTTTCTACTGTTTTGGAACCGGTTCGTGGGATGTTAACCAATGATGACGGCGCAATGGAGCTTCGTACAGTACCCACTTCTCATCACATGTCAACACCCTGTCCAGAAATGACTTCTTCCTCAGACAAGATAGTATAGTATATATATATATATATATATATATATATATATATATATATATATATATATATATATATATATATATAAACACTGGTGTCTACTCGCGTTACCATCTGATCCGGAGTCTAATGGCACTCATAAATCCAACTTGTGCTTCCCAAGTTGGTGGAGGTGCTGCCGAAAGGTTTCTCAACTCATAGTGAATTGTAGTCCCAGTTCCTCACATGTCTGTCCACTGTTCGCATCAATTGCTGCCTGAAGAGCTTTATTTTGTACATTTGTTGGTCTTCCGGTACGAGATGCGTCTTCGAATATTTCGTCACCGTCCTTAAACTTGTTAAACCACCGCTGCACTGTCCCGTGGTCACGGCACTCTCATCAATGGCCAGGCACATCTTCGGCCCCGCTGCAGCGGCGTTTGACCCCAGTTTGAACGCGTACAGCATACGCGCTCTTATGATATTGTGCGGAGGTCCTATGTTCACTCTGTCCTTACGCAAGTTCATGGTATAACTGAACTGTCATAACCAGGCAGAATGTTGGATATACCCACACCAACAACTACCCTTCGCCTTATCACCATTTGCGTTCAACTCACGGTGTGAGGGTCAATTGAATACAGACCTCCACAGAAAGCGACAGAACTTTCTTGGTTACCTTTATATAATCCAGTCTGTTGAAGACAAAATAGTGTGGTGGCATCTTCTTCTGGCTATTGGTGTACAAGATGCTCTAATCACCCGGCACGGGATTCAAGCCCTGGTCGTGGTAAATATAATAGTAGTTCATTTCCTTCATGACGTGAATGTTGCAGAAGAATGCAAGGAAACGGCGATGAGAGCCGATCATCACCCAACCAAAACTCATCTGGCCGACCGTAATCATCTAGAATGAGTTAACGCCAGAAGTTTAGTATTGTTTAGTTTATACCAGACCAGTTACATTTCCGATTCTCTAAAGAATAAAATCCTTCAATGAATGTTAAAAAAAAAAAAAAAAAAAAAAAAACACTTACTGCCAATCAGAGCTGGATTAACCCATTTGGAAGTCCGCGACTAGAAAAATATGTGTTCCCTGCTGACTTCGCCCAATACATTTCTGTGCAAGTACAGTAAGAAAGTTAAGGGAATATGTTTCATATTTTGGTCATAATTTATTTTATGATGGTGATTGTATCTTGTATGATTTTTTTTTTTTTTTTAGATAGCCAGTTGAGATTTTGATCAGAGTGGTGGTCCCTGTCCAACTGAAAGCCAGGGGCTGTAGCCCCTCTAAGCCCCGTCCTAATCCGGCCATGGTGCCAAGATGTACTAAATTCTAACTTATGGTATGAAAGTTTTGAATGTCGTGCGTTTAACCCAATAATACACACCCAGAGCTATGAGCCGTGTGAGTTCGTCTAGAAGCTGACATACGTATACAGGGTGGCCCAAAAGTAGGTATACAATCCCGTACTAATCAACGCATTGCTTTTTATATAATTTCTTATTGTTATCGTTCGGTAGACTTAGTTTATTTATTTGTTCTTAATGTCTTTTTACTTGTATCTTAACCTCGGAACAAGCCGAAGCAAATAAACCTATAAGCTTGAATATTATACTTGATCAATGCAGGGGTGTATACCTACGTTTGGGCCACCCTGTATAGACTGCCAGTCATAATAACAGTCGTAGATTTAAAAAAAAATCTATGAAAAATAAACCGTTTGAAAAGGAAGTGAAAATAAAATCTTTCAGTTTAACGTCTCATGATTGTCCCCTTTAGGCTAGAGACGATGATTAAGGCAAGTGAAAGATGAAAGAATTCGTACAATGAAAGTATAAGAGGAAACGGAAGTATCTCGAGAAAACCCACGGACACGATGGTGTCCACCACAAAATTACTTTGCCAGGGATCAAACCGGGGACCCCACGGAGTAGAGGTAAACACTTTACCAATGTGCTACCGTGCTCCTTGGAAATAAACCGTTTGAGTCTGAAAAAACATGAAATGCTAATTCTTTGTATCCAGGGAGTGAAAAATGTGACAATGGTTAAATTTCTGTACCCTATGTACCACTGATAGAATGGATAATGAAGTTCGCATGACTCGTGACCCGTGACCCGGAAGACTCAGACCAGTGAGACCCATGACTCACCAGATCCGGTGACTCGACAGACCCAGTATTACTCGCAGATGATGTAATATCGTTATGCACGTGGGGAGTAGGTGTATGAGACTGCTAATGTAATTTTAACAAACATGATTCTCATCTCTCTATATATATCTGTGTCTGTCTTCTCTCTAAATCTATAATTTTTGTTCGTGTTTGTGTGTGTCATAGCATTGCACTGAAAGGTAACTACAATGTTTATCTTAATATAAACATGTGACAATCAGAGAAGAAAATAAACTCTTATGTTTTTCTTATCAATCATTGTCGAAGTTTAAAGAGCGAACATTCTAGAATATAAAAGATGCTGCTGAGCCTAAACAGTGTTTTTTTTCTTTAAATATTTTCGTATAGTGTTTATTCAAACACTACAGTATTATTTTTTCAGCATGGCAAGAGGAATAAACCTAAAATCCAATACATTATATACCTCGATTAAGAAATGTCAAACCGAGAATCAAATAAATGTGCCCGAGTAGTGAACATCGTCAAACTGATTAAAATACAGACTTAAAATTTGGATAGGATATAGGATTTGTGATGTAAAGCACCACTAAGGACGGATTTTTGGAATTCGACGGGGAAGCGGAAGGAAATAGAGATGGCAATTATTATAATAAAATGTCCATATACTGAAAATCAGGCCGGGTATGAGAAGCGAGACCCAAATCCGGATGATCGTGACAAATTCGTGACTCATGATTAAGGCCCGGATTTTTATGTAGTCCAAAGTACCGAAATATGTACATAAATATGTAGCAAAAATCAATGAAATATGTAAGAAATATATTAAAAATATGAAAATATGTAAAAATATTTTTTCGTGTTTATTTTGTGTCTGTGCTATTTTCTTAGCTAATTAATATACTGTAACATATTTATGTAATAAAAGCTTAACAAGTGTAAATAACTTCCTACAGATACGTACAAATTTTCAGAAGAAACAAATGAAAATATGTATAAAGAAATTAAAAATCACATTATTGAACATATAAACACAAAAAATATTTATTTAAACAAAAGACACTTACTTTTGGGACGAACAATGAACCACTAAATAATTTTACGCAATGGAAAAACTTTGTCACTAACTTGTCACTGATACGTTCAAATTTTCACTAAGAACAAATAAAATTGTCTCGTGGAGAAATGAAAATTACATCATTGAATATCAAAAGAGAAAAAAATATTTAAAATAACGAGCGCTTACTTTCGGAGCGCACAATGAACCACTAAGTATTTTATATGATGGTATTCGAAAAAATCTCTAACTTGCCACAGATACTTCAAGCTTTTACTAGTAACAAATGAAATTGTCTCTGAAAAAATGAAAACCACATTATTGTATATGATGAAAAAAATCTTAGGAAAAAAAGCGCTTACTTTGCTGATGCTCAATGAACCACTACATACTTTTCCAATTGTTCAGGAGCTAAAGAGAGTCGTTGGTCAGTCAGGATCCTTTTATAGGCTAAGAAAGGCCTCTCCACGTCGCAGGAAGTGACAGGCGCGAACTTCAGCAAATGACATTTTCCAGGACTGATTTCCTCAGGTGCCTCCGTTTCTTCTCCATCCAATATCCTGCATGCAGTTCTCAATGTTAGGTATCCTGGATTCCTCTTCAAAACTGACTGGAACTTTCGGGCAATTTTCGCACCTGTTTCTCCCTGCACAATGTTGAGTTTCTTGTATTTCCGTAGAGGTTGCACATACAAAAACGGTGAGAAAGCCAGCCAACTGTATGCGTTTTAGTTTGTTTTGTCGGCACACATCCGAGTGGCGTCTGCTTGCAAAGGCGATAAGCACAAAAATCCTTATATTGTTTTCTTTATTTATATATAAGAAAACAGATTTTTTTGAGGATTGGAAGCGGTAACTGACGACGTTTTTCTTTTTTTTCATATTGTAGAGTGTACGATTTGGTTTAACCCAGCATTCCCTCAATGCAAATCGGTTGAACAAAGTGAGAGAAAAAAAATACAGATATTTAAATAAAGTACTTTTTGAGTTACTATTACATATATAAGCCTACTTTTATTTGCGTATTATTTAAAGAAAATTAGCAAAAAGGAGCCAGAAAACTGAATTTATTTAAAAATATGTACAGTAGACGGAAAATATGTAACAGACTTCAAAATATGTAAAAATATGTAACGTGATTTTGGTTTATATGGCTCCTTACTTCGTAATTTGCGAACATTTCATATTTTCACCAGCGCACATACAAAGGAAAAAATATGTAAAAACATAAAAATCCGGGCCTTACTCATGATCCGCTTCATCATTGCAACGTAGAGAACGCCATTGTTGTTAGGATATACCAAACAACTGTATTTTAATAAAACGGGAACGCAGCGTTTGCTTTCACCGCAGTCATCGGTTATATTGCTACTTCTTATTAATTAAGGTTAGCGTACGCGTCTTGGGCTAAAGAGACTCGGGTTCTGTTGTATGCGGAAGCTCATGTGCTTCAGATCCTACGTTAAGAGCCTGCCTTACTAAAAATAATACAAAATTTACCATTTTCCTTTTGCTTCATTATTATTCAGTGGAAGGAGATGATGAAATGCCAGTTACCACAGTCATAGATAATGCAATTCTACAACAGAAAATAAGAACCTGAAGAATGCTCAGTGTTGCAATCCATAGAAATTACAGTGTTGCCAGAAAAAATAATTTCCCTAAACTCTAAGTTAAGACAGCGAGTAGAGGAATGGACTCAACTGCATTTGGTTACGTATCATGTTGTTTCGGTTTCTTGTGAACTACTTTTTATTTAACATTATTATTTAGTTTTAATAACTGTATGTTAAAACTATTTTGTTTATTACAAACTAAATACAACTATTATTTAAAAAGTAGTTCACAGCAAACCAAAACAATTTGATATGTAACCAAATGCAGTTGAGTTTGTTCCTCTACTCGCTGCGTTAACTTAGATTTTAGGGAAATTGTTTTTCTGGCAACATTGTAATTTCTATGGATGGCAACACTGAACATTCTTCAGGTTCGAATTTTCTGTTGTAGAATAGCATTATCTATGATTGAGGTGACTTGCATTTCATTATCTCCTTTCACTGATGAATAAACAAGCAAAAGAAAAATAGTAAATTTTGTATTATTTTTAGTAAGGCAGGCTCTTAAGAGTCTTCATCCCGGCGAAATTAAAATACCGCTAATTTTACAGTAATTATGTGATATCTTCAAATAAATAAAAGATAATCGAAATGTGGAACAAGAGCGTCCTAGACAATATCATTTTACATGAGATACCGTTATCACGACTCACTTATCTGCTTTCGATTTCGAGCCATTTTGAAAATCGGCATTTATTTTCGCGTTTCTAAACAGCTGAAAACGGAAAGCCACTGGTGACTTGTGATAACGGTACCTCACGCAAAATAATATTGTCTAGGGCGCTCTTGTTCCATATTTCAATTATCTTTTATCTATTTGAAGATATCACATAATTACTGTAAAATTAGCATATAACCTCGGTGCTAAAAGGAACGCTGAAGTCAAATCCAATCAATATTATTAGTATATAAATGAGGTATGTAAACCTATAGTTAAATATTTCTGAACAAAGCACAACAGAAAGTTGTTTCCTTACTACGGTGTAATGTCTGTCGCTGTTTCGAGGGAAATCCTTATACATATATTTATCAGTTTTATCCATTACGCGACGTGAGTATAAAAGAAGAAGAAAAATAGTTTCTTTAGCCTTTTTTGTCGAATTGAATATGCACTTGGTGAAACCATAAAATAAATAATTTTGTATTGTGTCGGCCGGGCTTACATCTCTCTGAAAGCGTAGCTAAATATTTGATAGTACGACTCTGACGAAAGGGCATGAAAGACAGAATTTGCGTGAAAAGTCACTTCTGTGGAGACTTTTCCAGCGGGGAAGATAGACATATAGAAACGAAACAGAAAAAAAAAAAGAAATTAAATTTTTCATTCTGTAGTCTGTCTACATACGTGTAAGTTGAGGAGAGTGTGTGTGTGGCCTTTCTGTCCCTGGCGTACTGAACTACTGCCCTATTTCTTCCTCTAGTTTCCCTGTTCTTGCTACGTCTCTGTGTGTGTGTTTCTGTCCTATTGCTGTTCATTTTGCGATCTGAGTTTTTGTAGGCGGGCCACCAGATGGATCCACTCTCGATTCTGCATGTATCAGTAGTTCACACTTCGCAGTCCGTGGATGCAGTGAGTGTGGTAAAATAAGCATTTTCCGTAGTGGTGCGTGGCTATTTATGCTTCGAGAAGTTAAGCGTCTCTGCGTAATTTTGTACGTAATAAACCGGAAATTCACCACCGTATGTTAAAAAAAATACTTTTAATTATTTGTTTCTATTATATGTATACTATATATATGATGTCCACCGGCATATTTATAGAGCATAAATTATATTGTAGAATCACGCTTTTGCTTTTTCCGCACACTAGATGTAGAGAGCAAGCTATTATTATTTAACTTAAAAAAATGCAGTTTCCTTAAAAATCTAATTGATATAATATAGCGTGCATGATGCATTTCCTTTGATATTTGAGAACTGAAATGTGTTCGAATGTAAGAAAAGTTACACAGGAAAAAGAAGGTATGGAATTATTAAATGTTTCTTGCAGGTATACTTTCTAATGTTTAGCCGCCCGGAGCTAAGGAAAATCACCAGATAAATGTAGGAAAATAGTGTCCCAGTACAATCCCTCACAATTTGATTTTCCTCTGACAAAATTTTCTGTTTAGTATTGTCATGTTGCATACTTAAAAAAAAAACGAGGACTTCTTTAAATGTCATAAAAAGTTTCTTATTATTTCACAAATATCGTGATAGCATAGTGAAAAAAATATACAACTAAACTTTTAAAATACCGATACCGGAAATGTGAAGTTTATTTATTCATTCTTACTGGTAGACGTGATATATACGAATCTTGAGGGGCAGCATTGACTCAACAGTAGATGATGCTTGGAATACCTGATTCTATCCCAACTCTCGCCAAATGGGTTTTGTGGTGGACAAACACCGTATGCTTAGGTTTTCTCGGGTTTTGTACTTTCCTCTTACTTTCGGCATTCTACAGTTTCGCTCATTATCATAATCACCATCTTCCTTACCCCCTTAAAGTATAATTGCGAGTCGTTAAACGAATTGTAAAGTTGAAGCAGTTTAGGTCTTTAGCTTCCCGAAAAACAACATTTCTCCATTTTCCTAGAAGTTCGGCCGAAAAAGAGGACATGTCCAGGTAAAAGAGAACATCTAGTAACCTTAGCCTGGTTTAGGCCAGTCTTATCTAAGATGAATAACCATTTAATCTTCAATAATAAAATAATATGTGTGTTTGTGGACAGATTTTCATGTATAAAGGAGCCACCCAGAACCACCAACATTTGTACGTAGAGAGATCTTCACCAGACCTAATCCCATACGAAGCCCTTTTTTTAATTTTCGGTTCGGAGGGCCGGATTCTGAAAGGGAATTTATGCGAAAACTTCGCACGTTTCTCGCGAGATGTAACAACGCCTTGTGTTTATGCAACCCGCAATATATCATAGTTGTGCAGCCTCACATAACCGCACAGGATAAATACTGGGGAATTAAATAAGAACATTTAATCCTATCTTTTAATTGCGGTTATGAATTAAAGAGTTGGCAACAACAAGTTCTTACACAGCTAGTATATATATACAGTACGGTCCGAAGACTTGGTCATCAACCCCGTGTTCCAGCTTGTTTAGTGACCCACAACACCTGTAAGGGCACCATTATTATTGCATGTCTTCGTTGTAAATTTAATTAAATCTGACAAAGCTTCATGTCTTCGTCGCATGTCCTTATCACTCAACTCATTTACGATGAGTTGCCCCGCGTAGCGTAGTTGCGAGTAATATTGGGTTCGATTCCCGTTGGAAACACTTCGTCGAAAAAGTGTAAACGCTTTTATAGACCAGCCATCCTCAGCGAGGTTTTGCTGAGTTTTCCTCATTCACATCAGACAAATGCCGGGATGGTACCTAACATACAGGTCCCAGATCATTTTCTTCCTTCTCCTTCCACGGATTGCCGTGGGACGTCATCCCTCATATACAGTGGCGTATTTACGATTTTATTTCGGGGGGCTTTGCCTGAAAATGTGAAAATTCTGCAAGATATTTCATATACTTCACTACAGTAAGATTTCGAGGGGGTTTAAGCCCGGAAGCTCCCCCTAAATACGCCACTGCTCATATATGATGGTCTAACATGGCCATAGATGCCGAAAGCTTAGAAATCTAATCCCTAATCATTTACGAAGGATAGCGTAAAATATTTTAATTCAAGATCTTTTTTCATGTGTATCAGCATAGTTACTTTTGGAACCACAAGTTCACAGAATCTTTTCCGGCATGATTTATTTTGGGAGATTTCATCACAGAGTCTGCCACTCTAGCACACATTTCCTGTCGTGTTGATGCTCGACCGGTCCTTTTCTTATCCAAAATAGATTGAGTTCGAAAGAGGTTCTCTTGCCATCGCAGTATCGTTCGCTTCGGCGAAGCTTCTTTATTGAATCGTTCATGAACCCATGCACTTACCAGAGCACGTTCTTCCCTACTGTAAGTACTTGTGTCAATCATCTGGAAAGAAATTGAGGAATAAATACACATACTTACAAAAGAGAAGGGTCACAAGACCCGGACTATACCGCACACACACACACACACACACACACACACACACACATATATATATATATATATATATATATATATATATATATATATATATATATCCATGTTATATATATACATGGAAATAAAAAGTAACAAATTATTCTTTCCTTACCATTGTCTAAATAAAATGATTGCCTTTTTTGTTCAAAATATTATTTATTTCAACCGCTGACTGATTACCAGTCTGTTAAAAAGGAAAATATGTTCAAGATTGAGTCAAATATTGAAATATGTCTTCACAAAATACATTGTATGATGTCTTCGATGGTTCAGTATTTGAGCGCTCACTGCTGGTGCAAGGGGTCCGTGGTTCAATGACAGGGGACAGCATCTTGCTTGTGGATTTTCTTAGAGTGTTTTTTCGTTCTTTTTAAATTATCATCGCATAAATTCCTCCTTAATCATTCATTTTCAGCAATCATCCATCTCCTTTAACTAAGGTGCATAAACCTGGGACTGCGAACTCGAAATTTCACTTTTGTTTTCGTGGTCATGATGTCATTCTGAGTTTGATTTGATTTTAGTTTGTGTCTTATTCAGCAGCGAGACTGTATGAGACATAGACCTACAGCTTAATGTGGGATCCTAACCACATGAGCTCCCACCGGGAATCGAACCCGGATCTCCCACGTCAAAGGCGTGTGCACTAACCGCTTATCCACGAGGGAGTTCGATGACATTTTTAGTGCTTAGCGACCGCACATTTTTTGTAAACCTTGAAACGTTAGAATGTGGAATGTATTAAAAATGAAAGAAAAAAAACATCGAAATAGTAATTATGCAACCGTTATGTCAATACT
Source organism: Thermobia domestica (assembly GCF_964235325.1). Lineage (NCBI taxonomy): Eukaryota > Metazoa > Arthropoda > Insecta > Zygentoma > Lepismatidae > Thermobia > Thermobia domestica. Next base: position 72,251,271 of record NC_137467.1, on the reverse strand, counting down.
GACGAGTGGGTTGCATATAGAGTAAGGGTGCATAAGTGTTAATTCTGGAAAAACTAATTTTCAATTTCCTTACTTTTTAAATACTCAATCTTTGTAGAAGTTTTACGTTCCACGATTTTGTCGGTATATTGAGTTCTGTTACTATCCTTTTTCGAAACTTTTTTCTGTTGTTTTCAAACTGAGCATTGATCTTTATTTTGTCGTTCCTCATATTTACTTCTTGTTAGGATTTTTTAATGTTCCAGAAACCCAAACCTTCGAGTTTGACAGTCCATTTGTCTCCTAATAAAATAAGATAATCAGAATGGTGAATTTTGCGTAGTAACAAAGTTTCCACTTTGTTTTTCGATGCTCGGGATAGCTCCACTTGAGTTCTTTAGATTGCACGAATAAGATCGAGATAGACATGTTCCCCCGAGCAGGTCCTCACGAATTATTGTGATGGGTGTGATCCTATGTTTCAGCTTAGCCAAATCCCTAAGATTTGTGTGATAGTTTATTTATTTATTTTTATTTCAGTAGGTCTCTGTGAACTATGCCCTACATTGAGCTTTTACTTTGAAGCAGTCATCACAACTATTGAGTTGTACTTGGAATAAATATATATTTATATTTTAGGTATCTGTTTAACGTCCACGATTATGCCTCTTAGGCTAAGGGTGAAGGATGATTAAGGGAAGTGAACAATGATGAAACAATTCGTGAAATGAAAATGTGGAAGGAAATGAGAGTGTCCCGAGAAAAATCACGGATGATGTTATCTACCACTAACTTACTTGGCTAGGGCGAGAAAAATAAATAAATAAAACTTTATGATTTTTTACATATACATGCAAGAGAACGCTGTGTTACCGTATTACATTGATGTTGTAGCGGAGGATCAATGCTATGCTCGTACAGATGAATCCTACATAGAACATGAGTGATATAACTTTTTATGCAGTGGTGAGTGAAAAAAGTGTATATTTACATCTTCAGTAAAAAAATTAATGAGAGAAAGATTATGAAAATTTTAATAAAAGTGTTGATTTCGAGTTTATTCCCGGTAGAGTCACAAATTTTGTAGTGTTGATTCAGCATTGTGAAGCAGAGATAAGATTAAGGAACTCTGATCTTATAAGTGAAAGTTGCTGGGCTAACGTGTATTATTTAACCTGCTAATAGAGTTTTAGTTAGTTGTTCTATTCCCTCATTGGACCGTGACATATTTCTCTGTAAAAGCTCCTGGAATGTCTCCACAGAAAGAGATGCAACTTCTTTAATTTTACGTGAAGATTTTGACCTGCTATACCATCCCTGCACAGGATGGCTGTGAAGGTTGAAACTTACTTTTCTTCTATAAATTCTTGCTAGTCCCATCTTTACTTGCTAACTTTTAAAATTTCAACTAAAAAGTCCTCCACCACTAGGTTTCGCCGCTGCTTGAAACGGTATTTTCGTATACTACAGTAATTATGCCTTTATTATACAATTCTTTGATTGCTTACTTTTATATATATTTCTTCTATTTTTCTAGACATTCTCTAAAATCATAATGACACATCTTGCGTCCTTTATTTCTTCTGTTTGTAAGGATACTTTTTTTTTCAGTTAAATAGAAATCCAATAAAAGCAATAATTGTGGGTGTACTAAAAATAAAATCAATTCTGTAGGTTTATAAAGCCAAATTTTTGACAATCTGTTCTATCATATACAGTTTCCAGTGAACTTCGTGGTTGGAAAGAGTAATAAGGTTAAACTTCACATTTGGTGTCAGAAGGTCAATTGGATAAAATGAGAAACCACTTAGAATAGAGTATTTCTTTCTTGTAAGTAACAACGTTCTCTCTTCTGGTTTTACATACTTAATTTCGAGAAGACTTTTGTTCTTATATCCAGAGGTGGAAAAGCTTACAAAGTATAGACACGAAACATATGGTGCATAACATATTTTATGTTTCGCAGTGACAGAGGTTTCAAATTTTGCAGTACATTGCTTAGACTCTGAAGCATATTTTATAATTTTATTTAGGTACATTTAGTTTCATATTAATTTTTATAATATCGATAAGTCTATTATTGACAGTAGTGATGCCAGCTTTCATTTCTTGGAGGAGGGAGGCAACAGAATGGCAGATATTTTGGGGGGGGATATTTTGTATACATTATTTAGCCTACAACATGTCTGAGGTAGGGATGGCCTCCAAGTTCCGATTCTTGGAAATCCGGTTTTTGAGAACCGGTTTCAGACCTGGATCCGAAAACTAGTGTTGCCACGAGACGAGACGAGACGAGACTTTAGGCTGTCTCGTCTCGTCTCGTGCAAAGCATGTCCCGTCTCGTGTCTCGTCTCGAAAAAATGTGCTCGTCCCGTCTCGTGTCTCGTCTCGAGAGGTTCTGTCCCGTCTCGTCTCGTCTCGTCTCGTCTCGTTTGTCTCGTTTTGTCTCGTCTTGTCTCGTAAAAATATGGCAGCATACCATGGGAACGAATGTAAAATGTAGCAGGCTGTACCATGCTAGTCAAGATACAACTAACAAGGTAAGAGAGGGAGATTATATATCGAAGTGGAAGATGGTTTATATACCAATCGAAAGCACTAATGACGCCTATTACAAAACTGTAATAAAAATTTTCCGAATGCATATACTGTGCGAGCTATATGAATATACAGGGTGTCCAGAAAATCCATTTCCACCCCTTGAAATCGCAAACGATGAGACAAATGCCAAAACTAGAAAACACGTTTTTGATCATTATAAAAGTACAATGTATCAGAGCAAACATTGTTGTCCCAGGGCCACCCGCAGAGTCCCAGGCGGGATCCAACTCAAAAATTACAAAAGGTAAGGGGGTGAATTAGTATATCGTTCGAAACTTCTTGGGAAATGAAAGAAGACGAACAAGTCCCAACTCTCTAAAATTACCCTGTGCAAAATGGCGGCCGGTCAAACTGTCAGCAAAAACGTCATTGTAGAGTCTATGGCCACCCTCCAAAGAAAGAAAAAAAACTGAAACGGTAAGACAGATGTCAAAAAAGAAAAAGATGTGTGTCATCTTTTCAAAAGTACAATGATTGAAAGTAAAAATGTTTGCCCCAGGGTCCTCCACAAGGTTCCAGACGGGGTCCTACTCAAAATTTTCAAATGGCAAATATGGTCAAATAAAGCTGTTGAGAAATAAAAGAACACGGAACAAGTCTCGATCCTCTAAAATTACCCTGTGTAAAATGGCGGCCGGTCAAAATGTACATCTTCATTTCGATTTTCTGAGCACGTTCACTTTCTATTTTGCAATCGGCACTTGTTTTCATTCTGAGACATTTGTACGTATTTACTCTTCCTGGTGCAAGGAATTCTTTCGTTTGAATTATTTTATAATTGATAAACCAGATAACGAGCATAAATACCACTGTTGTGCAGTCATAAACATAAATAAGTAGAGGTAAGAGTCTTTACTTCTGATGGCTCCAACCTCTACTTATTTATGTTCGTGGAAGTACATTATATGTTAACTAGTCAGTTCTATACTCAAAGATGTCAAATGTTGTCGTTTCTTTTCTTTATGTCTTAATTTGCTTTTATTTTATTATTTTTTCTTTATTTAGGTATTATTGGGCTCAAAGAGCAGAATCTCACAGTAGGGGCATTTCCTTTCTTTCCGTTGAGTACAAGAATTAAAGTGAAAATAAACTAAAATCCGGTTACAGAAAGAACAACTAAAATGCAAGATGTTTGCACAGTATTATCGTAGAGCGTCCATACTTGTTCTATCTGCTTTCATTTAATAACAGCTTTAAACGATGTGCTACTTGACCTCCCTTGCCATTTGAACAATTTGAACATGACCCCGCCTGGAACACTGTGGAGGACCCTGAGACAAATATTTTTACTTCCAATCATTGTACTTTTGAAATGATGACATACATGTTTTCCTGTTTTGACATCTGCCTCACCATTTTTTTGGGGGTGGCCATCGACTTTACAATGACGTTTTTGCTTACAGTTTGACCGGCCGCCATTTTGCACAAGGTAATTTTAGAGTATTGAGGCTTGTTCCGTCTTCTTTCATTTTCCTAGAAGTTTCGAACGATATGCTACTTGACCCCCTTACCTTTTGTAATATTTGAGTTGGATCCCGCCCAGTACACTGCGGGTGGCCTTGTGACAAGAATTTTTGCTTTGATACGTTGTACTTTTGAAATGATCAAACACATGTTTTCCAATTTTGGCATCTGTCTTATCATTTGCGATTTGAAGGGGTGGTAACGGATTATCTGGACACTCTATATATCCATATAACTCGCATAGTATATGCACTCGGAAAATTTTTATTACAGTTTTGTAATAGGCGTCATTAGTGCTTCCCATTGGTATATAAACCATCTTCCACTTCGATATATAATCTCCCTCTCTTCCCTTGTAAGTTACAAGTATTACCCAGAACACACAAGACAAGAAATGTCACGGTAGCTACACCGTGAAGCCTTCACCTCTGGTGTATGTGGTAGTCGGTTCGATCTCGGTTAGTGCCATGGAAGCTTTGTGGTGGACAAATATTGAATGTGTGTGGGGACCGCGGTGGCTCAGTGGAAGAGCGTTCACCTCTGGTGCTTGGGGTCTCGGGTTCGATCCCAGCCCCGCCAGGTGAACTTTGTGGTGGACAAACACCGTGTGTGTGGGTTTTTTCGGGGTTCTCCCGTTTTCTCCCACTTTTTTCATTCCACCATTTCATTCATTACTCATCATCACCGTCTCCTTTAGCCTAACCGGCATAACCGTGGGACGTAAAACTCAAAGATTTCATTTCATTTCATTTCATTTTTCGAATGTGTGTGTTTTCTCGAAGTTGTCTAGTATCCTACCACTTTCTTCATTCCACTAATTTTCCCATCATCATCCATTCGGCCAAAGTTGCCTAAAGGTCTTAAAAATAAATTCAAATAAGCTCACAAGGCAAGGACAAATAGTTTAGAAGATAATATATCTCTGCTGTTAGTTGTCTGAGGCTTCTCGACCCTGGCTTCTTTTTTTTTTTACATTCTAAAACATTGAAATTTGTTTCACCAGTTTCAATACACGAATATACAGTAAATTGCTCATAGGTACGTCGAAGATGAAGACACTAATGTTAAATAATGTTTTCACGACAAGCAAAGTTCGATGTAAAGGTGTCATCATCTCCGACACTATCGTATACTATCAGCCCACAGGGAGAGATGGAAAGATATATAGATAAATACAGAGATAGATATGTGACTACACTTTGATTTCATATATTCCAGCCTTTAGGTTTCACAGTGTTAACCCATAACAATCCAAAAACTACTTTCAATTTTAGCATATTTAGATTTATTGCAATTATTATTATTATTTTTTTTTAAAAAAAAGCTCGGAACCAAATAATTTTATTGAGTAATGGAAAGTATTTGATTGAAATTTTATATGTTACTGCACACTAAGCTCTACTTAAAGTGCCATAGTAATGGGAGCTGAACGACACATCGGACGAAAGAATGCTTGGGGCCAGTCTTCACCTCCATGGTTCAAATCTGTTCCCATAACCGCGGGGTGTGTGCTACTATGTGGTGCTTGCCCCGTTTGTGTAACAAACTCATGACAGTACACCCATATTAGCTAATGACTAAAAAAAAAAAAAAAAAAAAAAAAAAAAAAAAAAGTTGATTTTTGGGTGGCCATTTTGGATTAAAGTTCCTTATATTGTCGGGATCTATTTGCAATCATACAACGTACATCTTTATACCAAGCCGAGCGGTCTGCGGCGATAGACCATCGGCATGAAGGCCCCGGGTTGAGTCCCGGAAGGGTCATGTGTATGGATTTTAACAACATTTGTTTTTTCGTACTGTGTCAGGGGGGAAATCGTACGGGATAAAAGGATTTCAGTCTGAAAAAAATGGAGAGAATATCCTCCCCAGGATAATTTCATGGGAGTAAGGAATTAGTAAAAATATAGGATATACATTTTATTGCAGGTTTAAAAATATGGTTTGGGTATCATATTTCTTTTCTGTTAATTATGCTCTTCAATGTTCGAATTTTGATCATTCTCATGATATTTTCTGTTTTCAACGGAGTTCCATGAATATTATACCAAATGTTCTTTACACTTCTCAAGTTCGAGAGGTTTTATGCGCCTGTAAGAAACAATTTCTGAAGATAATTCAGGTCCTAATTAATATTATTCACTAGGAAAGAGAAGTATTCCCCTCCTTTCAACACGGAAGCAGAGGGCAATTTCGCACTCTGGTCAGATCAAACATTTCCGCCTAACAAAACGAAGGTCCCCCTGTAAAACTTCTTTACCTAAAGTGTTACTATTAGTATCATAAATTTGCTGAAAGCAAACAATTTGAAGGGTTCGTCGATAATATCTTTGCTTCCTTTGTCGTCCACCCGCCTTCCAAACGAAGAGGTGAATTTTACAACATGACTGCTGTATAATAAGCGAGCGATTGGTAAAATGGCAAAAGTGTGTTTTTATGTGTGTGTGTGTGTGTGTGTGTGAAAGAGAGAGAGAGAGAGAGAGAGAAGACAAAATTTTAGTTACAAGATGACATACTTCAATTGCCGTTTCCGGTTCATATAGCAAAAAGAATACCGCCACCAGAGAATAAAGACAAGTGTAGACCTTACCCAGTTTTCAAATTGAATAGATGGTGGTGGTAGTTCGGTTTCTTGGCCTTGTAAAAATCTTCCCTGTCTTTGATTTTGTTTGTCATCATTCCAGCCAGAAATAAAAAAAAAAAAAAAAAAAAAACGAGAATTCCTCAGTTTACAGCAAGGGGAATTGGGGACAAGACATTAAGGATGATATTCCTGGAAGCTCATGTATCACGATTGTTTCATTCAATAGACAGAGGACACTTTTCTATGAAGGCTTTTCAACATGTTTTCTCACAAAGGGGATTTTCCTTTTGCAATCTATATGATCATTGGCAATTTCAATCTTGGCCATTCCCGCCAGCGTTTTCATTTTCGAGACACGAGACGAGACGAGACATTTCACGAGACGTCCCGTCTCGTCTCGTTTTCGAAACGGGACAAGTAGTCTGTCTCGTCTCGTGTCTCGTGTAAGAGGGTTCTGTCCCGTCTCGTGTCTCGTCTCGTTTACGAGACGAGACGAGACGAGACACGAGAGATGTCTCGTCTCGTGGCAACACTACCGAAAACCCTGTTCCAGAACCGGATCTTAGGAACCGGTTCCAGACCTGGATCCGGAAACCCTGTTGCAAAACTGGATCTTAGGAACCGTTTCCCGAAAACCCGGTTCCGGAACCGGTTCCAGACCTGATTCCGAAAAAAACTGTTCCGGAACCGAATCTTCTAGAACCGGGTCCGTTCAAAGCCGAAAACCGGTTCCACCAGGAACCGGTTCTTGCCATCCCTAGTCTGAGAAGGGGCAAGCATAGCCACCCCTAGTCTGAGAAGGGGCAAGCATAGCCACCCCGGGCGCTTGCCTCTCTTTGGCCTTGGTGACGTTGTCAGTGATTGTGGTGATCTACTCCCAGGCAAATTATTGGTCATTTTCCATAGCAAGCTAGGATAAACTAATAGGTCAGGGGAAGAAAATGAAAATGAAATGGAATCTTTCAGTTTAACGTCCGACCATTATGCTTTTCAGGCTAATTAAGGGAGGCGGATGATAAGGCAAGTGAATGAAGATGGAAGATTCTATGGTATGGCATGATAGCTGTAAGAATCGTAGGCGACGAGGCTTCATCCTTAAGATATCGAGTTGATGAGAAAGTGACCGGTCTGTAAATCTCGTAAAATCAGATAAAGAACCAATGTCAATTCTAAATCCTAATTTGTTCGCAATCTTGCCGTCTACACAGATATATCAAACGCGTAATACGTTACAAATTAAAAAAAAAAAAAAAAACAACTGGTATTTACGATTCACTTTTAATATTGTAGCGTACAACTCCAGTATCTTTATGTAATAATTTGTTAAGAAATACTTGTACCGCGCTACTAAGAAATAAGTGACTGAACGAAATACTTAGAATGTAATGACTAACTGATTCATACTAGCTTTGCTATATTGAATAACTTATACTAAAAATACAAATCGCTGAGCAAAGCTACTTTTATTTAAAAATAATAAATGTGTTACAGTTTCGCCAACTAACTAAACATATTGGCTTCATCAGACACTAAAAACAAGAGAGAATTACATCTAAATATAACATAATCCCAGAAAATGGATCTGAACGCTGATTGGTTGATCCCAGAAAATGTATCTGCGGTGTTTTGTTTCATTTTTGTCAACTTTTGTTATGATTGACTGAATCTGTTTTGATCAGCCAATCAGCGTTCAGATCCATTTTCTGAGATTCGGTTATATTTAGATGTAACTCTCTCTTATTTTTAGTGTCTGATGAAGCCAATATGTTTAGTTGGTTGGCGAAACTATCACACAGTTATTATTTTATAAATAAACGTTACTTTGCTCGGCGATTTTGTATCTTTAGTATAAGTTAAAATGTAAGTCGGGCTGGGTTCATAATTCCTACTAACCTGAAGAATAGAATTGGCATTCGTCAGAAACGTTTATTTTAATTCTCCGAATCTATACATTTTACTTTGCGTGATTACTTATCTCTATCTTGAACGAATATTTTGTTTTTCGTCCTGTCTTTAATGAGGATTTTAAATATGCTGTCAGGAAATCAATACAGGAAATCGTTTTCAGTTCTCTATGTGCATAAATAATGACGGTATGTATATCTGGAATATTTTCCAAGTATGAAGAGGTTTGTTCTAAAATGCCTTCGTTGATTTATAGATCTTTGCCAGAGTTCACGTGAAAATCGATGAAACTGAATTGTTTGTGTTCACAAATGTGATTGATGTGCAAATGTCATTCAAGACAAAGAAGAACTTTTAAAAAATGCAATGCTCAAATAGTAGTTCTTTGGTGTAGGAGAATATGATATTTATTTTACGTCATTTTTGTCTCTCTTTCCTTCTTCCGGTACATTCTGATGAGTAATGTCATTATCAAAATAGCTGTGTTCATGCTCTTAACAGAACCGTCTGGAAGACTTCAGGCTAAAATTGAAATTTGAAAAATGTCGAGGCTCTTGCAAGAAATGCTATGGAATACCTGACATAAGGTACAATTTTAAAACTTTGTTAGCGTTCAATGATAATAATAATAATAATAATAATAATAATAATAATAATAATAATAATAATAATAATAATAAAGAGAGAGAACCAAAGATGAGACATATACCAATCAATAGAGGTCAACCTGAACAAAATTATATGGTTAACTTAATCCTCATGCGTAGTTTCCGAGACATATTTTATAAACCTTAAAAGTAATGGTTTATGAGCAAGCACGCCCGCAAGTTTCTCCAACGGGCGCAAGAGACCGACACACAAGCAGAGATCGAGTGGGTCGTGGGTCAACAGGACGTGACCACCTGCGACTCACCGCCCACTGTGACCCACTCTACTCAGTGGATTCAGTGCCGTGCTGTAGAGGGGACAAGCGGGACGACGACCCCGGACGCCCAAATAAGAAGGCGCAAAATTCAGGAGGGAAAAGAAAAGAAGGAGAGAAAAAGAGAGAAATAATATGTCGGGGGCGCCGTCGTATACTTTCGCCCCGAGCGCTGATTTTCCACGCCACGGCATTGAGTGCATTTTAGATAGCATCTTCTGAACACTAGTGACTTTGTCTGCGTTTTACTTTCAAGGCTTCCATTTTTCTTCCTTTTTCATTTGTTTCTACCTGTATTTAGTTACCTGAGATGAGTATATCTGAGTAAAAAAAAAAATTAAGGCACTTTTGGATATTGATATTTGTAATTGTAATATTAGCAATAGGACTTACCACTTGGCTTTCGAGACACAGTCGAATTTTTTTTCTCGTTGACCTACATTACCTTGATTTGAGACTTCCAAATTTCATCCTATTTTCCACTGAATAGTATTTGTAATGCAATAAGGAAATAATTATACAGGCTGTTTCAAAACATCGACAACGTTTGGGAAGTGATTCCTGACACCAAGATAAGATAAAAAGTATATACCAACCTGGGTGCAAAAATGCTTCCTTTTGGGGTTATAGGCTGCCGAAAACATGAGAAAATGAATTTTAAATGTCCATAGCTCCAAAACTATGGGACCTACCGTAGTCGGGTCAAAATTTCACTTAGGAACTAATATGTGCACCATCCTAAAATACATGTTCCAGAATCCTAAAGTATTCACGCAACAATTTTTATAGAGGGAGTTGGGTTACGGGCATATAATTTGAAGTACTCACCAACTACCTTTATAAAAATTGTTGAGGAAGTACCTCAGGACTGTAAAAAATGGATATTTGGATAGGGTACATACTAGTTCCTAAGTGAAGTCTTCACCCGACTACAGTAGGTCCCAAAAGTTTTGAGCTATGGACATTTAAAGTTCTTTTTTTTTTTTTGGTTAAGTTTTCGGTAGCCTATAACTCCGAAAGAAAGCATTTGTGCACCCAGATTGGTCTATACTTTTCTCTTATCTTAGTGTGAGGAATTACCTCCCAAACGTTGTCGGTATTGTTTTGAAACACCCTGTATGTGATAATTAAATTGAAATTGATCGTAATATGGTTCATGACAAAGACTTTACACCATTTTACGTCGTAAAGGTCAGATCCACCGGTATTGCAACAAAGCGGTGCTTGAGCGATTGACCATAGAAATTCAAACTCCGATTCGAGAATTTCACACCCTTGTTTTATTACAAGTGTAAACTCTTTAGTCAGTGGAGAGGAGGGTGTGGGTCAGAGTGGGTCATGGTGGGTGGTGGGCCAGGTGATCAAGTTTTCATTGATTCACGCCATCTCTGCACACAAGCACAGTCGCGAATATACACGTTCACATAATATATCGCATCTCATCATCACAGTCTCCCTTAGGCTCGGTTTATAATCATTGGACATTAAAGTCATAAAAACGACAAGTTGTGTTGGTCTAACAGTTATTTCTCAAACAGTAAGTTCATCGTTAACCATGTGTTAGCTGTTCTCCCCCATCTCCGTCTATTTTAACACACATATACTGCACTACACTGTAAAGATCAAGAGACACCTGTCAGTTAAGATTTGTATGAACTATACAGTAACAATATATGTAGTAAGTAGCCTATATATCCTTCTGTCTGCTCTCGCCTTCGTGATGGAAGGCAATTTGTTTGTGTCGTTGGTCATAAAATATCTTTTGCTGTAAATGAGCCTTTTCTAAATGACTTTTGATTTTTCCCGTATTGCTGCCAATATTTGTCTGTCCACCTGGATGGTATCCTTAATTCCCAAGGTACACTCATGTCCAGAATTATTGTCGCATGTCTATAAATATGTTGTTGTAGGAAAATAATTTGATAATGAAGTCGCGCGGTATTTGTTGTAATGTTAGTATATTTAATCGGCAAAGACATTTATGTGGCAAATTTCATGTCAAAAGAGCAATAAGAATAAAACGAAAATAAATCTTTCTTGTCCATTTTGCAATATTTTGTTTTACTCATTCTAATTTTCGTATTTATAATTATTTTCCTATGAAATTTACCACAAATATAAATTTCTCGATTATACACGTAGTATCAGTATTAAAAGTATCCTATGTCACATACCCGCCAGGAATGACAAACGAATTTTTTTAAGTGTTAAAAACAGTTTAAGATAGGAAATAACTCAAAACGATGGAAGCCAGTATGCAACTGAATAAAATCTAACTCCATATGCTAACACCCAACCTTTAGATAAATGACTATCAAAGTAGTTTTCAATAACTAGACAAAAGGAAAAAACAAAAATCAACTTCGAAATAAAAAAGCTTGGTGGGAGCAGCGGGGTAATCTCTCTCTCTCTCTCTCTCTCTCTCCCCTCTCTTTCTTTCTTTCTCATCGCCGCTCTTCTCGTCTGGCCACTCCACTGCAAAGCAATCAAAAGTCAAACCTTTCTGAAGCATAAAACTAAAAACAATAGTGTAAGTCATTTTCCTTTTCTCCAATCTATAAACTGTAAATTGGGTAGCAAAATTGGTATCCCATAAGGATATAATACATTCACTGGTATTACTATACTATTTGGTAATTTTGTAACTGTAACCGCTAATAAATCAAATTTTGATCAAATTAAATTAATTTTTTTCAATTGCCAAAGTTAACAATTAAGTTATATCTCTAAAAATTGTTTCTTTAAAAGATCAAAATCGATATTTTAAAAAATCGAAACACCTGCAAAATCATTATCAAATTATTTTCTTACAAGAAGACAGTTATAGATATGCGACAATCATTTCGGACATGACTGTACATTCTGCGAATGTACGCAGTTCATAGCCAAATAATAAGAAGCTTGAAGAGTATTTTGTCCCGATCTCTACATATGTATTAATTGCAAATGTAACATGTGGGAGCCATTTTTGCCAATCTGCATGGCTTTCTTGGAAGAAAAATTTTAAACAACGCTGTATAATTTTATTAGATAACTCAATCAATCCAAGCGAGGAATGATTATATGCTGGTGAATATTTATAAATAAAGTCATATTTTTGTGCCATTATATGTACCTATATTCAATTCAAGAGGATCCCGTTGTTACGGCTTAAACAATGAAATCGACTTTCGACTGTTATATCTTCAAAATAACTCGCTGATTGCAGGGGACAAATACCCTCATACATCGGGGCCACGTGGAGATTTATTATAACACTGCCCACGAAGACTAATGCTCGTCTAGGTGACCTACTTTCAAGTGACTAATATTTGAGCATCGTATTAGCATAAAAAAGGGCGATTAATTGATAGAATACAATTTATGTCCAAAGTTGCGTATTTGAGCGAGAGCAACTATCTTGTCCGAATTCGTTAATGCAATCAATCCGTAAACAACTTCAGGGCAGGGATAAAAGTGAGGAGGAACACGGGGGACGCTGTCCCCCCACCTCCAAAAAGTACGGCGTCCCCCCAGTTCCTTAAAAATTATAATGGGCAAAGATAGGCCGGGGGACGGCGTGATGTCATGCCGCCACCTACCTTTTTAGATCCACTTTTACCCGTGCTTCAGGGGTAATGGTGACTTCAACGATGACTAGCCATATCCTGTTTAAAATCTAATATTTCCTACCTTCTATGCAACCTACACAAATGTTGGTGGCCTGTAATAAAACGATATGGAATCGTGTGATCCCATTTACTATGTTAGCATGTTTATTATTAGTAGGTCGCTTTCAATTAAATTCCAAAACAGGTAACGAGGGAAGCGAATGCTTTGTTAAATTTCACATTGATTAAAGTGTTTTTTTTTTTTTTTTTTTTAAATGCTCACAATCAAAATCGGATAGAATTCCTCTCTAATTTCGTACGAAGAAAATTTTTGTGCGCGCTCCGTGATTGCTTTGGTTTTCTTTGTATGTTTATGAGGAAGTTGAAATTGGGTGATTATCACTTCATGGTTCAAGCGGGATTAGATTTTATTTTCATATACTGTTGTTGGCGGGCGATCAAAATCTCTGCATATCTCTCCCACTTCCCTTGGCTCCGTTACTACAGAGAAGCTCTTGAATGATTTTCAGTCATTGTATAAATAGAAATGCAATCTTTTAGGCAATATACCCTCACTGCATTTCAACACTTAGACACCCAGTATGTCGAGTCAAAATCGTAATAAAACATATCACTTCTGCTTTTTTTCCACTTCGAACACTATACATATACATATAATATAGGTAACCAAGAAAGTTATGTCGCTTTTTCACCCACCACCTTCCTTTGAACATCGATATGTTACCTAAGACGTACCTGGAAAATCAAAAGTAGTTCCCTTCAGCATCGACGACATTCTGCCAATGCTCTGAAATTCCATGGATTTCACCGCGGTAGAACTTAGTGGCTCGTGAAGCGAAGAAATTATCAAGTGCATTTTGCAGCTTTGCTAGGGATTTGAACTGGCGTCCTCTAAGGTGATTGTCCAAGATGATAATCGGACGGTGTAATGTCCGGGAGTGTAGCGGATGTAATAATGTTTCCCATTCAAGGCGTAGAATGGTGTCCAGGGTCATCCTAGCCACATGGGGCTTAGCGTTGTCCTCTAACAGGAGGATCCCTTTGCGATTCAGAAGTGCTGACTCCAGAGTTTTGAGTTTTTCTTGAGTTTTTCTTCAACTACTGACAGTACAAGTAGCATTGATGCTCTGACCAGTTGGTAGAGTTCCTGATGCACGATGTCGCGAGCGGTCCACCAAATACCCAGGAAAATCTTCTGGTGCAGTGCTGGTTTCGACTGTTCTAGAACGGGATCATGGAATGCTAACCAAATGATGAGGGCGCCGCGCCGTGAAGCTTCGTGCAGGACCGACTTCTCATCACATGTCAATATCCTGTCCGGAAATGGCTCCTTCCTCAGACGAGACAGCAAAGCAACACAGGTGTCTGCTCGCATTGATTTCTGGCCCAGAATCAAATCATGTGGGACCCATCGACACAACTTGTAGTGCTTCCCAGGTTGATGGAAGTGCTGCCGAAAGGTTTCTTCACTCACACTGAATTGTGGTCCCAGTTCCTCACATGTCTGGTCTCTGTTCGTCTCAATTGCTGCCTGAGATCTTCATTTTGTACATGTGCTGGTCTTCCGGCACGTGGTGCGTCTTCGAGTATTTTGTTACCGTCCTTAAACTGATTAAACCATCGCTGCACTGTCCGCATAGTCACGACACCCTCACCAAAGGCCTGGCATATCTTCCTTCCCGCTGCAGTGGCGTTTGACATCAGTTTAAACTCGTACAGCATACACGCCCTTATGACGCTCTGTGGATGTCCCGTGTTTACTCTGTCCTTTCGCATGTTCACGGTGTAACTGAACTGCCACGTAGTATGTTGGATATACCCACACCAATAACTGACTTTCGCCTTATCTCTACTTGCATTCTACTCACGGTGTGAGGGCCAATTGAATACAAGCCTCTACAAAAAACGACAGAACTTTCTTGGTTACCTTTATATTTATATAGACGAAGAAGCACTGTGAATGGCAGAAGCATCTGTAATTTCTCAGGGGTGATTTTGAAGTCGCTTCAGTCATTATTATTTCAGTTGGTTTACAGGTATATTTGTAAGCGCTAATAGCAAAACTGAATCGTATTATAGCTATAAAGTGTGTACTCATAAGCCCCAGTTTGTTATGTTAAACTTTTACCGTAGACGTTTCAGTGGTCAGCTTGTCACTTTCTTCAGTGACGACTTTTCGAAGGAGTTTTACTTTGAAGAATCATATTACCGGTAACATTCCTGCACCGTAGGATAAATTATCATCAAAGCACCTGTTTTACTCTGAATTTACTTCTTTACGTTGAAAAGAAAACGCTAAAGGGTCATTGATGCAATTATCCGAGTATATTATTCTCCATTTCTGCTCTCTTTTGTACTGCATTCAAACGCAGGGATGAGAAAAGTATACTTAAACTGTACGAAAAAAAGAAATAGGATTACCTGAATAAGTTTAGAAACAGTATCATTAGGATGACTATTGATATTCAATGTGTATCTTATCAAGTCATTGAGTCCGTATTGTTGCAAGATTTTGTTAAAAACTTGGACTGTGTAGATAATGAATGAGAAGTGTGTTAAAATGTTAAGTTTCATGTTATTGCTTATGCATATATTTAACGTATAGATATCTTAAGTTGTGTATTTGTTTTCTTTCTATAGCGTCAATCTCTGGATCCATACATGACCCCCTCCTAGATCGTCTGCAGTCACACCAGAAGTCTTCATGGATGTCACACTCAGGCAACTCTTCTGATGGAGCAAATCCTGGAATCATGTCGGACTCCGAAGTACACAGGAAAAGGGTAAGCAATCAGATTCTGAATATGCTTCAGTTGATACTTTTTTTTTTTTTTTTTTTTTATCACCGAGGGTATATGAAACAGTTACTAATGTGTAATACGAACCTTACTCGGATTTATATTCGCCCCTGACCGGAATCGATCCCGTACCACACGCACGGAAAACAGCTCTCCGAATGGCACATAAAATACTCTGAATAAAACACCGTAAAGCTAAATTTAGATTCCCTTCAAGGAGAATAATGTTAAAGTTTAAAATAATTTCTTTAAGATTTCCTTTATTGATTTATTCGTCCGTCAAGATATTTTTGTTTATTATTGACGGAAGAGGAACTTTGTTGTATTTTTAACTTGTAGATTGCTTTTTCTTGACAAGGACAAGAAAGGTCTTTAAAGATATAAAGGCTATAAAACTAAAATCTGATCCATCCTAAACACTATACTGTACTGTTATGTATATGTGTAAACTGGAATATCTAGGATTGAAGGGAGTAAAATTAAATAAATAGATAAACCAAATGTAATACAGAATTTTCGAATAAGACGATTTTATCATTTTGATATCGAGTAGAACATAATTTGTTCACCGTTGTGTTTATCAGTTGATTCCGGTTTTATTTTATGACTTATCTACTACTGTGTGGAGGGGGAAACATTTTCCATTGAACTTGGTGCCTTTTTAATTATTACTTTTAACGCAGGTTTTCTCAACTTGGGGGGTCGTAAAAATAAGCGGAAAAGATAAATATAATTAGAATCTAATACCGGATATTGCTTAAAGTGGTGGCCTCTGTAATATTAAAATATTCAATAACTTTTTTTTAAAACAACTGTCCAAGTTTTTAAACCAAAATCAGAAATCACTTTCTTTTTTTATCACATGACCAAAAATTAAGAGAGTTATGAATTTTTAGAATTTTCAAACGGCCTCCATCTTGAAACAGTATGACGGATCGGATTCGACATTTTTAATATGAATGAATTGACCAAATTTGGTTTTAATCCATTCGATTTTAGGGAAGTTATCGTATCCACTATATACAAGAAATGGATTCTACTGTTATAGAAATAGATTGACATTGTAAAATCTCTGCAATAAATAGATATATAAAAAATTCTACTGAAGCTTATTAGAAACCAGAAATTATAAGGGAGTCGCTGACAAGAGGATGTCATAAAATGGGAATCGTGATAGGAATTAGGTTGAGAACCACTGTTTTAAGGTATGCTCGAGTCAAAGCATGGTTCTAAGTAGAGGCACCTTCCTGTCCCCTACAAGTTGTATGTGAATAACATGGGTATGAATTGATCAATTCGTATACGGTTTCAAATATCTTACAAATCATTAAATCCTTTACGACAAAGAAAATGATATCTATATTGCTCCATTCATTCTCAAGTTGTTGAATAGAATATAATATATAGAAATGAAATAAACTTATCTTTATATTTTAAATTGGGTATATTTTAGTAAAAATATCACAACTGATGGTTTCGCAGAATTACCAATCAGTTTCATCAGAGGCAGGGTTACCATAAAGTTAAAAAAAAAAAAAAAAAATGACAAAAGCGTTTGTTTACAAAGTATGAACAAGTATTAATCCCCTTGTATCTTATAAATTATTTTTTGCTTTACACGCGTTAAGAGTCTTCATCCCGGCGAAATTAAAATACCGCTAATTTTATAGTAATTATGTGATATCTTCAAACAGATAAAAAAATAATTGAAATATGGAACAAGAGCGCCCTAGACAATATTATTTTGCTTGAGGTACCGTTATCACAAGTCACCTAGTGGCTTTCCGTTTTCAGCTGTTTAGAAACGCGAAAATAAATGCCGATTATCAAAATGGCTCGAAATCGAAAGCAGATAAGTAAGCAGTGATAACGGTTTCTCATGTAAAATAATATTGTCTAGGGCGCTCTTGTTCCACATTTTGATTATCTTTTATCTATTTGAAGATATCACATAATTACTGTAAAATTAGCGGTATTTTAATTTCGCCGGGATGAAGGCTCTTAAACATATTTTAATCATGTATCATTTTCAGTTCGAAGTACGGAAAAACACTTAACATATACTTTTAATACCAACAAAGAGAACATTACTTTCCCAAAACATAAATATAGCTGCTTTGTTTTGATTTCTAAGTTTATTTTTGTTTTGATTTATTATTATTATTATTATTATTATTATTATTATTATTATTATTATTATTATTATTATTGTTATTATTATTATTATTATTATTATTATTATTATTATTATTATTATTATTATTATTATTATTATTATTATTATTATATTGCCTCCTTTCTGTTATTTGTTTTGAAGTTTTTATTTTGTTATGTTTTGTTTATCCTTATTTTCCTTGTTTGCTAGCAGAATGATAAAGATGGTGGGTCAAACCCGTGGGGACTGAATGTATCAGCAGGAGACCTTCTGGGTCGCACACACGAGGAATTAGTTCTGTTTCTTATTCAGCTCCGACGACAGAGTGCCACTGTTTGCAAAGCCATGGAATTGTGCCATATGGAAATAGAGAGCCAGGTGTGATTCTTTGCTTTTTCCAGTTACAGACGAAATTTTGTTATTATTATTATTGTTGTATGTTTTTAAGAAATTTTGTATGAATCGGATTAACAGAGTACATGTCTTTCAAATCAATCTGTCCAAGCTCTATGTTTATTGTGTTGTATCATAGATAAATTTTTGATAAATAAAGTACAGTCTAACCCCGATTTTACTTTCCCGCATATAACGAAAGATTAATTTGATCCCTAAAAATTATGCTATATACATAATGCATTTAAATGCCGCATTTAAGAGCCCGCCTTACTAAAAATAATACAAAGTTTACCATTTTTCGTTTGCTTGTTTATTCATAAGTGAAAGGAGATAACGAAATGCAACTTACCACAATGATAGATGATGTTATTCTGCAACAGAAAATATGAACCTGAAGAATTTTCAGTGTTGCCATTCATAGAAATTACAGTGGTGCTAGAATAACATTTTCCCCGAAATCTAAGTTAAGGCAGGGACTAGAGGAACAAACTCAACTGCATTTGATTACATATCATGTTGTTTTGATATGGGAGATAGCTTACTGTGACTCGTCCAGAACGGTTTTTTTGCACATCTATAACAACCATCGGTTTCAATTTTATCACGAATTCGGGAATTGTTAAATGTGTCGGTGGTTGTGTTCCAAATTCATTCCGCCATTGTCGTTGCATCTCTCAGTGACGGTTTCATACTTCATGTTACCACCTCAAGCCCGTCTTTCTTTCTTCAATTGTTAGCCTTTCAGCCATGTTACTTCACTCACGCTACCTACACATAAAAAGATGAAACCATTATCGGGATGCGATGTAATAACAGAACATCAAACTATAACACTACCATAAATGAGACGTTTGTGTCAGTCCATTTCAGAGTTACTCATAATCGCACAATTCACAGTTAGAGCCTTTCTATTTGAACTGTGCCGCTTCTGGCGCTGCTGTCGATATGTGATTTCTCGTACCTCCCTCGAAAGAGGAGGGATAAGTTGCTGCGGCCGAGATCTGTCATTTGTTGAATGCGAAAGCGTTGAAACAATGAACTATTTCACGGACTTCGCTGTCCTCTGCCTTATTAGCCACTCTAAGTAGCCTACAATCTTCACTCGTCAAGGCCAAACGACAGAATGACAAATTGGCAATACAGCTGAGGTCATTCACTTCTTTTCCCTAACGAAAGGGAGGGTTTCATCCGCCAGAGGGCGACGGGGGTGGGGCCTAAGTATAGTTCACATAGTTTCCGAGGGCACATGCGGAATAGACAGGCTCTAGATGAAGTATACATTTTTTTTTAGCCACTCGGTAGATGGCATTAATATATGACATCGATCATTTTGGGATAATCTTGAAAGTATCTTCATTTTATTTCTTGTGAATTCGATCAATTCACTTTGTCTCCGTGTTCTTACTCGTTGTGATTTTCTCCGTATTATAAATCAGATTTTTCTATGGAGGAAACTTACACTGAAGTAGTAAATACTCGTTGAATGAAGAAGTTTCTTTTTGCTGGATTCTTTATCTTCTAAGTTAACAAATTTTCTTTACCTTGAAATTTCCTTGCTCCAGGTTTCTCATCAAGGTCTGCCCTAGGTTATTTGTCACCCCGGGCAATGGCATGATTTGCCCTCCTCCTTTATCCAGAAAGAAAAAAATCTTAAAAGCCACGATTTTAAGTATGGTACCCCATCACAACCAACGAAGGAGAGGGAAAGAGAACTCGCATCACGTTGCGTGTGTTTTCTCTCTTTAAATAATAACCTATTATGTTAGTTAAAGATAAAGTAAACACACCTACAGAAGAAGAATAGTATTCCTTTTTATAGAATTCAGTATCAACATATCAGTTTGCAAATTCCAGCGTAACTAGCTCTTTTATCTTTATTTCTCGATTTTCCTTCCACATCTTAAAAAAAACAAACAAAAAAACTTGTTTCTACCTTCAATGATAAGGAACTTGTTTATGACAAAGATAAGGCTAATTTTCGTACCAAAACTGTGATAACTAACTAAATGGAACAGGTGTTCGCAACTGTTCGAGAATTAAGTTCTTGTATTTGACAACAATCAAGCAATTCATGCCGGGATTTGTTTGACCATTTGCTTTAGCACTGTCTATGTGACCTTTAACTAATGCGACCTAAACATGATTTATGAATGTAGTAATCAGATAGCAGTTAACTACCATCATCATGAAGTCTGTTTCCAACACGAAATATTTATTTAGTTATACAGTTATACTATATACAAGAAATATCTATTATAATATAGTTATGACAGATTTTGTCGCACCGTGCAAATGCATGTGTTGCACATATGGTAGAGCCGGCCCCGTTCCTCGTTGTCCCAACATAACAAACAAAACTGAAACCTTTGCCTAATTCTAGTAGTATTATCCTGAAAAAAAAGAAAGCAAAGAAAAAGAAAGAAGAAAAATAACAAGGAAAATCCAGAGTGTGTAGAGTAATTTTTTGCTGGGTCTAGTTAGAACGAAAAGAAAATTCAAAGCAGACAGAATATTTTTTTCTTGTTATATCTAGTTAGAAAAAAAAAATCAGAGTGGGTAGAAGAAACTTTTGATGTATCTAGTTAGAATAGACGAAGGAAATTCAGAGCATACAGAATAAATTTTTATTATATACAGTTAGAACAAAACAAAAGAAATTATGGGCGGCCATACCGTTGAGAAACAAGACTAACAGGCTATTTTGATTTCTTTTGTGCAAATTTTTACTTTTCTATGATTACGTTTAACGTTTAAAACGTATAAATAATTGATTTATATATTATGTATATACAATATGCTTTTTAGTGTATATAATATGCTTAAGGCAACATGTAAGTAACAATGTACGGGGTATTCCAAAAGTCTGAAGTCATTACATTTTCAAAATGACCCAGATATTCTTAAGAATTATTAGGGCCTTGTACTAAAATATATGACACGTTATCGGAGAAAAACATCACAGTTCTCTAATAAAAGAAGATTCTACATTTGTACCCAGTTTGAATTTTTTAAAAAAATATTAAGTGAATTGATTATATGTATTATTTTTTGTTTTTTTAGTCCCGACTTCTAGAGTTAGAGAATCCTAAAAGACTGGAACATTTACAAAAATTAGAAGAATTAAAAAGACATTTACAGGAACTTGAGAAGCAGGTAAGTCATTTACAGCAATAGTATCTATCTATCTATCTCTCTCTCTCTCTCTCTCTATATATATATATATATATATATATATATATATATATATATATATATATATTGTGCAGGGTGTCCCAGAAGGAAGGGGCAATCTTTGGGAAATGGTAGTATGAGTGATTTTAAGCAAAAGAGTTCATTTGAACATGAGTCCTAATCTCAGCGGTTTGAGAGCTACAGGTTGTGAACCATTTTTTACTTTGTTGCGTATTGTTCACCCTGTAATTAACATAGCGGATTTGAAAGGTGATGGAATGACCTTTCCAACGGTATGCAGCATGTGGCAGTATTGTCTTTGGAAGGAAAGCTATTGAGGGAAATTTGAGAAAGTTAAGGTTATTTAAAGAAATTGGATAGCAACACTCATTCCAAATATCCCTCAATAACTTCTCTTCCAAAGATACCACTGCCATATATTGTATATCGTTGTAAGGGTCATTCCATCACCTTTCAAATCCGCTATGTGGCACCTCTGTAGAATAACTACAGGGTGAGCAATACGCAATATAAAGTAAAAAATGGTTCACAACCTGTAGCTCTCAAACCGTTGAGATTATGACCTATGTTCATATGAACTTGTTTGCTTAGAATCACCCACACTACCATTTCTCAAAATATTGCCACTTCCTCCTGGGACACCCTGGATATATATATATATATATATATATATATATATATATATATATATATATATATATATAATATTATGTTATCACGTAAGTTATGATAGAAACAATCGTTCCGCGATGTTAACTTTAAATTAAAAAGAAATAAACTACTAAAACAGAAATGTATTTTAATCAGAAATAATAATAATAATACAAGAAGAGGAAGAAAGTTAACCGTTATAATTTTTCAACACTTAATATAAACATTCTTTGGATTGCTTTATAACGTTATAGAGTAAATATTAACCATATATAAAGGTAATGGGGGTTAAACTATGTACAGAACTGAAACAGTTGGAAGAGATGTATCGTAATGTAGTTAAATAGTAATAATGTTAATGGAGTATGTAAGTTTTACGTCCCATGGTTATGCCGACTAGGCTAAAAGTGACTGACTAATAATGTTAAAAACAATAACTGCATGTACTGAATTACATACCTAACATTTATCACTGAATTTACAATTTTTAACGAATTTTATGATGTTCAAACGTAATTCTTGTATTTTCTTTTTGTTGTCACAATCTTCGCCATTTCTCAGTTTTACGCTTGAGAAGAAGAATCTCGAAATTATAGTTTGAAATATGAAGAGATTACAAATAAGGCATGAAATGATAAATACATTTATTCTTTTAGTCATAGTTTACTATTTTTTTATCTTACATTATAATTTCAGGTGCAAACAATGTATTTACACAAAATAATATGCATTAAATAAAGTTCGTAAAGATTGTACCATGTGAATCATAAGTCAGTTGTCACTAGGAATTATTAGACAAAGATTTGACTTGCATAGTAGCTGACTGACTACAAGAGTAGTTTCCATAATTCAGTTGACGCAATTAGTAATGCGACTCTCGTTTGAGATTGTTTTTTATGTGAGCCCTATTGTTGTGAATGCAAGTTAGTTTTATTTCAATTCTACATTAAAAATGTAATTTAGCCAATTGGTTTATGAACCACCCTATATATATTTTTTTTGAATAATCATAAAATAATTAGGAAATTAAAATTTATATTCAAGAGATCGTTACTAATTTCAGTTTAATTTTGCTATAGCTATTTCTTTACTGAGCATTTTCACTATTTGAAATAATATTTTGTTTTCGTCTTTCTGCTAGTATGAGAAAGGTAAGCCTTTGGTTAACCTTGTGGATAACATGGTGAAGCTGGGTTCCTTGTATAAAAGATCTGCTCATGGTTCAGAAGATTCCTTGAGATCCCGATCTCTGGCGAAGGAAAAATTGGAATTTAACCAGAAAATTCAAGAACAACGTCTTCTTGCAGAAGAGCAAAGGGACTGGAACAAAGTCAATCCCGACCACAATGAGTTACAGGTATGTGATATGGGACACTTAATTTGAACTCCTTGCTGTATGCTTTGTTTGTGGATTAATTTAGTGCAAGAGTAAATTAGCGTTGTTGATCCGGCATTTTTTTTTTTTTTTTCAAAACTACATCGTTTTATAAGGGGCCTCTGGTTTGCCATAAGGACCATACTGTGTCATGTGCTCAGGCTAAAAGTCACATTACATGATAAATCGAGTCTAGATATTCCAAATCCAAATGTGAGAGATCAACGTACCAACAAGTGAAAGAAATTTTTATAAGGAAGTCGGTCAAGAGCTGTACTTTAAAATGTACCATTCGCTTTTTACAGCTAAGCGAAAGCTGGAAAAACTCAAGTGAGAATGATTGGTCGTGATGTTTATACCTGAAATAGAACTATGTGATTTTCAATATATCGATTGGTATTTTCAAATATCAATTTCAGATATATCACTGATCGATATTTCAGAAGTTTTCGATATTTTGGCATTCGATATTTCTGAGATTTCGGTGTTCGATATTTTAACACATCAATCAAATTCGATATATTTATCGATATTGATTTTCGATTCTGGATATCGCAATACCCTACCTTCGAACATGTGAATACGAGAGGAGGGCATACGCTCTATGCTGTTTGAATATCAGTATTCTGTGTTGATTTAGGTATATGATATTTTGATGAATTGAAAAGTTAGGGAAAATATTTTATTAGATAGTAGATTAGTAAATATAGCAGTGTTTCCTTTTAACAATACATAAAAGAGGGGAAGGGGACTAGTAAAGAATCAATAAGCTCTGCGAAAAGTGACAGTTCTGTAGGTAACTGTGAAAAAAACTATATTAAGTCTTTTTTTTCTGTTGGCTAAGTAGTAATGTATTTTTCCTATTTATAAGAGTGTTCTTAATAGCACTGTGCTTTTCGTTTTGAATCTAAATAAGTTTAAAAGTTTAATTTAAATAAATCGGAGGCAACATCGGAGATATTTTTTTGCGAGAAGTAAGGCAGGTTACAAACTGAATTCCAGCCCAAAATGATTTACGTTAATATAGCTTTCTCTAAGGTATAGAATTATACATGTAACCATTGGCGTATTTTATGGGCAGCTGAGGCTACCGGTGGTAGCCCTACAACATTAATAAAGGAAGTTAATATAACACGTAAAAATTAATTTAAAATAACACGTTTACAGTTTATTATATCTTTCTATGGTACTAGTTTATATTTTCGCAAACGTGAATACGTACTAAGGCAGCCATTAACGCGTAGAAAGCAATCTCTCTCGCTTTTGTAAACACTCATGATTTGACAACCCGTGGGAAACCACAATCGTCTAAAAGCAGAGAGAAACATGTAACTGCTTGCGCGCCCACGTAGATTCCTCCGTAACAGTGTACTAGCGAGGCTCGGGATGGCACCCAAGTAGGGTTCCTCTCTGTGGAGCGGTTTCTGTAGGTGGAGCGAGTAAATCGAAGTTAAAAACAATGACAGAGTTGCCATTTTGGATCTAGCTGAGAATTTCCGGGCATCATTTTGTGGCGCTTTGTGTCAATGGAATGCAAAATTTCTGTTTTACTTTGCGATTCTTGTTATTGTATTTATAATTACTTATTGCGTTATTTGCATTGAGTTGAATCCGCTGATTTTGCGCCAACCATTACGAAATGAGGCCCACAGACAGTATTATAGATTGGAGAATATGTTAATTTCTATTACTCTGGTGATCATTGTGAATAATATTTAGCGGAAAAATGAAATGCTACGAAGAAAATTATCAATTTTTATTTTTGTTACAAAGGAAATTGATTATAGAACGTTTTTTGTAAGGCTAAAATCAATACACTAATGGATTTAAGACCAAATAGCAAAACCACGATACATATTTCGTGATACAAATTAATGAACGAAAAATATTATATGGGATAACCGAGCACATTCCGTAACCGTTTGCATTAACACAACGCAAAATTTGCGATTTTGGTACCAATAATAGACATAACAATTATAATGACTGTCTGCATTTTTGCTGTACGTTGCTACACTCATATTTTTTTGTGAAGACTGTTACGGAATGACAGCCAACGTCAGTAACAGAGGCGACTCTTGAGGGAAGTGACATTGGTAAAAATTAACATTTTACGAATGCAATCCACAAGAATTTAACTGCGCAAATGTATGATGTAATTTCATTTACGATGGAAAACATTAATTGTTGCAAAGCAAAAGTTCAGACAAAGCATACCAACCACTTTTTGTTCATTGTTATGCATATTTTGATGATGATGATTAATAATAATAATAATAATAATAATAATAATAATAATAATAATAATAATAATAATAATAATAATAATAATAATAATAATATACAAGGTCAGTGGTAGCCCATGCGTTCAAACCAGTATATACCACTGCATGTAACAATAATAATATTAATAATTTAGTATTAGCCCTTTGGAAGAAGGTTTATTTGTGTTATTATTAAGGTTAATAAATTAATTAAATGTAAAAAAAATTAAGTGAAATTGGTTTTAATTAAACAGAAATCTTAAAGTATTCGAATCTAAAGAAGAGGATTTCTTGGTCATAGGATAATATTATTCTCATTAGCATAGAAGCTATGACAGTATATGCCACACTAAATGATATTTGGATTTGTAATAATAAAATTCATTCTTGTTTTTTTTTTTCTTTTACTATTATTTTCAAAAGTAACTGTAGTAAAAGAGTACTTTGGCTCTCGATTTTTTGTAGTTATTTTTCATTAATTTGAGAAGAAATTCAGACAGAATTTAGTGCTATTTGACTATTTTATTGAGTGATATATTACCCCAATAAAATTTTACAAATATATAGTATATAAAAAAAATAATTATACAGTATAACGTTTTATCTTAAATGCACCACACGGACATCAGATAATTGCTTATAAACGAAATAAAATATTAGTTCAACTGTGATTGCGTAGTATGACGTAGACAGATTGTAATTACAAATGTAGCAGGAAGAAATAACCATTTCATCATTTCCCTGATTTGTGTGTTTAGAATGTAATAGCTTAATTCATCATCGAGACTATATGAGACTTGAATCTACATCTTAACGTGGTATCCGAACTGTATGAGCTCTAGTTCTACTTTAAATTTTAGATTGACGTCTCATGTACCCTCGGTGCTGAAGAGGGACGTTACTAAGCTAAGAAATAATTTAGTGGCATGGGAGAGAAGATTAAATCCTAGAAAATTTAAACACACAATTTAGTATGATTATTATTATTGCAAAGTAAACTTGTTTAGATTATAATTTAAACATTCGAACCTAAATGCCAACTTGATTCATATAATTTATATTTGTATTTTTATTGTAACCGATTGTAGAGCATAAAGTTAACAAATATTTAAATAAAAACTATTAACCTATCTGAAAAAATACACTTAACTAGTTGCTCACTGAAGTCTTCGGCCCATTGTATTGTCACAACTAGGTTTTAATATGCAAATTGCGTGAACGCTAGCGTCATCTATTGGCAGCAGGTAGTCAGCACTGGTAGCGACACGTATTAACGCGACTGTTAAACTATTAGGAAGTAGCATTACTCACAGATTGATATGTTTTGCTTTTATAGTAAGGATTATGATTATATTTTGTGGTGTTTAGATTACCAATAAATTATTTTGTATGGAACAAATTAGTTAAATACGCTATGAAACCTTTTGTATCGAGTATTCTATTATTAAAGAAACACACGTAAAAGTTAATCTGAGCTTGTTGGGCATGTTTGTTATTATCACTGACCATACAACAAACATTAATACTGCTAATGAAGTTAAATTTGCTTTAATATACATACTGTATTGTGCTAACGTTTGTACACTAAATGCTTTATTATCTGATTTCAGGCTAAAGTGCAACAGTTGTATCACTTAGATCAGTTACTACAAGAAGAATCAGTTACTATCCAGTGCCTACAACAAGATAAGGTATGAGCTTCCGATATTTTAGTGTTCTTCTATAAGTAATAATAATATTGAAATAGTCCAATAAGGGAGGATTCTCTCGCGAAATGTTACGTTTCTGTAAGTAACATGTTGACAAATGATTAATAACAATAACAATAATAGACAATTGGCCTATTTAATTTATTTTTCATTACTTCAAAAAATATAAAAGGCAAATTAAATTACATACTAATTATAATGCTATATTATAAATTACCCATGGGAGAAAGTAAGGCAGGAAATAACGAGTCCTTGCACGAATTAAAAAGAGTAACTTTTCATGCCGTGTTCCGTTTTATTATTTATATCCTTTGCTTCACAAATAATATTTGAAGTTATTTCCATATTACGAGGGCGTTTTTTTTTTTTTTTTTTTCAACCATCGTTAAATCACAAGAGGAGAGCCACATGAGATGGTGAAACTCAAATAGGTCAAATATGTTCATTGAAGGTCGCACCTCCATTATGGACTCTGTCGGTCAATCATTATGGAGTAGCGAGCGTGAAAACATATCGAATGCAGTCGGAGTTACCGCCAAGTGTGAACTATGTGATGTAATTCAGTTTCTCCAGGCGGCTGCTGAGTTCCCAGATTCCCAGAAGATGGAGGATCAGACAGCCATGTGTGAACTACGTGATATAATTCAGTTTCTTCAGGCTACTGATGAGTTCCTAGAAATTCGAAGATCAGACAGCTTAGAAATCATATTCTACCTCTTTCACGAACCACATGATTCACGCGTTCATCAAGATCGTTTTCTGCCACAGATTTCCATACCATTGGCTACCCTCGTTGTGTACGTTGGTAAGTCTTTCTTTAAACTCTCTGTAGCATTTGTACTTCTTTAAACTTTCTGTAGCAGTTGTGCACACAGGAATCATTAAAAAAAAATCTCGATATAATCCTTAACCATTTGACAATAAATTGCGGCGGTATTATGCCCTTCCGCCTGGAAAAATCTAATTACATCACACTTAATGCCAACTTCGATTACACTCGGTATGTTTTCACGCTCGCTACTCCACATTGGTTGAACAGCAAAACCTGTCTTTTCGTTTTAACAAAAGAGACTCTGACCAAAGCTTAAAACCCACTTTATTTTAAATTATAATTTGTAACTGTTTCGGATATCTAGCATATCCTTCTTCAGACACTATCGAAATTAATGAAAATACACATATATATAAATGTTGTTATAACAAAGTTTAAATTCTTTAACCGTCATATCTTTGTTATAACAACATTTATATATATGTCTGCATTTTCATTAATTTCGATAGTGTCTGAAGAAGGATATGTAGATATCCGAAACAGTTACAAATTATAATTTAAAATAAAGTGGGTTTTAAGCTTTGGTCAGTGTCTCTTTTGTTAAAACAATCAATCCAAAGCCATGAATAGTCTTACTGTCTTTTCGTATGGGGGATGTGGGATATCCAGTCAGCAGATTTGGCTAATCCGCATTTCGCCATATCAGAGTATTCTCCACTAGTGGCTTAACGGTGGTTAAAAAGAAATCATCCTCATATTTTCTATGTTGCTAATGCAGTACTTTTATTCTAGATCTTGAACCCAGCTATGGGTTTTTAATATTTATCAGGAGGCAGTCTTAATCCTTACGAGACCGACCTTGAAAACGACGCATACGGGTTGTCACTTATTTAGCCCTCTGCTGTGTAAACACATAATTAAGATATCGGGATGATTTTTTCTATGCCAAATATGGTTGAACCATAGTTTATCTTGATAGTATTTTTTTTTCCCTGAGTGTGGAATTTCCCTCTCAAATTTAAGCCCAAAATCAACAATTCGAGAATTATTAAATTTCCACTTTTCTTTTTTTTCTTATAGCTTCCTTCGTTTTAGAGAAATCTTCTTAGGACTTGTCAGGTACAAACCTCGTATGGATACTTAATTGCTAAGACCAATTAGACCATCCCGCGATCAGTGTTGCCAACTATGGAAATTAAAATTTTCCTATTTTTGGCTAGAAAAATTAGAATTTTTTAAAATTTATGTTTATAAATCCGTACCTATACATACAAGCGCATATCAGCTTACGCCAGTCAAACATCAGTCCTTACTGAACGAAAGCAAGTACAGATTGTTACAATTGAGTAATTAGGGGGCGAACGAAAAATTGGAACTTGGGTTCTAAACCTTGATTTTTTTTACTTTTCTGTTTACCATAATCTATTTTTTTAAAAACTACAATCTTCGTTTGTTAGATATCGACATGATACTTGTAGGATATATTAGTGGTGTACCAAATTTTATTTTATGGTAGTTTGCGTCTGTCTGGTAGCAGTGTTTCCAGCCACAGAAAATTTAGATTCCCTATTTTAGGGAAACAATCAGAAAAAATCCTTCTTCCCCCTCTTGCTGGCTATATTTCCATCTTGTTGACTACATCGGGACAAACGTACCAGTATCTGAAACTCTTGTCTTTGCCCTACAGAACGCACCATAGAGAGTTTCAATGGGATAATTAGATAATTAGGGGAAGCACAGTTGAGGCTTACAGTAGACCTTGTTCTCTAAGTAGAAAGATAATTGAGATTTTTTTTTTTTTTAGGTAGAATGAGTTATTTTTTAATGACATGCTTACTTTATTAAATATCATCACGATACTTGTAGGATATATTAGAGGGATACTAAAGTTTATTTTAAGGTAGTTTGCGTCTGTCTGGTAGTAGTTTTCAGCCACAGAAAATTTTAATTCCCGATTTTAGGTGAAAACTTCGGAAAATATCCCACTTTTGCCTCTATAATTTCTCTCTTGTTGGCTACATTGTAACAAACGTACCAGTGGCTAAAAGTCTCGTCTTTGGCCAACACAACGCACCGTAAAAAGTTTCAATAAGATAATTAGGGAAGCTGCTGACCCTACATAACTGTGTATTTTTGCTTGTGAGACGGAAAAGTGTCAAAATTTCGTGTGTATGATGAGAAAGATTTTTTTTTTTTTCTTTCTGTCTTTGTATGGCAGCCAACGACTTCAGATTCTCACTGAGAGTTGTCGACATACTAAAGAAGTTTTTGAGTTGACTTGGACCCATGTGGCAACAGTGGTGCCAGCTCCAAATAAAATAAAATTCGGTTAGGAAATTTTTTGTGAATTTTTACCCCTACATTTCCCTCCCATTGGCAATACTGCATTCAAACTTACGTCATAAAACTGCCACATCCTTCTTTTAAAAAATAAGGTATTATCCATATCAGTCGAGTAAATAGTCTTTATAATTCATTAACTGAAGGAAGTTTACTAAAACGCCAAAAATGACCCTGTCTCGAAAGGGTTAAGCTAGGACCTCTATTACACTCTATTTGTTGTAAGTGGATATAAATGTTAGATACTCTTAAACGATGATCCATTCATACTTTGAATTCTGTTGTGTCCAGTAAAATCCTGGAATAAGTTGATTAAGAAGCACCGGCATTATTTGATGTCACTAAATGATGATCGTAATAATAAGATTGTTAATTAATTATTGGTGAATCTTATTTATTTATTTATTTATTAATGTTATATTTGGATTTACGGACTAGTCAAAGCAGATTATTTATTTCTATGTAAGATTATGGGCATTGAAATTATACGAGTTTATTCTATAAAAAGAAGTAATGATTGTTGTAGCTTTCTTCTTTTTCCATTTCATTTTGCATATATCGTCGCATGAGAACTAGAGGAACGTAACTCCAAAAAATGCAATTTTCGTTTTCTTCATGTTTGGACATAATTTTGAAAGCCCCACTTGGTGTAAATGGAACGTAACGCCATCTGTTTTCCTTGTCGATCATCTGTTGGAATGTAGCTCAAATACCATCTTATTAAAAAAACAGTTTTCTAAGAAAATAATATTTTTGCCCTCTCGCCTATAAACCTACGAAAATGGAGCTACGTTCCTCTGGTTCTCATGCAACGATAGGTAAATCAAACAATAATTAATAAAGCTAATAATAAATAATAATTTATGGACTGTTAGGACTCTTCCATAATGATAGCAATAACAACAGTTCTGTGATAATTACATTCCAAATAAATGCGTGGTACATACATTTTTCGTAGATCAAACAACTTGAAACAAAACAGTATATTTAACTATCATGCTAGCAATGATTAAACTTCATGTCTCACATTGATTCACATGCTGTTGAATCATAAATTCAAAGCTTGTCAGGTACTCGAAGGCTTGTGGCTTGTGTAAAATCAACACAAATTAAAATACTGACAAGAATAAAATTTCCTCCATAGTTTGACTTTCTGTTCCCAGCGAAAAGAGTTTTATTGTATTTAAAACTATTTTTCCTTCATAATTTGACTTTTTTTCTTCCCAGCGAAGAGAGTTTTATTGTATTTGAAAAGTATTATGATATTTTGTGGTCTAACGACGTTTGAAACACTGCTTATAGTACTTAGTTTGACATTTCATTGAACTTTTCAGGAGTTCCTTGAAAGAGCTTTAGGAGGACTGAAGCACAAACTTCAGGGAAGTCGAGACAATCCTGTGGAAGTAGAACGATGTAGGAAACAGCAGAAAGTTCTGGAAAGAGAATTAAGCCGAGTTAGACTGTTGCTTGCTCATAATTCTAAGGTACATACATTTTTAATACTAATAGTAATATTTCTTTCTTTCTTTCTTTCTTCTTTTCCTTCTAGTTTAGTGTCTGTGTCAAATTCTTTGCCAACTCAAGGCTATAGAAATACCGATGCGATTTTCCGCATGTCTTACTTTTATACCTTTATAGGCTTCTCTTTCCTTTCCTGAGTATGAATTGAATTGAATTGAAAAAGGCTTTATTCAAGCGGGTGAGGTTCAGCACATTGCTGCTCTACCACCTAACCCTTGTCAAGGAAGTACATTCAGTTATACAGGAGATACATTCGGGGTGATGAAGTATTTTTACAATGTATGATTATTGAATAAATAAAAAAATAAATAAATAAAAAGATGTAGCAAGTCAAAGTAATAGAATACACATCATGGGTGCCTGAACTTAATTTTCGTTCGTTGAGTAAATACATTTTTAACATTTTCTTGAAGGAATTACATGATTTAGCTTCTTTTACTACATTTGATAGAGCATTCCATGACCTTGGAGCTAATACTGAAAATGCCGCAGTGGTTTGCTTGAGTCTATGGTGTGGAATATCAAACGTATTTCTTTTGCGTGTTAAGTGAGTGTGAATAGTTGACCTAGCAATAAGTTTCTTGTATAAATATACGGGACGTGTTGTTGTAAGAATTTTATAAATGAGAGAGCAATAATGCAAATGTCGTCTTCTGGACATTGTCAGCATTTTGTTATTCTTCAGAATAGACAAAATTAATCGAATTTTCGTACATTGTAACTGAAGCGGATGCATGAATTTTGTACCTTCTTTTTTTATAAGTGGCCCATATACAACATCACAATAATCAAACAAAGACAAATCAGTATTTGTGTCAGGAAGAGCTTTGTATCTTTGGACAGATAGTCTCGTATTTTGTACAGGTTTCTTAGTATTCCCGGAGCTTTTGAACTTTGAGTAGAGAAGTGATTATTCATAGAAAGCTTATCATCAATTTGTACTCCAAGACTTCTACATGTAGAAGGTGCTAGTGGAGTACAGATTCGTAATGGCAGTGAACTTATTTGAAATATAGAATGTGGCTTTTTAAGAATTTGCTTTCTTTCATACAAATGTAAATTGTTAAAAAATCGTATTAAGAAATAAAAATACTTGGCTTCTCACTGCTCTTTAAAATACTGAATTCTCATAGTCTTACATTGGTCGTTGTATAAAGATCTTAAACAACCAGATAAGTTGACACTTGTTTGATCTATTTCGAATTATGGATAAGAGTACATGCCTTTTTAAAGAGAGAGGTTGGTAACCAAGATTTTTAAAAACGAGATTGTACATTTATCTGAAAACATTGAGGAAAAGTCTGTATTTCTAATTTTACTAATTGTAAAGACTTATTGTGTTCCTTTAAATGACAGTTTACCGTAATTTTACTCAACAGAAATTAGAGGAGACAGTAGCAGAGAATGCCCGGCTAGAACAGGAACTACTAGTTCTTCGACAGAAATTGCAACTCTCTTGGAGAGTAGATTCGAATGCAAGCGTGGCAGAACAACAAAATGTTCCTGAAAGTACGACTTCTGTGTTGGAAGCAGAACTTCGACGTATCCAAGTCCTTGTCGGGGACTTACAAAGACAACGCCAAGAGCTGAGTATGCAAGTGCGACAATTGACAGAGAAAAGCCATACTCTGGTTCAACAGATACGGCCAGGCCCAACAGGAGTGGCAGGTAAAAATATAGCCTTTTATATTTTTCTAAGACATATTCATATATAATATTAATTTATCGTAATATTTAGCAATACAATTGCATAGTCCGTACTAAGGAAATAGTTTCAGTTAATATAAGTTGACTATAGCTTGGAACGAATTATACCGGGAACCTGCTAGTTTCAAAAGGGAGAACCGGGTTCGATACCTGACGAGATTCACGTAAAGCTATAGGTCCACGTCTCATACAGCCTTGCTGCAGAACGAGACGCTAAACTCACATCTGATCCGATTCGACTCTAGTTTCAAGATTTGAAAATACATCAAATCATATGCATATAGAGTCACTTTTCTCCTCTTAATATTGTGTCAGCTTCAATGGAGATAGATAAATATCCTTCGAATAAAATTTGAAATATTTTGAAAAGATTTTAATGTCATTTTATTTTTATAAGTGTAAACACTTGTGTTAATCTGTGTGTCGGAGATAATTAAGTCGTGTCTTTTAATTATTTTCTTTTTTCTTTTTCGCTGGCAAACTAGATACTTCCTCGACGCGAGGTAAGATATTTTGTTTTCTGCTGAATGTTCAATATTTCTTCTGTTGATCTGCGTATTATTTTCTAGTTGTAAGATTTTTCAATCCAGATGTACCGGAAGATGTTAATTTAAAGTACTCATTCGAGCGAATTTCGTACTACACAGTCACAATTTACTTTCATATTGCATAAATTTGTTCATTTGTCGATTCACGAATATAGTTATACTTTTTCCTGTTACACAATGTGAATCGTGTCTAAATCATGAGCATTAAAATTATTCTTTTATTTTTAATTTATCCTGTTTGAGTTTTATTCCCAGAGTTAAGTTTCAACTAAAGGAGAAAATTCAATCTCCTTTAGTTTATAATAATCAGGTACATACGCAGGAATTTATTTCGGAGGGGGGGGGGGGGGGGCAAAACTTTTCGGGGAGGTCTAAAGTCAATATGAGGATAAATTAGACAAAAATTTTAAAATTACACTAAATTTACAGAAAATTCGGGATTTCGGACCCTACCCCCAGAACACATCCCTAATGACCTAAACAATTTCTGAATACGCTTACAGACACTTTTTGTACTTGTCAGTGTAACACTTTTGACTATTAGGTGATACCAAGTTGGATTTTAGATTTCAGGATAAAGTAGTAATAACAAGTAATAATCGCAAATTGCTGGCCTATTAAATATAGGATAATATATCGGGGGTTCTCCCGTTTCCTCCCATTTTCTTCATTCCACCATTTCATTCATTTCTCATAGTCATCGTCCCCTTTAGCCTAACCTGCATAAGCGTGGGACGTAAAACTTAAAGATTTCATTTCATTTTTACTACTTACTCTTATGGTCTGATGAACATATTTTGTAAATTTTCAGTTTGTCTGATGAGCAGGATTTATTCTCATCTGTTCTTTCAAATGTTTGGCCGTTGTTTATAGGATCAAAAGATCTAATATGTTTGAATCAAAAATTTTCTTGTACGCCTTATACCTGGAGAACTACACATAGCGTAGCCAAACCCAAACTATCACTTAACTCGGTATGTGCTTATTTCGTAGAAAATACGAAAACTCGATTTAGGGGCTGTTCAAAAATATTGTGGTCCCTGATCCAAAAACTAATTATTGACCAAGATTGCAATCTTTTGATCCATTTTTTGGTATCATTCCAAAAATTCTTGTTTATGTTCTTAATTAAGACACACTTGGTAGTTTTACTCGCAGAAGCGTTGTTCATAAATTTAAAATATTTCGAAATGTAAAGAACTATGATGCTAAGATTTGGAATTATGTCGCTTTTCCCTTTCTTTTTTGCTGACATTCCAGATACTTCCTCTACACGAGGTAAGTTCGTTACATATCTTTTCCAGTTCCTTGATTCAGTTTCAGTTTTTGTTACATTTTACTATATAATGGTTTAAGCCGTGATAAATGGATTAATTGTAAATGGTTATGGTATGCATTACTTAGTTGCCGTTGTTCTAACTTTTCAGAAAATATTATTATTTTTTTTTTTTTTTTTTTTTGTTCTTCTCTGTTTTACGTTTCAACGTTTTAATAAGTGGGTCACCATAGACGATTTCAGTTCTTTAAATTAATTTTCGTTCTGTGTACCTTGGATTATTGTGTGTGTGTGGTTTAGTAATAGTCTGGTTATTTACACGATTTTTTAAAAATATGATTAAAGTTTTTATTATAATTAATTTTTTTTCTTAAATTGACTTCTCAGATGAAATTAATGGAAAAATTTATTAAATGTCGCATTTTTAAATATTCAGAATTTTAATTTTAAAATGTTCGATATATTTCTTTACCTAACTAAGAAAGCTGGCCTAGAAACTATTCTGATCTCAACTAGAGAGTATGAGAGAAAAATTTCATTCAATTATTATAAAAATAATACCTAGCTGTTGCGTGCACACAATCGCATTACACAATCGTGTTTAATTAAAAGTTCTAATTGTTTGCATTTATTTTATTTTTTTATTTATTATTATTATTATTATTATTATTATTATTATTATTATTATTATTATTATTATTATTATTATTATTATTATTATTATTATTATTATTTGTTCTCCCACCAACCACCTCAATCTCCATACAAATCTTTCTATCCAGTTATCCAAGGATCTCTGTTACACGCAACAGTCCCGCAGGTGGCGCCATCTATTAGCGTCAGGCAGGCAAGAGATAGCACACGTAGTGACATCTCTTAGCGTAAATATTTATCATTAAGAATTAGCGTGATACACAGACAAAGAAATTGACGATTGTGCCTTTATAATTAGATAGAAGAAAACATTTTTTGCTAATATAATACTTCCGCTATAATTTGATAGAAGAAAACATTTTTTGCTAATATAATACTTCCGCAGTAAGATCTTTTGCTATACTTTCATTTTTGTGCTCTGACTATATTGTTTAGTACTAATATTATACTTCCGCAATAAGATCTTCTGCAGTACTTTCGTTATTTTGTTCTGGCTATATTGTTTCATTTTAATTTTATTGATTAAGCAAATTTCTTAAGATGAGGTCAATACTAGGGATTTTAGAAGATATACGAGTAGTATCTGTTACTGACATTCTGAGTTCCAAAATGTCCTATATACGTATATCCAGTGGACAGTAGATGCGGAGATACAGCGTTTGTTTAAGATTGGCACCCCATATATAACATTAAATGACTTATCATTAGTACGTATTTACTATCTACGAATGATGCAAAATACAAATATTTGAGAAATAACTGTTTAAATGATGGAACATCTATTAAGTTTGGCCAACTAAGAAAGAATTCTGTTTTTACGATACAGATAGTTTACAAATACTGTAATAGTATAGAATTAATATCAAGTGTTTATATATATATATATACAATCTTCAAATTTCAGTGAATTGTGGTTGACATTGTCCTGATTAATCAATGCATTATTATTTGTAATTTAATTGTATCATTTTCTACATCGTTTAAACTATTTAATAGAATTATTCTGAAGTGCGATGGCTCACGAAGAGCTACAGTATATAACGTATTAGATGGTGCATGTTCAACTTGGTTAATACATGGTTAACGCATTAAATCTGAGCGTCGTTGTCTGTGTAATTCTTGATCAGAATCCGCTACCTCTTTAGGTAGCATCACAATCGTCTATGATGTGAGCCAACACCAAAATCCCTGATCCGTCATCAGAAATCGAGTCGAGGCTACATACCGTATCAGAGATACGCTCACTAAGATTTGGCTGCTACAAGTAATAATGAAAATGTCATTTATGGCTGTTTTATATCTCTCATAGCAGCCTTATACGCACCAGTTTCAAAACACTGTTTCTCTGCATCAATTGGGAATTATTTTTCCCGTACTCTAAATGATTTTTTTCTTTCTTTCTCTTTTTTTCTTTTTTTTCATTCAGAATAATCGGTAATACAGTACAAACCATGAAAACTTTCACTTTTTTCACATACTACGTAAACAAATATTGTTCTTTTTTTTGTGATTGAAATTAATTATTTGTAAGAATTATGTTGTCAAATATTGGAAGTTGTCATTCCTTTTTCTTTCATTATTTGCTTACAAATCAGACGCTTCTTCTGCACGAGGTAAGGCTTATAAATATATTTTCCTACTTAATAGTCTAGATTCAACAATTCTTAAATTTTACTTTGAAGTACGACATGGAAGTTCGTATCAGTAGATTTCAAGTTATTATTCATTCCATGCTTACAGAGAACATTACATTTTTTTTCCTGTTTGGACTAGTATTTTTTTAAAATGAAAATACGAGTGTAAAAAATGTTTCTTATCACAGTTGAAGATAAAAGAAGACACATTAACCAGTTTTTGCTACTAACATAGAACTAATAACCGATACAAAACCATACTACAAACATCAACCAAGTCCAGTGCCCGAAAAAAAAAAAAAAAAAAAAAAAAAACTACAAATTATAATGGTATCGAGAAATCAAAACGGAGCTACCTCGTGGCTAAGCGGTTAGCATACGTGCTGTTGGCGTGGGAGACCTGAGTGCGAATCCCGGCGGAAGCTCATGTGGTCCGGATCCCACGTTAAGCTGAAGATCCACGTCTCATGTTACCTTGCTTCTGAAAGGGATGCTAAATATCAAATCAAGAAATCAGAACGGGTGTAATGGTACCTGAAAACAGACCGGACATTTGTATCATCAGTAAAGTGAACCAAGAAATAACTATCATAGATGTAGCAATGCCATAGTACAGTTAATTAAAAGATAAGGAACTAGCAGATAAAGTCAAAAAAGATATGGAAATGTCAGAAAGTTACAGTAAAATCAATCAGATCATTTACAGTAAAATCAATATACTATAGCTAATTGTCCCTGAAAGCTCCGTAGCATACTGTAATTTACAATTAGGGGCGAAACATCTAACAAACCTGCAAAAATCAGTAGGTCTGGACATGCCGTATGGTCATGAAATTCTTTGGAGAGAAAGAGCTCTAATGATCTACATTTTGTAGGGAGGGCGGTCAGATTAATAGGTTAAAGCCGGCTTATACGACGATTATGATGATGAAACTATCCAGAACATTTGCATTGTGAGACTATCAAACAATAAAAATTTCCGTATATTTTTCGGTTTTTTTTTTTTTTTTTTTTTTTTTTTTTTTTTTTTTTTTACTGTCACGCATTATTTCTTATCCTCATTAACCCTTAATCGATTTTTATCAATCATCGCTCTTGGTACACAGGACAGAAGAGTAGACAAGTTGTTGCTTGTTTTTATATATAACTTCTTAAAGCGGTTTCCATTAACAGAGATGAAAACAGTGGCGGCCGGTGGATTGTGGTTTCGGGTGTTGCAGTACAAACGATAAGAGACAGAAGATATAAAGTTGACTCATTGACTAATCAGCATAACTTTAGATGCAAATGCTATGTGACATATTAAATTAAATAAAATTCTGTTTTTAAAAAATAAAAAATGCAGAACATTTTATCCGATTAATCACCTTAATTAATTAGTAAGTTCATTCTCCTCTCTTTGATTGTAGCAAATCTGTCTAATACATGCTGGTTGAACTCTGGTATTCTTATTGTCAGGTCTTTTTCGATGGAAAGCATAACCAATGGTGATAACCTTTCTTTGGACATTCAATTCCTTGAAAGTGTCAATTCTTTCTCATGTGGAAAAACACTTTTCGTCTTTTGCTGACGCCATAGGTACTGTTAATATTAATTTCAAAGCTTTGTAGATTTACTAAATATTTTTTCTAGATTATTGCTAACGATTCATTCTAGCCAACTCAGTCCTTGACAGTGATCCGAATTCCTCTTCAGCGTTGACTGAAGAGAGTTCGTAGCAGAGATTAGTGTTATCAAAAATGTACATTGAACACACTTTATTCACAGTTTATCCAGGAAAATTTAAAATAAATTGAGAAAATTTATCTGGTGCAAACAACACTACTGCCCAGTGGCGTATTTAGGGGGGTGGCTTCCGGGCATAAGCC
This sequence comes from Thermobia domestica, assembly GCF_964235325.1. Classification (NCBI taxonomy): domain Eukaryota; kingdom Metazoa; phylum Arthropoda; class Insecta; order Zygentoma; family Lepismatidae; genus Thermobia; species Thermobia domestica. The sequence continues at coordinate 72,211,345 of NC_137467.1, read as the reverse complement.
CCCCACGAAATCTTACTTAGTATAGTAAAGTAAATGAAATATCTTGCAGAATTTTCACATTTCCAGGCAAAGCCCCCCCTGAAAGTTAGCAAAGCCCCTCCCGAAACAAAATCGTAAATACGCCACTGCTAGTGCCATAAGATCCTGTAAATTTAAACTGAATTTTTTTTTTCGAACACTCTCCTGAATTGCCCTTTGCTTGTTTTGTCTAAGCCTTAATTGCATATTTTTCCTCAGTTGAAAGCTGGTCAATGTTTTTGTAAATTATTTACAGAAGTCATGGTATATAATTCATTCAGAATTTGTAGGTTATTTACAGAATTAAAGCACACACAATAAAATTAAACCTAATAATTAAAAACCAAACCAGCTGATACAAAATAGGTACTGGTATATGAATTCCGAATGTCACATATTCATACATCAACACACACACACATGTGCGTAAAAAAAAAAAACTACATTCCAAATCATCCGTCTTGCTTGTCACGCAATGCACGATGAACACAATATACTTCCAGATGAGGCGAAACAATGCTTACCAATGTGATATGTTCTGGAAAGGAAACCTCGAAACCCGCCAGATGAAGGATCAGCATGTAACAGAAGCCAAAAAAATCAAAGAACATCAAAACAAACCACTGCCAGTTCTACACCCAGAAATGTTAGCTGGGAGGGGTCCAAAGTATTTGAGGGAGATCCAATACGTCTACATAATATGGAACCTGTCTTATACTGCACCCGAAAAGACTATAAGTAATTCTTACTTACTGTCACCTATATTTTTTAGAAAAAATGATAGAACGATTATTTTTATAAGAAAAGAAGAGTACATGATGAGGCGTAAAATAAAATATTTAGCCTACATCAATCGTTTCTGTGTTAGAAAAATATAGTTTATTAAGAAAGTCTACAAATGTTGGTCAAGTTTCGAAATTTTTGGGAGGTCTGGACCCGGTGGACCCCCTCTTGGCTACGCCCCTGAGCATTGCTAACTAGTCCCAAATTCAATGTGGCGTTTCGCATCGTACAGTTTTATGTGAAAATTATCAAGAGCATAAAATATACTTATTTCATAAAAGAAATATGTTTATACTAAAATACTATCCACAGGGGGGAAGGGGAGCGATTCTACATACAGACTTATTAATATTTGATTCACAAATTACTGTAGAAGAAGCCTTCATTATCAATATAAGCTAAGAATTAACTTGTAAATGCGGGTCTACTTTCATTTGTTTTCCCTTTCTTATTTTGTAATTTTGCAATCACTTTTTTTTTTAATTGTCATTATATTGATTTGCTTCAGTATGGTTCCGTAATTTAAAAATATGAATACATAAAAACAAATTCCATTTGTTAATTGCTAGTGAAAGAAAATTCAGAAATCTTATTTAGCGTGAAAAACCTTCTCGTTCACTGGAAATCGTGCTGTGTTGCAGAAGCACTGCAACGACCAGTCCCTTTAACTTCTGAGATAGGGGAAAGGAGACTTAACATTTGCTCCAATTGCCGCGCTGAAGGAATCTGGTCGTTGCATGCTCGCTGCAACACAATGTAAATTAGAGACTTTGTGACGGATTATTTTTTCGCTTTTTAAAACGGATTAACGGAACGGGCAGTTACAGAAGTAAAAAAATATGTTATTTAAAGTGTATATATGCAAGTATTAAAGAGTATTTTTTCTGTTCTTTACTATTATTGATAATATTTTTTTTTCTTGAAATACTTTGGTCGTTGCGCAACGCTGCAACACTATTATTAGCCGCCACTGGATGAAAATGTCTTGTATGATTATGTTACAGTTAATACTTTCGCTAGAGTAGATATGCTCACCAATAAATTGTTCTATTTCATTGCAGGAGCGGGACCAGTACCTGCGAAGAAACGGCATCATAGCACATGGATGGAAACGGATCTGGATTCCCTTGTATCGTTGGATCGTGGCCTTGAGGTCCCGACAGTTACCCCTGTTAAAGTCAATGATCTCAGATCTCCACTTTATGTAAATACAGGGCACGAAAGGCCAGCCACAGAAAATCAGGTAATTGTTGGTTCGTACAGGTTATATACATTAAACTAAGTTTCTCTTTAAGTAGAAATTAATATTTACAAAGCATAAATAAGTCGGAAAAGCAGGTATCCCAAACTGGCATGGAAAGCAAATTACTTACTAGAAAATAAAGGAAACAAGATCACGGTATACACAGTGCAATCTAACACTTTCGGTAAATAGTTCATCATGTAAAAAGTCTTTCAGATTTACGTCCTTTATGCCCTTAGGCAAGGGAAACAAATGATTAATCAAAGTGATTGATTACACATCCAAACACACACACACACACAAACACAAAGATAAATAAATAAAATAAAATAAAAAATAAATAAAAGTTCTGTGCATCGGATCCCAGGGTATGGATTCGATGTATTTTGTTACACAGAATCCAAATTTCGAAACCCCAGGAAAATCGATTGTGTCAGTTTTTTGTTATGGACAAGAAACTTGAGCGATTTTGGATAGGGAGAATACACGTAACACAGCTATACAAAAAACAAAAGTTCTGTGCACCGGACCTCAGGGTGGGGACTCGATGTATTTTGTTACACAGAATCCAAATTTTGAAACCCTAGGATGATTGCCCGTGTCAATTTTATTTTATGGGCGAAAAGCGTGTGTTCTCCCTATCTAAAATCGCTCAAATTTTTGGCGCATAAAAATTTAACACGGTCAATCGTCCTGGGGTTTCGAAATTTGGATTCTGTGTAACAAAATACATTGAATCCATACCCTGGGCCCGGTACGGAGAATTTTTATTTTGTGTGTGTGACTGTGTTATGAAATAATTGGTAAAACGAAAATGTAGGAGGAAACTGGAGAACTCCGAGAAAACACACGAACACGATGGTTATTCACCAAAAAATTCACATAGCTTGGGATCGAACCAGCTCCCTTGCATGCAGACTTCATAAAATAGAGAGCAGAATAATTAGGAAGGAATAAAAAAATTAGAAAATAAGAAAGTACTCGTGAAGTTTTCAATTCTGGGGGTTGAGCATTTCAGAACTTAAAGTGATAAGAGTATTCAATCACTTCAATAACATAACATCTGTATTGTATTATACAATAATATGTATCTTTTGTGTTCTTTTAATTTTTTTTGTATTATGTATTAACATGCGCGTTTCTTTGTTGGTTGGGTGAGTTTAGCGACCGTCTTCAGCACTGAGGCTATATGAGAAGTGGGTATAATATGTTCATCGGTACAATATGTTCAAATTTCAAGGCTGTTCCACCGGAAATCGAACCCCGGGACACCGTATACTAAAGGCGCGCGCGCTCTAGTCACTAGATCAGCAAGGAGGATTGTATGGTTCCTGTTTGCCTGTGGTTAGCGCGGGTACTTTTGGAGTCCGTGGTTTCGAGTTCGATTTCTAGTGGGGACACAATTGTTTGTGTTTATTGAGCTACTTGAAGAAAAATCTACCAAATCCGTTGTAGAAAACCACAACGATCATGAGAGCCGATGTGCTAACCACACATTACATTATCCAACTAAAAGCTGTCTGGTCTGCCATAGCTCTTTATAATTTATATCGCCAGGGATTTTATTTTATTTTATTAACCTATATTCTACTCTAGCATATAGAGACCTTTAGCATGTAATAAATGTAATTTAATTTTACAGAATTTTTGAAATGTTTAAAACAGCTATAAATAGTTAAATTGAATCCAGTGCAATAATGTATATGCTTTCTTTCGCATTTTAGGAGAAAACAGTGATGAATGGAGTCAGTGAATCAGACAAAAACGATCCTGATCTTCCACCAATGTACCCACCCCCTCCACCTCCTCAAACGACGGAACAAAGTTTGAATGCAGAGGAGGCATCACAGTATTATCAGATGGATATTAGCGAAGCAGACGACAGGATAAAAAGATACTATGGTAAGTAAAACTCTGTTTTTAATCTCAGGATTGAAGGTTTTAATATATTCCATATATATATATATTAATTGGGCTTTTGTAATTAGAAAGTGAAAATATTCGTAGGAGTCTTTTGATAAATATAGATAAATTAATGGCAATACTCAGGAGTCCTAAGCATCTAACCAATTTGTACACCAATGGATGCGCTAATTATATTCATCTTACTTGTGCATAGTATGATGTCATGCTAATGGTTGGTCAAATTGTCGTAGCAAATTCTACAACGTTATTTGCGAATAAGGAAAAAGATGTGTAATAAATTAAGAAAAGTGTTGTCGAACTTTCGGGACACGGTGTATTTATTAGTGAGGTATGCTCGAAGATTTTATATATTAGTGCTTTTTGTGGGGGTACAGATAAACTTTGGTACAGATAAACTCCATATAATTCGGATTGTGAAATTTGCAAATTAAGTAAAGAAATCCTCAAAATCAAGGTTAAGGTGATTCGTCACGTGTAATTTTCAAGTATTTTAGCTTAGAAATATCAATGCGTTGTATGAGTAGGATTCAGAGAAATTACTCCAATTTAGTTTAAAGAAATGTTGTTATATGGCCCTAACTAAAAGCAAAATTTACATTACTCTGACATATTCTACAAACGGCCATTTAATGCAGTTGCGTGGAATCTATCAAAGACGTAGGACTTATTACAGAAGCAAATTGACATTCAATGATCATTTGCAATATGCTGTTAGGAATTCCTGTAAAAATTCAGCATTTATAATACGAAATTCAATCAATTTTAATAACATATTTGCCCTTAAATTACTTCGAATGGTGTTTTAGATCTCGATGGAATATGGTCGGTTGTTTGGTCACCTACAAGTAAATTGAATATTGAGAGAATTAAACAACTTCTAAAAAGGTTCCGTTTTCTGTATTTAAAAAAAAAATAATAAAAATAAAAAGTTAGCATATCTGCGTTTCTGAATAGAATCTCTTATCGAGTTTGAATGTAACAGCTTACTGGAATGGCGGGCAGTGGCTGGACCAAATATTCTTATATAAATTGGTTGTTAATGATTTTGATAATAGTGACTTACTTACGAAAATTGAATACAATACTAATAAAGGTAATTTAAGGTCAAGGCTAATTTTAGTTTATCCTAAATCTGAAAACGAACATTTAAACAATTCGCCTGTAACAAGAATGCGTTCCACTTGCAATAAGCTTTTTGTAAATACAGGGAGTTGGATTTCAGTCTCCCGTTTGACAAATACCTACAATTATTTTAAAAAAATGAAATGAAATCTTTGAGTTTTACGTCCCGCGGTTATGCCGGTTAGACTAAAGGAGACGGTGATTATGAGTAATGAGTGAAATGGTGGAATGAATAAAGTGGGAGGAAACGGGAGAACCCCGAGAAAACCCACGCACACGGTGTTTGTCCACCACAAAGTTCACTACAATTATTTAAAGAGTATGTAAGGATTGTGCATACACCTTTTAAGACTCAGAGCTACTTATTGTATGTTATATATGTATTAATACGCCTAGATTTAAATGTTCATATTTTTCTTTTCTTTTACTTTACTTTCGGTTCTTCTGTACTTAAGAATTTTTTACGTTAAATTTTGTATTTTCAATTGTATCAGTGTGCATACATAGTATATAATATGGTGATATATGGAATTCAGTATAAACGTTCTTTAAATTGAGTTATTTTTTTACTGTTGAGAGTAGAATTAAGTGAATAAATGGAATCTGAATACGCTCTGCTTCGTACAACTTGCATATTTATTTATTTATTTATTTATTTTTAAATGTGATCTATAAGCCGTATTGCCACTACTATATATATACACCTTTCATATTTATATGCTGTGTGGGTGCTTTTATTTGGAGAGAAATTCCTTCATTCCTTGTTTACAGGTATTATTCCTAGAGAGAAACAAGAAATAAAGACTGTTCGCATTGTGAAGAGGGAATCTGAAAGGCGACAGAGAGACCGCACCAAGCGTGTGACAATCGACGACCCGTCTTTAGGTCGACTGCAGGAAGAAGAAGGCGAAGAGCTGGATTTGCTGTTGGAAGAGGACCCAGCCTTCTGTCAATTCCAGCGATCGATGTCTCTACCTCGGGGATTTGGAAAACAAAAATATCATCAGGTACTGCAATATCGTGTTCCTTCATCCAAAAGCGATCTTCAAAGTTACGGACTTCACTACTATTACCGCCGGGTAAGGCATAGAGGACCTTGCACTTACGAAAGAGCCTGTTTCATAATAGCCTTACCTACCCCTGCCCCCTAAGTAGCCCACGTAGAGCACGATTGCTTCACAGAAGTCACTTGGAATGTGCAGATGGGCTAGTGGTACCTAGCATATTAAAAGCTAGTAAATGATTCTTTTTTTTTTTTTTTTAGTTCTAGCAGGATATACCTTTGAGTGATTGAGCCTCAAACAGTAGGGCGAATTACTAAACCTCACGGAAAACACATGTCTTATTAAATCAAAATAGATATAGGGAATAAGGACAAAATGTGGATAATGGTATCCTCCTCGCCCATGTCACCTACGACCAAGCAAAAATTTGACAGTGTAGTAACATCATAGATAAATTAGTTCCTTCCAGATGGCAGTTCAAGCCGATAGACGTTGATGTGAACTCTGTCTAGTAGCATCGGCACAACTTACATATATAAATAAAAGTAAATAGATTTCATGTGCTAATGGAGGCAGATAAACACATATACACAAATTGCTAAAGATATGAATTTTCTTGGAGCATGGTATAACTACCAATATTAATAGATGAGATTGGTATCAAAGTCTACCGCCATTAACTACTATCTGTCGAGAATCAATGTGAATGCTTGATGGATCCGTAGAGCAATGCCAGTTTACCTACAATGTTCCCGTATCGTCAAATTTTTGGTTGGCCCTAGCACCTCCGCGGTATATCATTATACAGCATTTACGTTTTATTTTGACTTGTAGAATAGTTTCTGAGGCCCGTGAGCACCATTTTTAGAACTTTAGAACACGCATATATTAAAGTTATCGTGGAACAGATAGACACACATTACATAACCGAATGTATGTTTTTGGCGCAGGTTTATTAGATTGGCTATTTACTATTAGGAATTTGCGCTGCATACAGACTGACATATTCTCATGTTATAAATAGGATTTTTTACTGAATTGTTTCTGGATCAGAACTCAAAGTTTCGGATTCTGACTGCTCTTGATCTTTGCTATCGTCCTTGAAAATTTTTAATATGGCCATGGAAACATACTGAATATATATTAAAATATATAAAAACAGATTTTAAGAAAATAAACTTGACAATTTAATTTTTTAGGATTTTTCTGGATATTTTTAATTTTTGGTATTTTTAGTAGCTTTTATACAGGGTGTACATTTATTATGTAGCCAAAATTCACTGATGAAATCCTCACAATTAAACAATAAAGAAAGTCCATATGAACATAAGGCGAAAACCGCGTTATTTCAAAGTTACGAGATGCCGAAATCGAGAAAATTGTAACAGGCTGCCTAGCTCGAAAACTGTGAGAGATACCAAATGCAGTTAAAGAACTATTAGAGGAATTAGTACACTGTCTATCTAAATACCTATGTTTCAGAATTGGCTTGTACCGGCGCACATAATTTTAGAGAAAAAGATGGAAGAGCGGAACCTATACAGCAGCTCCCTCTATAAAACCCGTTCCGCCGATACTTTCCAACTCTAAAATATGGAAATTTAGATAGACAGTGTACTAGTTCCTCTAATATTTCTTTAACCGCCTCTGATATCTCTCAGTTTTCGAACTAGGCAGACTCAAAGTTACAATTTCCTCGATTTCGGCATCCCGTAACTTCGAAACAACGCGTTTTTCGCCTTATGTTCATACGGACTTTTTTTTATTATTTAGGTGTGAGGAATTCACCAATGAATTTTAGCTACATAATAAATGAACACCCTGTATATTCTTTTAAATGGCTCGTTAATTTTCTTTCTGATTTAATTATTTAGATAGAACTTTTAGTAATTTCATTTAGGTAATTATTTTTATTTTATTTATTAGTTTATTTATTTATTTTGAAATTTTATTTGTTTTGTGTAGCATGTTTCAATATATATTTATTTTGTTTCGTAAAGTCCGTTAGCGACGATCAGCCGCTGTCGGCACATGAAAGGTTATTTGGAAGTACTCAGGAACAGCCAATTGAATACAGTCCACACTCATCGCCGTCCCGATGTAGCTCTGGTGGATCGACGCAATTGTCACCGCTTGATTCCCCCGTGTATAAGAGCGCCGCTGCCAGAGAGATCGTTATGGAACTGACTTCACGAGAACAGGAAGAACGAAAGCGGGCTGTGCCCAAGGAGAAGCGTCGTCATTATACCATTTCGAGTAGCCAACCAATGGCGATGGAAAGCTCGGAAACTATCAAAATGGCCGTTAGTATAGTTTTACTTACTGTTTCAACACTATGGTCTATTAACATTTCATAACGTTCTTTACTATATAAATAAACAAGTTATCAAATAAATATATACAGGGTGTTATAAAAGTTTGTCACAATATTTTGGGAATACATTTGTCACATCAAAATTTAAAATAAATAAATAAAGTTCATATGGACCTGTGGTCCGGAAGTGCATAGTTTTGTTGCTATAGGATGTCGAAAACGTATAAAGGTCCATAGTTCCACTACTACAGGACCGATCATAGTCGGGCCAAGATATCACTGAGGAACTAGTATGTGAACTGTCCAAATATCCATGTTTAAGAATGCTCCAGTACTTGCATATCATTTTTTAAAGAGGTATCAGTACTCCCAAACAGCCTCTCTAAAAAATGATATGCAAGTACTGGAGCATTCTTAAACATGGATATTTGGATAGTTCTCATACCAGTTCCTCAGTAATGTCTTGACCCGACTATGATAGGTCCCATAGTAGTGAAGCTATGAACTTCTAAAGTTCACTTGTTTCATGGTTTCGGACCCTATAAGTCCGAAATTATCCACTTTTTGAGCACAGGTCAATATGAACTTTCTTTCTTTCTTTCTTTTTTTATTTTTATTTTTATTTTTTTTTTATGTTAGGAATCTGTTTCCAAAATATTGTGACACATTTTTTGCAAGACCGTTTATATACAGGGTGAACCGTTGATGTTGAAACGCCTTTGCACTTTTAAACTAATAGAAAAAGAAAAGAAAAGAAAAGAAAAAAAGAAAGAAAAACTGAAATAGTGTATGATTCAAATATTGACAGGGGGAACATCTACATATTAAACAAAAGCTTATACAATGCCACACTTATTAATCAGTGTTACGAAGTAAGGAGGCTACAATTTCAGAAACATCCAACAACTTTGAAGACGTTTATAGCAGTAATAACGGAAGTGAGACCGACGTTCCTATGCTTATCCAAAGTACCGTAGCGTCGTATACTATAATCATGATGTGACAGGTTTCAAATGAATAGGAACGAAGTTACAACGGATTGAAAATTTGACATTTTCACTTGGTTTTATTTAAAAGAAGTGCTTAGATAAGTATCACATCCAATCATAAAAAAATACGTTGCAATCATAATGCCGTTTATAGCAATACGATATCGCAAACCATTCCGTAGATATGAAAAACATGGATAGAGATATTGCTATACTGCTGAAAATGATGTATGTTCGCGACATTTTTATTATTATTGTTTTCCTTTGCTTCTGTAACACTGCAGCCATAATTTTTGGTAATTGTAATACCAAGTTCTGCCAATACTTTTGTATAATTGTAAGCAACGTTGCAAACTTAACCAACGTTTATCATATCTCCGAAACGGTTTGAGTTATCAAATTGCAGTAAACGGTATTATGGCCATCTTTACGCCTATTCAAAACTTGATTGGATGTGAAGCTTATCGAAATAAAATCTTTTGAAACAAAGTCAAATTTTTAGTTACTTGTAACTTTGTTCCTTTTTTATTCAGAATAAATCTTCTTATGACCATATGATCATAGTCTTCGACGTTAAAGTGCTTTGGGTATGCATTGCCCCGCCCATCTTACTAAACCAAAACAGTAAAGAAAATTTTAAAAAATATTCTGCTTTTCGCAACTTTGCTTCTAGAACTGCTTGCAACATAAACCTATTTTATTATCACATTTAATAGACTTGGCATAAACCAACCTGAAACAGTGCTTGCTGCATCCGTGCATTAAAAAGTTATACTAACGACAAGATAATAATTGTACAGTCTGCAGCTAAAGCTTTGTTCTGTTAATGAAAACTATATAGGTTAACTCTTTTTATTTGCTGAGAAGTTTAATTGATTTTAGTTGTTTTTTGCTGGTTGAGATCTTGAAATAGTATGAGTAATCGAAATTGTATCGAAAACTATTCAAAGGTAACCGTTAAGAACTGTAAATTGAACAAAGCTTTTGTTTTAGTTGTCCAGCTAAATTATTGCTCTTGATACGTTTTAGTTAGCTCAAGCTCCCTTATAGTGAATTTAAGGATACCCCTGACGTTGCTTGTTACGTATGACTTCTTTCGGCTTATTCTGAACTAGCTAGATGTAGATCCAAGTTTGGCACATGTTATTAAATATAATGCTATTCCACTAAAGAGCTTAGAACGTACAAAAGTTATTAAGAGTTAAGAGGCTTATTATAACTATTTGCAATAATTTATTTTTTGACTGCTGCATAAAACGCATGATAGAATACTGCATTTAGCATACTAACCAATGTTTCTAGTACTTCATTCATTGTTCAATAAATGTGATATAAAAGAATATTTGACATCTTAGTTGCTAAATGAGGCTGCAACTGTAAATATAAATATGAAATTCCATATTTCAGGGCTCGGCGCGTTCAAGAGATGATCTTGATATGGAAAGAGTATTAAGGCCTAGAATCAACGCCCCTGATGTGGTGAGATCAACAATGAGTCACAAAGATTTCAAATATAATGAATTTACAATCGATAGCGTGTTGGGAACTCCGAACAAAATTGTGATACCCGAACGCTATATTCCGGAACAGGTAATGTAATTTCTATTATATAAACCGTAATTAATACTGAGTTGTACATGTACACTCGTAGGTAAAATTACATAATATTTATCATGCATGAGTGGTATAGTTGCCAGTACATTTTAGAATAAGTTCTTAACCTTGCGTAAACGTACTTGAAGCGCCTTTTTCCCACAGTAGCAATGTGGTATTTATTAATTTAAACATAACACGGAAAGGGTAGCTTATATTTATTTCTAGTTTTATATGTTGATTTATAGCCCTAGTAAATAAATTATTCTATTTTACGGAGTAAAACCACCAAACGAGAATCTCAAGTAATCAGTTTTTTCTTCTATTTTCTTACGATATGTAAAAGATTTGTAACCCGAATAGAAACAGAAATATTCATTTTTGAAGCTGTTCAAAAAGTAATAATACAGTAATCCGCTCATTTAACTGATTAATTGGGACGAATAGGTGTCTGTAAAATCATAAGAGTGTTAAATCGTGAATTGTGTTATGAACAATGTATAAGATGGGACATTGCACTTGAACTTGCGCTGTATAATGTAAATGTAAAATATGTAATGCATATATACTGGTAATAAACATAATTCCTTAGAACTGCATACTAGAAGCCTTGAGCTTCAGTAGCTTTCCCGTTGAATGCTATTTTTTTTTCATATGGCCTCTTACTTCTGGTAATGTAGGACCAAATACAACCGATTCATCATTATCCTCTTCATCATCCGTTATAACATTTTTTTACTATCTCCTTCTGGCTGAGAATCTGATAGTCTGAATAATCCTCGTTCATGTTTAGTCACTGTTCAATATTATTTTCACTGAATCCAGACTTCAGTACCGGTACCTTTTCATGGAGGTCGGGAAGTTCAAAACTTTAGAAATCGATTCTTGCTTTCATTTCATTTAACAGCTGTTTCCAACTATTAGCTAGTGGTTTCATTTCATTCTAGGTGGCTGCAAAATAAAGAATACATTAGTCTAAGTCCGAACCATGTCCTCTAAATCCGAAGTCCACTGATTCGAGGTTGACAGCAGTGGTGGCCAATTTGTAACGCTCTGCGGGCCAAAACAAAATAAAAATCATACTTGAGGTCCATTTTCTATTTTCCTTTGCCTCTCCCGAAGCAAAAGTTCCTTTGCCTCCCCCGAATGCTGTAACGTGTGCTTAATATCCGCAACCGAGTACTTCAGCGCCGCTGGTCGAGGACCAAAAATTGCCTCCACACAAATAGTCTTTTTCTCTTCCAAGTATATAATTGCTAAAATTATTTATAACTAACAAACAGGTAATAATCGTAAATGTTAGTAATTCAATTATACTAAAAACGGAATTGATATTTACATGAAATAAGAAAATTCATGCAATAAACTTTATATAGAATGCTTTCAGCTAAAACATTTTTAACATTACAACAATAACAAAAAATTGAATTATATAAATTAAATTCAATATCGACAATAACTTAAAATTAATATAACAGGCATTCAAGCCAACAAAAACCACATCTCCAAACTGCTTAATGAACACAGTTAACTTACTTGCTGTTAGTTAATTTTTATATTTTGTGATAAAATTGCAGAGGAGCAAATGAATTTTGGATAACAGTAATTAAAATACCAAATATAAACTCACCCATGGCATCCATACGTAACACCTTTAATAATTCAATACACGCGCATGATTAAGAGATATAGTCGTAAATTTGATTTCTTTTATAATTCTGCAAAAATTATTATTGCTTTTTCAGTAGAATTCTGTCTCATAATTGAGGCATAAAAGCGTAGGCGAAAGTAATAAAATAGGTTAGTTCTAAAAACACCCACTAATAGCGCTCCAATCAGTCCAAGTTCATTGACCTATATAGACATTTACTTTTTCTTTAAAAAATAATTACAAATCATTATAATATACAGGGTTGGACAAAAAAAAATCTAAAACGTTTGCAAAAGTGTGAAAATCATACCTAGTATGGTGTGGGGCCTCTTTTGCGTCCAAAACAGCTTGGATCCGACGTGGAATGGACGTATACAGCTCCTGAATCGTGGTGTGTGGAATTTTGTACCATTGTTCCTCCAAAACATGCTTCATTTCCTTAAGGGATGCTGGTGGAGGGTAATGAGACCGAACACCCCTTTCTAACTCAGACCACAATGGCTCAATGATGTTCAGATCTGGTGATTGTGGGACCCAGGGGAGGTGTGATAGCTCCTGGTCATGCTCCTCAAACCATGATTTCACCGTTTCTGCAGTGTGACAGGGTGCCAAATCATCTTGGTAGATGCCATCACCATCAGGGAACAATATTTGGGCCATGGGTAGAACCTGGTTCCCCAAAATGGCCTCATACGCCTTAACATTCATCATCCCATGCAGAGCTATGATGGGACCTGCAGGAAACCACGATATCAGTGCCCATACTGTAACAGAACCATCCCTGTGCTTTACAGTTGGGAGCAGCCAGTCTGTATCATAGGCCTGCGACGGTGTTCTCCATACGTAAATACGACCAGTTGTTGGAAACAAGGTGAAGGTCGATTCATCGGACCACATTACGTGTTTCCACTGCTCATGAGTCCACGTCTTGTGGTCCTTACATCACTGGATACGCCTCTTCGCATTCACTGCTGTGACCAGGGGTTTGACGATAGCGGCTCTGCCATGAATTTTCATTTTATGAAGCTCCCGTCGCACTGTTTTCGATGAAACCGGGTTCTGTAGGCCGGAATTGAGTTCAGACGTAATTTTCATTGCAGTGGTCTTCTTTATAGCTGCTACAATCCGTTTTAATGCCCTCTGGTTCCTATCTGATAGGATTGTCTTTCGACCACTGTTGTACTTTGCAGACGTCGTTTGCCCATGAATTGTGTATGCCCTCGTGACATTGGACACAATGCCTTTCGATACCCCCCACAGTGTTCGCCACTGTTACCACTCAAGCTCCAACCAGACGGGCACCAACGTTCATGCCTCTTTGGAAGTCTGTCAGGTCGCCCATTTTACCGCACCACTTTCACACCACGACACTCACAGGTGAACTGGTTACTGCTGACGGAAGAAGAAGATCCACATAACACATTGAAAACAAAAAAACGATCGGCAACCGCAACACACGTTGTACAGTGGAGGGTCAAATTTACGTGTCCTGTGTGAAGTGTTTTTAGATTTTTTTTGTCTACTCCTTGTATGTAAGTCACATTTTTCTTTGTTCTATTCTGCGTATCCTGCTTTTTGTTCTATCTCTCTAGTTCTATAGGCTCTGAGTTACACAGATTTTAAAGTAATTCATACGAAATCACGACTTTCCAAAAAAATCGACCCAGTACCAACATTCCTACCTTCCAGAATGGGCTTGATAGTCAAAAGATTAAAGAAAATGTTTTCATAGTTAAAAATCAAGTCTCGATTCAGGAATATTATAGGCCACCAAGATCAGATACAGTTTTCCTGTTATGCATTTTCTTTTTAAAAGAAGAAATCACATTTTCAAAGGCCGAATAAAACATACTCGCGAACCTGATTGAGGCCATGGGCCGCCATTTGGCCATCACTGATTTACGGTATTCATTTTTGAAGCTGTTCAACAACGATAATAATAACTTTGAAATTGAATTAATAATTACGTATAAAACGTTAAAAGATACCATCCATGCTCTCTAAAATTGAATTCTGGACAATGTTACTGTTATGAATTTTTTTATGTATTTACGAATAATCGCAGACTTATGTGTAATACACTACTACCTGAAACATTAAATATTAACATGTACTTCTATTTATAAAAATTATATGAAGAGTTGAGATCCAGGCTGATGGACCCCCATGTGGCTGAAATAGTGATAATGACATCGTGTTATTATATTCTAACGTGTCTCTTACTTGCAAAAGTATCGTTTCTCCAGGAATATTTCCACGGAAAACCTCCCTTGTTGCTAAAACATGTTCTTGTTCTCGCGTCGGCTTTTTTATCCCCGTGGGAGTGCTTGACTTTGAGTTTCCTATTAAGCTCTAGATCCACGTCCCACGTGGTCTTTGTGCAGACTAGGGAAATTAAATTCCAAGAGAAACAAACCTGTGGAAATATTTATGAAGGAAAACTTCAGCCTGCATATATTCACTGTATTGAGACAAATCTAACTTTCGGTCTTGCTGTTTTCACAAAAGTGGAGATGTTTCATCTTTTTGATCAACGTGTTTCGTTTATTATGAAACTGCTGTCGTTAATTTAATGCGTAGCAAAATGAACTAAAGAGCTGTCGTAAAAAGTGAGGAAACTGCAAACGGTCTATAAAGATATAAACATATATAAACCGACTATACTGTGCCTGTACTTGATTTGAGATATCATTTCAAGAAAGGCTCTGTTTCTGCCACCGGTCACAATGTACAGTCTTGTTAGTGAGAACCTGACCACCACTTCTCTTAGAAAAGCTCTGCATAGTTATATACGGTTGGAGTTATACAGGGTGTTTCAAAATGAATATCAAGGTTTTAAGGCTTTTTTGGTATTTATTACATTTAACGTACAACTATAAATAATATATCAAATGAAAGAGCAACTCAAACATTTTTTTGCTAAAATCGTTTAATGTGAGTGACATTCGTTACACAGCACACATCGAGTCGATAGGCAAGAAAGACCCATAAACTTACACTCTACACAGGGATAATGGCACAAAACACATTCTATTTAGAGGAGCCTCGTTGCAACTTTACCATCTCGCGGGAACTTGCTGACCCCCAGAGGCAGACATTATGAGTGTTTACATCGCCACTTAGGTGAAATAGATGAATTGTCGATTCGTCACTGAAGACATCACAATCCAGAAAATCTTCATTATCATGCATTAACATTTCATTTGCAAAGTTGGTACGTAAACCGTAGTCTGTAGGCTTGTAGCAACTGCAAACGATAAGGACGTAGTTTTAAGCATTTCCTTTAAAATTCTCCACACAGACAGTTGCACTGTAACTACAAATTCAGTTTTTGCAAAATATAAAACACAAAAAGCTTTCTGCTCCCTAGTCGCCATCTTTGCTACTAGCGCTTTATAAACCTGACAGCAGACAGAGGAAACAGTGCATGCGCATGCGTGTGTACAAAACTGTGTGAGTTGCTCTTTCATTTGATTTATTATTTATAATTGTAAGTTAATTGTAATAATTACTACTACAAAGCCTTAAAAATCCCGGTAGTCATTTTGAGATACACTGTATTAAACAAATATGGATCATCTTTGGCCAATTGAGGTCTCTAGTTAGACCAAAATATTAGAATTTCCTACGTACCGATGCTAGGATATGACCATCTAAAGCAAGGTAAGTGGAGATTTTTTGAACAAGACAAGAACTTACATAATATGTATTATGTATTATCTAATATATATTATCTATTATTATTTATTACATTACATAATATAGATAATGTAGATATTATCTAATAAGCCAATAGTGAGTACACAGCAATATAACATATTCACTAGAGAACAAATTACTCTCTATAAAGTGTTCAGATGACTGAAAACAGGAACACAAAAAAATTATAATAATATAAATGAAAAGAGGAACAACGATGAGCATTCACTGTCCGGTTGCTTCTAAGAGAACACGTTCGATCATTTGCATTCTCGGAAGAACATGGTGAAAATTTAAGTGCATAGTAATTTGAAAGTTTTGAGTCACACTGTTGATAACACTATTCCAGTTTTTATCCAGATTCCCTTTAGAGTATTTATGATGAGAATTTGTAGTATTAGGGTTTGAATCGAGTTCTCATCCACGTTTTCGCGTTGGTGAAGCACAGTGGTATGTATGTAAGTACAATACTAACGTGTGCTACAATAAAGCTATTACCACAAAAGCGACTGTTTTACTGCACGCTATCGGGGAAACAAAAATAATGGATTGAACTATTTTTATTTCTCTACAGCTCATTAGTAATGATAATTCTGTTGTACTTGCTCAATACTATTTAAAAGTTACTATATTTCACAACTAGGTTTTGAAACGTGATAGAAATTGTGGAAAAATAAAGTTTGTGCGATGTTTGTATATATTGCCAATAGTTTTGTGTTTTATAAAATACGTATTTAATTGTATTTTAGGCTCCGGAGTTGTCTGCCGAAGAGCAGCTCCACCGATTGAAAAAGGCGGATGCCATTCGAAAAATGCTGTCCGAGACAACACCTATTACAGCTCCAGAAGTAGCTGAAAGTAAGTCTAAAATCTGCATTTATTTTGTAGTTTATTTCTGTATCACAGATACTTTTTTTAAAAAAATCAATGTATTTTTCAACAGCAGTGGAAGTTCTACGTACGGAAGAGAGTCTATTAAGAAAATTTTAGGACTATAAATTCAGTATTAGTCATCGAACGCAGCAGAACACGTTTCCATGACTCAACACAATTTACTTTTAATTTCATAACTGATTAAGTATTCAACTAGTTTTCTATCTTTTATGATAAAATTGTTCTGGAATATAGAAGGGACCAGATTTTTTTCATATAAATGTAGGAAGAAAAGGTCATGAATGGGTAGGAATTTGCGTGAGAAGTAAAGACGAAAATTATCTTCTGTTTTCTTGAGTATAGTTGCAGCATCGAAAGACATAAGCAGTACTTAGCTGTGTCACAGTTAACTCAACGTCTTGGAACTCGTACTTGATTGCACAGTGTCACAGTGAACTCAACGTCTTGGAACTCGTACTTGATTGCACAGTATCACAGTGAACTCGACGTCTTGGAACTCGTACTTGATTGCACAGTGTCACAGTGAACTCAACGTCTTGGAACTCGTACTTAATTGCACAGTGTCACAGTGAACTCAACGTCCTGGAACTCGTACTTGATTGCAGAAAACCGCTTCTCGCGATCTCTATAATAGCGACTAACGTTAAAACCGGAACAGGTTGATTTCAGCTACTTCCTGTTCGAATGGAGGGTTAAAAGAGGAGATGATACCTTTCGTAGAACACTAAATCGGTCTTTTAAAACAAACAAACAGAAAAAAAAAAAACTTTCCGCTATCTATTATTGCTTTTGCTCCAATTGAAAAAAAAAACTATCTAATACTGTTTTTGCTCTATAATGATTAACGTTAAAGCCGGAAATTACTGATTTCTACCACTTCCGGTGGATAAATTATCCCCATTAACGAACTCAAATTTGTAACTTTTGTCTCTCTACATCCTAGCAGAAATGGTGATCCATTCAGTACTTTTTGAGATTTTGTGTTCCCTGGACGGACGGACACACGTATAGACAGACTAGAAACTTTCGATAAACCAAAGTCCTTAGAAAATGATAATTAAATGAATTAGGTATTGATAGATACATTGAAAGAATTTCACGCTTATTTATTAAAAAAAAATGTTTTGTACAAACAATGATTAAAATTATTTGTATATTATTTTAACGATTTTTTTTCCCGCATGTTTGCCTTCATTATTTCAATTTAAACTTTAGTTCCTACTTTACTGAATACATTTCGACAGTTTCCTGCATGTTTTTCGAACTATAAATACCCATTTGTCTGCCCGTTTTCCATTCTTTTGTAGTGTCTAAGCATCTGGTTTCTACTTATATTATAAACTATACAAAAATAGACTGTTAGGATTTATGTGAGTAAGGTGTTACGTACGTTTTATCGGACAAGGTGTTAATTTGTAACGAAAAAACAACTGAAGGATATAACTACATTCATGTTTTTTTTTGTAATGAAAATTTGGTTCAGTTGGAAAAATTGAGCCATATGTGGCTGATATTTTTGGTAGCAATTTTAAGTGGTTAAAGATATTTGAGTTCAGGGTATATGGATCATTTAAAGAGTAGTTAGCTTGGAGAAGCTACAAAGAATAAAGTACAAGATTGGATTGTTTGAGAAGTTGATGTGTCCGAACTTTAGTGGTTGTCATGTGTATGTGTACCTTATAAGCATATTAAAGGTTGAAATAAGTTGAGAAGAGTTTCGACATTCATTGGGTTAGTGGTTACTCTTACGGATAAGTTTAATAGTAAATAATCAGCGTTTGAATACACAGCATAGGTCTTTAAAAACCCATCACAGACGAACCATTCTTTACATCCACACACAGGACTCTTAACTCATATGCACAAAATCATTATCATCGTCAGGATGGAATCAGCCATTGTACTTAGTAACTCAATTACAATAAATTTTATAATATAAACCTATTTTAAAAGAAGAACCACAGTACTTCCATAAATAGGTCATTCTGAATTCAGTTTTTGACAGTTGCTTTTTCTTTGTCCATGTAGCTAAGACTGAAGAAGAAGAGAAGACTTCAACGTTGAAGAAGAAAGTGGCAGAAGAGAAGAAGCAGCGAGAACATCTTCTCCAGCTCAACCAAATTTTGGCCAAACAAGTAATGGAGAAGAGTAAAATGGTAGCAGGTAAGATGTCAGAAATGGAAGAGAAAACTATAGATTGTACGAGATGCTTACCAAAATTACGTGCTATTTTGCCATAAGTCAAGAATTAATAAGGATAGATTAATATATAGTTACACTTGAATTAACTTTAGACATCAAGGCACTATGCAAAATTGCAAGCTTCTAACTAAGTTCGTTTTCATTATATTCACGTACTATTTTACGCACATACTACCTGCAATCTACAGGGCCTGATATCAATGTTAGTAAGTTATAAATGACATTTTTCCTTTGCATTTTCCATAAATTTGCACTATCAGTTTTTTTTTTTTTTTTTTTTTTTTAGGAATTAAAAAAAAAACTTGAAAATAGGATGAGAGACTAATGAATACTTACAAATGGATTTTCTTTCTTTCTTTTCTCAAAATTTACGTAATGATCAAGTTACGTACAAGAAGGCTTACACTTCATTTGATAATCCCTATTCTTCTTCCTTTAGCATACATTCTCATTTTTAGCGTTGTTTCAAACTTTTTAATCGAACATGTATTTCTTACTTTGCAAAACTAATTTTATTTTGTGTATAAAGGTAATATCTTTTCAAATACGATTACATTTATATATAAAGAAGTTACGGGGCTGTAGTCATGTCTCATTCTTTTTACTTTTACTCAACACATATATACTTGTCACTTGCTTCCATTATACTGTAAACTATCGTACATTTCTTATCACGATCTTAAATTATACAGTAGAAAACCAGTGTAACGAAATTTATTATAATGAAGTTCTGTGTACGGAAATAAGTAAATTCTCAAGAACTCGTCTATTGTTATATCTACTGCAGTATCTGCATTCCTTCAAGATGAATTTACAGACTAAAAAGCTTAACATTTATTTGATGAGAGGGAAATTAGAACATACTGTACATACACGAAGTAATACGGTATGATGCACAGTAATCGCAAGAGGTATTTCTGTAATTTTTTATGATACCAGATTTTTACGTCGTACGATTTAAATTTTAATTTTGGAAAAACTCTGTGGGTTTTCTTCTGAACATTTCCAAACACAAAAAGCCGTTCAAGATAGTTGTAAATTACCGCACATTAATTTAACACAGATCTTGCGGTGGAAGATCGTAAAACTCACGTAGTGAAGTCACGCTCACACTATTCTGCTTGACCTATCGCGTAAATGTATGAAAAACTGCTACAATATCATCTGAATAAAGAAATAATGTACTAATCGAAATATTTGATACTTGATATTTGATTTGATTAATATTTGATATTTGATTAATTTAAATTGCAATATATTTCGAAAAAATAAAGTTAAATATAGACAACAAAGATTGTAGGAATGATCCAAAAAAAAAAAAAAAGGATCAAAAGATTGCAGTCGTAGGCAATAATTAGTTTTTGCATAAGGGGCCACAAAATTTTTGAACGGCCCCTAAATCGAGTTTTCGTATTTTCTACGGAATAAGCACATCACACTGAGTTAAGTGATAGTTTAAGTTTGGCTACACTGTATTGTAGTTCTTCAGATATAAGGCATGCAAGAAAATTTTTGATTGAAATATATTGGGTCTTTTGATCCAAAAAGACAAAATTTTCATTCCTTATACTGAATCTTTCAAATTCGTTATAATGAAACGTTTTATCAGACATTAAATAGCTAAAAGGGAAGGAGCCTTAAAATAATCTCTCAAACTGAACATTCCGTTATTAGTAGTGTTCATTACAGCGATAGTTTAGTGTATAAATAACTTGAGTCAGTTGACAGAAGGAAATATAAAAGGTTATGAATATTCTTTGGAAAATCAATATTCTTTATATTTCGAGTATAAAGAAGGATCGTTGAACTTTTGTAGTATTCAAGCTTTTTATTTTACATTATTGTTATTATTATTATTATTTGCTATCATAAATTTTGAAATTTATTTATACTAAAGTAGTACTTTCCATAATTTCGCTACAGGTACAGCAGCTGCATCAAATGATTCTCAGGATTGATGACTAATTTTGCTTTTTTATTTTTGTTACTGAAGACAGGTTTGTTGTTTTTATTTTTCTTTGGCTTTGTGTTTTTATTATTATTATTATTATTATTATTATTATTATTATTATTTTAATTAATTTCCATATTTTTTGTCTTAATTCTTATGTTTTGCTTTTAAATAATTACCCGTTTCCTTTGTTACCAGTCATTTCATTTAAATTCAGTTATTTATTTTATTTATGCTAATGTTATGAAAGCACTATTGTATGAGAAAAGTTAGTTTTGAGTATAGTTGAAGCCTCGAAAGAATGTAAGCAGCAGGAAGAACAATTAAAGGTCCTACGTGATAGAAACAGTATTGCTGCTGTTTACCCTTAAGGTGTCTTTAAAGGACAGCTAATAATCAATAGATGACAGCACATGTCTCTATCTTTCCAATGTGTTTTGTACAGAGCAATAATATTCAAAATTACTCAATCAAATTCAAGAGATGAATATTCAAATTGTCCAAACAAACGAGTTGAATCAGAATTACAGACGTGACTTGTACGGAGTGACAATATTCAAAATAGTTCAATCAAATTCAAGAGACGAATCTTCAAACTGTCCAAAAAACGAGTTGAATCAGCAATTACAGATGTGTCTTGTACGGAATAACAATATTCAAAATAATTCAAATTTAAGAGATTAATATTCAAACCGTCCGAAAACGAGTTGAATCAACAATTACAAATGTGTCTTATACGGAGCAACAATATTCAATTTAGCTCAATGAAATTCGAGAGTTGAATATTCAAACTGTCCAAAAACGAGTTGAAACAGCAATTACAAATGTGTCTTATACGGAGCAACAATATTCAAAATAACTCAATCAAATTCAAGAGATGAATATTCAAACTGTCCGAAAACGAGTTCAATCAGCAATAAGTCTTTCATTTTTTTTAATCGTTTCTTTCATTGTTCATATATATGTAAAACTCCAGATTATTCCCTGATTATTTCTTCTTGTCTTTGGGCAAAGTTTGAAAATTCTTCTCTTGAATTTCATTGAGTTATGCTGAATATTAATGCTTCCTACAAAATATGCTGGAAAGGTAGAGAATACGTACCAGCAATTAATAGCGTTCTTGTGTAGTGTAGGTAGAATATGCCTACGATGTCAAGTCAAGTTTACAGCTCCTCCGTGGCTAAGCGGTTAGCATACGCGCCTTTGGCGCGGGAGACCCGGGTTCGATTCCCGGCGGGAGCTCATGTGGTTCGGATTCCACGTTAATCAGTAGGTCCACGTCTCATATAGCCTCGCTGCTGAACGGGACGTAAAACTCAAAATCAATCAATCAATGAAGTCAAGTTTTTAAAGAACCCGAAATATTATTGTCAAGATGGAGTCAGTTATTGTATTTAATGACCCAGTTACAAAAATATAGTCAATTGTAGGACTGACCTTAATTTATAAGAATAACCACAGTACTCTTGGCAATAAGTAGCGAATTCTGAATTCAGATATTTAGTAATGGGTATGCGTATCGTAACTAAAAAATGTCTTGAACTTTTAGATATCAGACGTTACTGTAGCTATTTACAATCATTTCCAGTTATTTTGTGTGTTACTGATAAGATTTACGCAACGTAAATTTAACTGATCCTTTACAAAATCTTGACATGATCCATTGGAAGCGGAAACGCTTCAATATCGTTGTATTGATTCACTTCACGAACACAAATGAACGAAGATCTGCTTATTGATTGAAACAAATTACGAAGGCAGTCAATAGATAACAGCTATTTCGCCATAACTCTTATATAGTATTAACTTCTTTCGCATGTTATAAACGTACAGTATACTGTTGTGACAATGCTACAAAAGTTTGAATACTTCTCCTTTTATTGGCCCAAATTCTTCTTTCACTGCCGAACGGACGTCTTCTGTTTCAACTACTGAGTTTAGCTTGGGAGAGGCCTTTTCTGTATTCTAACGTTTTTCGCGAACTTCCTATGTCCTGACTTCTGGTCCAAGTTAGGATAGTGGTATCCAAGATACATGCTTTATTATACGTCTTCTTCATCCGTTTCGTGAGTTGAGATTCTTCCGCACTCAGAAATTGGATCAAAATTCGTTTGATCGTTTTCGATAGTGGCCTTCACGATTTAGCAGTTATCTCTTTTAAAAAAAATAATAAATCCAGTCATGTTATATTAGTCACCTGAAACGATACCAAGAAAACAAACAACAGTCATAACTCTGTTATGGTAAGTGATAATACAAAAACAAACAGCTTCAGAAAATTTCGGATGAGATGAGAACATCACAAAATATGGTGTTCATTTAAGAAAATAAAAGTGAGTTCAAAACGGCAGATTTCAAGGTGGCGACCGTCGATATCACATGTCCAAGAAATTTTTTCCCCCCTGTACTACTAACCTACAGTGTTACTTTTGCATTTTTTTTTAAACCATGTCTTTTATTGGGTTTCACACTTTTGAACCACCCTATATCTATCTATCTATCTATCTCTATATATAAGATAGAAATACAGTGAGGCAAACTTCATTAAGTAAAGACTATATTTGGAAGAGTTTCTTTAGAAGAGCTTTCTAGCTTTGACGTAGAAAGAAAGACGACAAATCAGACATCAAAAATACAATGGCAGTACGGCAAGTAAGTTGGGTATCAAAAAGACATGCAAAATCTCAATCTTTGAAGGAGCTAATAAATCTGAAGATTTTATTCTTTTTAAGTGATGTTATCTTAAAAAAAAAAAGGTTAAAAAAGAGAAATATAGTGGTATGGTGATTCCCATTTCATTTTTTTAAAAAATTACAATATGTTTTCATAATCACTTCTACAATCGTAAGCATACCAATTAAAGTACAGTCTAAATACGGAGTAGCTCTTCTGTCACCATCTGTTTTGTTCTTCTGAAGAAATAGGTAACTCTGATAGGCAATGCAGAAAACTACATACACCTGCCCTCCAGATGCCTCGATTGCCTCCTTGAGCTCTACATAAACACAACACCAGCCATTCCATAAAACAAATGCTCATTCGATGGATAATTTTACTGTATTTTATAGTTCTTAATTGTCGCTATTAGTTAGTTTAGCTAGATTTTCTTTCAGAATCCAAGAGTATCGTTTGTCAGTTACTTGAGGTTAGTTGAACGAAACTAGAGGGCTGGTCAATAGAGAGAGACATCTTATGTTAAAAGATTCGTGAACACTTTCTGAATATGCGCTTGTATTCATTACATACAAGGGACAGTGAGAAAGTTCTACACGTTTAGTTAATCGCCCTTCAAGTACATGATTACTTAATCACCCTCAAAGTTGGCACCTTCGGAACACACACACACACATTTGTTCGAAACACCGACGAAACGCCTCTTTTGGTATTTTCCGAAGTCCAGCCGTCGCATTGGTTTTGATCTCTTTTACGTTGGCGAAACGAAAACGGCCTATTTTTAACTTCTGGCAAAGTCAAACATGTGATGGTGCTAAACTGTTTTTAAGGCTATCAGACTGTCTGAATCAGATACTCACCAGTTTGCACATGAACCTGATATTTACGCGTTGCTCGATCTGTGAAATTGCACCAACTGAGCACTACACATTCGCCCGTTTAACTACACTATTCGTACACTGCCTGTTAAGACGTGTTCACACTTGTTAAATTCAGAATTAGGCAACCTAAGGACTGTATTGCACAAGATTCATTGTGATTGCATTACAAATGCCAGAACTATAACAACATTGCAAAGAACTTTTCGACTGCTCCTCGTATAAAAGTACATAACTTGCGTATGGAACATAGGTCGAAGTTAATGAAACAATCTGTTGTCATTAGAAATAAGCATACATGCATATTGGTAGAAATCAGTACGCAAAGAGGATTTCCGAGTTCTACCCTTCTTTCCCTTGAACAAGTTATTATGAAAAAATAAACATTTACAATATTGAAATGTGTGTACAAAAATCCTGAAAAACATCCTCGTCCTTGATGACATTCTCTGTACACCACTGGTATAACTAAGTAAAGTAAAGTAAACAAAGAAAAAAAAAAAAAAAAAAAAGCAAATTTTGACCCAAAATTCAGTACTTTGAGGGAAGGAAAACCAGTTTTCCAAGATATCTCTACATTCCCTCATGCAGTTTGCCTTCATCAAAAAATTTTATAGATAAGGACGCCTAGTGTTTGTGCGCCTCTTTTTAAAACAAACTGCGGTCCTAAAATCAATTAATAATTACCATTACTAGAAAAGAGGATCGTGTTTTCTAATAGATAAAAAAATAAAAAAAGAGAGGGAGAGAGAGACAGAGAGAGAGAGAGAGAGAGAGAGAGAGAGAGAGAGAGAGAGGACATTATCCTTAGTGGTGAGATGGTTTCCGTAAGACAAATAATCTCGGAAAACTGGTGAGCAGCTAGTACTTAGGAGGAAATACTGACAAGTTCTTAGCTCGACAAGAAAGAAGATGATCGTCAGCAATGAAACTTACAGGTTATTACACATATTCCACACGAAAAGTCAGTGTACTTCTGACAGCGTTTCTGTGAGTTCATTAACAATTGCAAATAAAACTCTAAA
Source organism: Thermobia domestica (assembly GCF_964235325.1). Classification (NCBI taxonomy): domain Eukaryota; kingdom Metazoa; phylum Arthropoda; class Insecta; order Zygentoma; family Lepismatidae; genus Thermobia; species Thermobia domestica. Next base: position 72,185,380 of record NC_137467.1, on the reverse strand, counting down.
GATTGAAAAAAAAAGTCTGATTTTTCTCCGTCCTTTATCACTTCTTCGTCGCCTGGAAAGAATCTGCTATTAAAAATTGGTCTGAAAAAAATAATAATAAAAAAAAATACCTACGGGATTCATCACCTTTTTGTCGTCTGAAAAGGATCTGCTGTTCTGCAACAATTACCTCTTCGTCACCTTAAAAGTTGTCCCCTTCTTACTTTTTTCTTTTAAATAAAGATTTGGGAATAGCCCGTAGTCACCAGGAACTAAATGAGGTGTGTAGAGTGCAAAAAATCACCTGCTGATCGTTCAAAATAACGCACTAATACTTTTGAACTCTCCATATCCTGTCGTTTCTAATCTGCATTCAAACATTTGGGCATCTATTTGGCTGAAAGTTTGTGTGTGCCCAATTGTTGATCGATAATGACTCCAACACGTCCCATGGGTATGTGCATTGTCTCAGCAATCGTGTTAGTCGAAATACAACGATCGGCTAAAATCATTTCATGAGCCAGGTCGATTTTGTCAGGGATTGCCATTTCCCACAGCCTTGTACCAAAATCTTCACGTCTGAAATTTTTAGAGACCCATAGGAAGGACTCTTGTCTTCTAATGTTTGCATCATGATCCAATGACTTTTCTTTGGGGTTTTCTTTTGTACAAAGTGAAGCTTGCTGATCCCCCACAGTTCAACATTGGAAAATTCTACATGTCAGTGATATGGCTTTTTCGTAGACCTGAAAGGATAGGAGAGGGTTGTTAGATGTCCATAAAAATTATGGTGTGCACCCGAAGAACAATACTTTTTTAAGATTCTCTTATTGAAATTAACCTTACTCTGTGGGAAGTAAGGAGGGACTACGGACTTGTATTCTACTTAGTTATAAAATATTTACCTGTGTGCCAAAGTATTTTATACAAAAGATTTTTTCTCTACTTCATTTAAGTACTAATAAAAGGATTACATCTCATTTTCGAATTTTAATTTCAGTGAGAGCCTTGGCTACTTTAACCTTCAAAGAACCAAGCACTGAGGAGGAAGACCTATCTCCAGTCCAGCCACTTCCACTTGTTCAACAAAGAGAGAACTACTTCTCTTAGTACCGGTGCTTATAGGATGTGGCGGAACTCGAATTTGTTTTAGGGAAACATAATTCCATTTACTACCTTTCTCTGAGAGTGTACGTATTAATATTATGCTCAGTGAGTGGACATACCATTCCATCTGACTCCTGTGCAATTAGTTCTTTTTCTGCGTAGTGTGTGATTTTTTTTAAAAAAACGTTTTTCTCAGTTCAGTGGCGTAGAAGGGCGTGAGTGTTATTATGAAGGAAAGTAAGACTAATGTACAGAAATTACATTTGTGCTGACTCTTGAGGTACAAACTGTTGCGCAAAATGTGTGAAATTCTCCAAAAAGCTAAGCCTCTGAAACAATATGTAATTATGTTTTAATTTTTTTTTTTTTATTATACGTGTTCAGGATAGATTATCATATTTACTGAAAGTCGTGACCTGTCTTTTTTTGTATAAGCATTTATAAGTGGCATTTTCTTAAAAAAAATAACTTATTTATTTATTTTTGGTGAGCTGTGCAAATTTTTCTTCTTAATTTGGAAAAGGATGCAGAAAGTTTAGAAAAAATACTAGTTCCAGAAAGTGAAAGCTAAGTTTAGATTTCGTACATAAATATTATTACTTCAAGTTGATCAGTTGTTTGTATTTGTACTGTATTACTACAGTAGTTTATTCAAACCATTTGAATTCCTCAATTCTTCATTCCAGTAATTTCTTAGTTACACCGTGATTGAAGATGTAACAAATGATTTTTTAAAGGCTTAAAGTAGAAGCTGAAACTCCTTCAAATACAAAAGTAAGGGTTAATATTGTTCAACTTGTCAAAATTGGTCATTTAAAAAAAAAAAAAAAAAAAAAAAAATCTAACCAGAGCCGTGCCGTGTAAGGAGGGGGCGAGCGGGACGACAGCCCTGGGCACCGAAGTAAGGGAGGCGCAAAATTCGGAGGAAAAAGAAAAGACAAGAAGGAAAGAAAATAGAGAGGAAAAATTACTTGGAATATTACTAGTATGTACTTAAATCCTCTTCCTGCTTTAGGAAGTGGTCCTATAATGTTACTCATGTTATGAAAATGCATGTACACATATATAAAAAAGGAGGAAAAACAGTAATAAAAAGTGCTCAAAATCAAGGAAAAAATAGGGTTTATTTTTGAAAATTTTCTTACGCTTCGCACCAAACATGATGGCGCTTCGCAGCGGCCTGTCGACCTCACTCATATGTACGGGCGTGCCGTCATATACTCTTGCCCCGGGCGCTAATTTTCCACGGCACGGCACTGAATCTAACCACGATATTTAACAATGAATAAGATGAAGCCAGGAATTTTAAAACATTTATTTGATTTGGCTAGTTTTCTATAGAAACAGCATAATTAGGTTTTAACAAAATAAAATTTTTAGTCAGGTTTTATTACAATTAAAAATAAGATTCAATACTGACTATTATCAAAGAATTATCTGATCAGTCAAATTTTGACATTTCGTTGTATTTCATAGAAATATGAAAATGGTGCTAAAATACTTCTTATTTTTATGATGTATAATTCTTTTTTTGAAGTGTAAAAACGCAACGAAACGTTTAATTTATTTTGTCTGGTCTCTTAATTATTTCTAGTGCCATATCTAATAAGAAGATGTGACTCTCATATCTTTCCTATTACGCTATATAAGTGTTGTCAGATTCTGATTTAGACAAAGAATGGCAACATTGATTCCTATTGAACAGGTGCAATGTCAGATTCGAATGCATATTATGTGAAAACTGTTACAGGAGTACGTATAATGTGTTCGATGGTGTGTTTTTTCTTTTTTAAAATAAAAAAAAAGAATTTAAAAAAACATTCCAATGATTTGTCTTCCTATTGTATCGTTTGAAAAATCTACATTTAAAAAAGAAAGAAAAAAACATTAACAGAAAAGTTTTTCAAACCTATTTCAGTGAGAAAAAAAAGAAGATATATTTGTGAAATGAAATATATGTGCAATTACTTAGAAAAGAAATGCTATTAAGTCCTACTTGGAAAGTGCCTGCTTTCTTCAGTGTGTGCCATTTTAGGATAATGGATTGGGAATTCTTTCGACATCCAAAACCTGGCAGTTAAAATTCTTTGCAATATAAATGTGTACATATATATATATATAAAAATATATATATAATAGACAAATGTTAGTATTGTAAAGTTAAAACGAGAAACTTGTAAAATACTTGTTCTCTTTGCAAATGGTATTATTAGTTGGTGAAAATGAAATAGTCTGTTTTTTATACATTTTACACATTGTTCATGGAAAAAATAGGATTACATGTTGTTACGTAGTATAGAAGTTTAAGTTGAATTCAGGTTGACATAAAGAAGTATTATATATATAAAAGTTGGAAAATCAAAACTGTATATGCAAAAGTTTATAATGATTAATGAAATCTATCCACTACTAAGCAATAAAATTAATTTTAAAGTAATTGCCATGAAAGTTGTCATAAACAAGTTATAATATATTTATATTATAAGTCAAATCTCATTCCTGGATAGTTGTTGTATTTAAGACGAAATGAAATATAGACATTTGATGATGCAGATGACATGTATGTAATTGCGTTCTCAAAAGACTTCTTTAAAAAAAAAAAAAAAACAATTCATAACCTGTAAAGATCAAGGTGAGGTTCTTTCCCGCTTTTTTTTTCTGTCTTTGTTTTTTAGTAAATTATTCAAGTATAAATGCGAATAAGCACAATAACGCATATCTCCATCGTATTGGTTCTTGAATAGAGAGTACCAGAGCCAGGTACTCTGGGTCTGGTTTTGTCCAAATAAGACTCAAAGAATTTCGATTCCCCGTTCACATATGCAACTGGGACGGGGATAAAAAACTAAATGAAATCTCTTTTTTTTTTAACGTTTTACGTTCATGTTCTTTAGGCTAAAGGAGATGGATGATTAATGCAAGCAAGTGATAATGAAAAAATTGGTGAAATGATAATCTAGGAGGAAATGGGAGAACATCTAAAAAGCCCATGAACAATGTTATCTATTACAAACTCACTTGACTTGGGATCGAAGGTGAGCGCTCTGACTCTGAGCTACCATACCCCCCTTCAAGGAAGGGGAAAAGTTGAGGTGACCGGAGCATAGTCCAAACTACATCACCTCCCCTCTAATATCTCGCAAAAGAAGAGCCTTGTCGTACATTGCCCATTGGCCTTTGGTCGTTCCAGAATGGGAACATACCTTTTAACTGTCGAAAGCTTTTCTATTTCAGTGTACCCCTTCTGGCGCTGCTGTCGATTTGTGTATTTCCGTACCTCCCTCGAAAGAGAAGGGACAAGTTTGTGCGGCCGAGATCTTTTAAATTGTTGAATGCAGAAGCATTGTCACAATGAATTATTTCATGAACTTCGCTGTGCACTGTCTTGTTTGCTATTCTAAGTAGCATACGATCTTCACTCGTCAAGACCAAACGACTGAACGACAAATTGGCAACACAGCCGAGAGCATTTACTTCTTTCCTCTAAGCAAAGAAAGGGTTTTCCTCCGACAGAGGGCGGCGGAGATGGAGCCGAAGGATGTTTCACTTATTTTCCGAGGGTACACTTGAAATAGAAGGACTCTTATTACAAAATACAATACTGTTGATGTGTTTTATTATTATTATTATTATTAATCTATAAAGTATGTCCTAGGTATTTAAAGATCTTTTCAAACGACCAAAAATTTCTTAGATACTACTCTATAATCCGTAAGGAAATCGGCATTGGCATGTCTATTAAAATATCAAATAAACTTAATGTGCTGTTAGTTATTTTATGTTCGCTGCTGCGTTTATTTGATCAGTTTGCAAAAGGAAAAAAAAATCGAGAAAGTTACCTCACTTTGGTTTTATTAGACACATTTACTAAAACTCTTCATTTTTTTTTCTTTTTGTTTCTTTTATTTTTCGTAATATGAATATGGTACAAAATGTGTTGTTTACATGTTTTATTGTAAATGTCAATTAATCTCGTTAGGTGTGTATGTGTATAATTGTGTAATGAAAAATGTTCGGCTTTTACATTGACCATAGGCGTGGAATACTTAGCAAGCAATATTTAATTGTTTGGTGTTGGAAGAAAGATACAGTTATCTATACACAGTATCCCTCTTGAAATAGAGCAATAAGTTCAGAATCCTCTTATGGATTGTATACGTAGACCAGTCCATATAAACAAGTTTTAAAAGGCTCTCGAGTTAACTGTATGCCGTTAACAAGCCCAGTGGTGCATATAATTTAGTCTTTTGTTATTAACGAGGAAACAGTAGCCTACAGTTTAGAAGGGTACTGCAGATCGTTAAATTAAGGATACTTCTCGTCGAATTTCTTCATCTGGAAGTATCATTTTGTTGATTTGATTATATTATTTCTACAGGAAGATAATTAAAATTGAATCTTTGGTAATAGCTTGTCATACCGGACATTATACTCTGAATGAAGGTAGCTGGCTGTATTTTATTGGAATTTAGAAAAAAGAAGAAAAATCTCGATCAGCAATCATAGTGATAAGGATGGGGTTGCGGTGGCTCAGTGGTAGAGCGTTCACCTCTGGTGCATGAGATCCTTGGTTCGATTGCAGTTCGCGCCAAGTGAGCTTTGTGGTGGATAAACACCATGTGTGTGGGTTTTCTCGGAGTTCTCCCGTTTCCTCACACTTCCTTCATTCCACCATTTCATTCGTTTCTCATCATCACCTCTCCTTTAGCCTAGTTGGTATAATCGTGGGACGTAGAACTTAAAGATTTTTTTTGAAACTAAATAAGGAAATATTAGACATTTTTTGGTTTTAAATTAATTTCAAAATTTAAAACTATAGAAATTTAAATATTAAAAAATAATAAATAGTGTTTCCTGAAGATTCAGAGCAAGGAGGGGAAAGACAAGGAGATGATTGATTTCCTTGGTCTCGTGCTCTTACACTGTGCTACAAAATATTTAAAAAAAAAAATAAATAAAAAATGTTAGTGACATGATTTTTATTCAAACGTGCATTAGAAACTTATTTTTTGAAGCTTCTTTTTCTTCATCATCTTCATTTTGTGTGTGTTCTAATATCTCGTTGCTCTTAGAATAATTAAACATACAACCATGAGGCGACAAACTTAACACTTATTAATTTGGACTAAAATCAGGAGCCTTGTTTGTGAACTGCGTAAAGTTATGTTGTATGGAAACTTGTAGTGGCATGAAATTCATAATATAAAATTTGAGACTGAGCTGGGAATCGAACCTGGTTTAGTTTACAGTACCGATGTTCAAACTTCTAGTTACCCAGTCTGTTCCTGAACGTCAACACACCACTCACTCTTGAGCTTAGTGCTCAGACATTAAGACTACACGCACTGTATCACAGAAGATTGCCACTTGTCCAAATTAGGCGGGACATCCCGACTTTTAAGAATTTTTAGCATCCCGAATTATGTCGTAGAGTTACACGTTATATGGCGGGACGCTAAATTATCCAAAATACTTGCAAAATATGGAACAGATGGGAACGCATTATATGGTGGGACGCCAAAGTATCCAAAACACGTGACAAAATATGCGACAGTTATTTTTTACTTGATACTTGTAACTTTCGACCCACGATGTGCTCCTATGACTGGCGAGATATCCATGTGGTTCTATAACTAACTTCTTGTGGTAACAGGAATAAAGTCACCGCCTACGATGTTAATCTTTGACCAGTTCAATAATTAATAACTTCTGTTCAACTAGCCACCAACAACCTGACCCTACCAGTTGTATGTGTTCTTTTGGTTTAAATTTTCATTGCAGTTTTCATTTACGAATATATGTGTTACTTTCTGTTATTCTCACAAATTGTTCCATGTACAAATGAGAGCATGAGGAACCGGCAGTTACATATCTGTTCGATAAGGGTATCCTGATTCAGGCTAACTGAAAGGTTGAAAACGTAGTACCATAATTCCTGTTGCCTAGTGCGGTTAGTGACTACAAGCCTGATTTAGCGTGTACCTTATTGAACATTTTGAGCCAGTGTCTGATTAAGCTCAATTACAAAAGAGCCATCTGTGATGGAGACTTCATGAAAACTCATTATTTCGGGGCAGCCATATTTTCAATTATTAAGGTTGCTAACTCCTGACCCAATAGCACGCTTCCTTCATTCAGAAAATATTTACAATTAAGTTGTTTATTTACAATGTTATATGAAGATACAATTGTAATATTGGTTATGCATACATGGCAGTTACTCTAATGGCATACTGTTAAGAAGGAATAACGGTGAACAGTTGTTGCTACCTGTGCCGCACAGATCAGAATATATTCGAGTTGCAAAACGTAAATAGATGACAAGTGATGTACATGTACAGATGATACACAATGACTAAGATAAATATAATTATCATTTGTTGCAGTATTCAAACGAAACGGGAGAATGTAGATATATACATATATATATATTTAACACACAATTATTCGTTAAAGAACATACATGTCGTCTTTGTTAAATTTGTTACAAGAAAAATAACTGAGTAATTGTACAGATATTCAATATTTTAAGTGGTGCAACCATATATGTCAATTGGTAGCTATATTTATAGGGCTTTGGTTTAATAGAAACGATTTTAGAGTAACTTGTAAGTATTATACATTCCTTAATAACGCGAGCGTATGTATGTATGTATGTTTATTTGTTTGTATTTAGATGTGTGCAAGTGTTTCGTGTGTGAGTATGATACATGTATGGGTGTATAGAGAGCTCTATATATAAATTAAAAGAGAAATTTATAATGTTCAAGTGGGTACAGTTCAACAAATATATATATATATTAAATGCAAACGTTATCTGAAGTAGTACAACGCGATTTATAATATGTACGTAAAACAGACGATGTAATTCTTATTATACATAAAAGGAAATAACGCATTAAAAATAACTGCCTTTTTCCGCTTCACTACCTATCTCAGGTTATGTGCTTGTATTCCTTGTAAGTAATCCACAGGGTAGTGAGATGAAATTAAAATTTAAAAAAAGAAAAAGAGATGAAAAAGCAGGGTGAGTCTAACCCAGTTGTATGGGTCAATTTGCCAATGCAAACATCTATATATACATGTATGTTGTCTTATGTATGGTGTTACATAAAATACAATAAAGAATGGAATTATATTTTTCTATTTTAAAATTACGAGTTATTCTACTGTTAATTTTAAATGAATGCCATACCGGTACTTATCAGTTTTTTGTGCTTTGTCATTTTAAAAATTAAAATTGAAAATCTGTGAGAGAAGTTAGTACGAAAAGTAATTGAAACATACCGCATACGTATTTATCCATAATACAGGGTTGTATCAAAGAGGACTTTGCAATTTTGAAAACTCCTATTGAATTATTCATTTATCTTACAGACATGGTTTTGGTGTCATTTTGTAACAAAATACATCAAGTTCTGACTCACGTAGTACACTAGTTCAGAAACAAGCCACCGCAAGCACTAGCGGCAGTTGCAGCAAAGATGGCTGTCTTTACTTGTTCCGAGCGTGCTACTTGTGTGTTTTGGTTTAAAGAATCCAAGTCTGCGACAACTGTGCAACGTGATTTTCGAAGTTTCGTACAGAGTATGGTAAAGATCCTTCCAGTAGGCCTAATATTTATCAATGGCATAAATGCTTTATTGAAAGTGGATGTTCGGTAAGACATAACAAATCTTAGATCGTCCCTGTACGTCTGAAGACGTTGTAGAGCAAGTAAGACTTCAGATGGGGTGTGTCCCGCATCACCAATGGAAGCTACATTGAACCTTTTTAGGTATAAGGTAAAAAAACTTGATTTACTTTACTAAAAAGTTTTTAAAAAATAAAAAATAACACCGAAACCATGTGTGTAAACTAAATAAATAAAAATCAATATGAGTTTTCAAAATTGTGAAGTCCTTTTGTAAACATTCTGTATAGGCACTCGCAGATATGGAATAGAGATTATCAAATATTCTCCTCCCCACTCCACCTGACTCAGATAACTCAATTATTGAAGCAAGAGTAGCGAAGCTTCTCCATTCGACTCGATTGGCATTTTTGTGTCTGTCTGTTCCATAATAATTCTCGTGAAACTTATCAAATTTTAATGAAACTTGGTATATGCCTTTCTTCAGCTTGAGGAACTAACCCTATTGTTTGGGATTGCAATCCACGGAGGATAAAATTGAGTAAAGTCCACTCCATGTTATAAGTTTGAGTAAACAATTTTCCGATATCAACTACGTAAATCTTCGAACCCCATTTTTCAAATATAAACGTGTGCATATAAGACAATTTTCCTATATAAACCGCATATAAATTATTCGATTCATGAAACATTTTGTCCTTAGGGCATTCTGATCATCTTCACAGCTTGGGGTGTAAAATTTGCCGAGAATGAAAGTTTGAGCAAGTCTCCCTCCCAACTGTTAGCAACCGGTGGTAGAACTACATCCAAACTAACGACGAACATGCGGTCAGCGTATCTCATTGTCTTGCTTCTGTCATTCGTATCAGGAGCTTTCAAAGCAGGGGCGGATCCAGGGGGGCGATCGGGGCAATCGCCCCCCCCCCAGAAGGGGAAACTTTCTTATTTTATATATATAAATAAAACCCATCCCAAAGTTTGGAGCCCATAAAAGTAGCACTATGTCAACCCACCGCCTCCCTCAGAAGTCGGTCCTGGATCCGCCCCTGTTTCAAAGACCTAGTGGCCATCACGTTTCTATTGACATGGCTCCCTAGTTTGTTTCACGGCGCTGGGTGCAGCCGAAAATTGAGATCCACCGGCTGGGAATCGAATACAAAATGAGTCCAAGGCTCTAACCACTACATTACGGATTCCCAACCATTACATAAACATATAATCTAATGAAAGCAAACACTTACATTAATATCTGTGTTATTCTTTTCATCAGATAGACACAGAATGTAAGTGTTAGTTTTGGTTAAATTTTATTTTTATTTAAACCAGATTTATTGGAATGCATGCATAACAATAATATCAACATTATTAAATCAAATGATTGATTTAATCATTCTTTTTAATTTCTCTGTTGTATGTAAAATATCTGTAACGTTTTTAGCTTCGAATTACTGTATGAACAAATTCTTTCTCTTTGCATCAGTTTCATCCCTTATTAGGGCAGTATTCTCCTCGGGCAGGTTAACTTTGTGATTACAACTTACGATTTTGAATTAAATACACCTCAAGCAGTCAGGGGCGGATCCAGGACGGACTTCTGGGGGGGGGGGGCAGTCGGCGGTAATACTGCTACTTTTAAGAGCTCCAAACTTATTATGGATGGGTTTATTTATATATAAAATAAGAGTTTCCTCTTGTGGGGGGGGGGGCGATCGCCCCCCTCTGGATCCGCCCCTGCAAGCAGTAAATGAAAGAAAATAGTATTTCCTCCAACGCTTAATATTCTGCCACTAAGCTCTGCTACCAAGGCACTTACTACTATTTTTTTTTCTCTGTTTCACATGTTTTAGTGAATATACAATATTGACCTCTTTCTCCCTGGAATAAATTCTACTGGCGTCCTTGCTTTGTAATCATTGAATGATACGTAGTAACATTGATATTTTTATGGCACTAAAAACGAAACTTAAACTTCATTACAAGATTGTATCTTTACAAAATATTATCCATTAAATGAGTCACCGAACTCCAAATTGCCTCTTGTCCACTTTTCTGATTTGTTTTTCATTGTTTATAATTTGTTGATACCTAATTTTGGCTAATTTATTCCATTTAATGCGTTCAGATATTAATTTTACATTTTATAAAACTTATTTCGTGCTTATTTTCAGGTGTAAAAATGATGATATATAATTTGATTTCAGTGAAGTGGACAAGATACGTTTTAAATTGGCTAACTTTATATGTATCTTGGATATAATATCGGCCACACCCCTCTTTCTTAATTTTATACTTAAAGGTTGTAACATACTTCATTATACGGTATAGCATGTCTGAAAAGTAGTTACACAAAAGTAATCGTTGATAGTGCAAAAAATATATTTGTAACAGTAATGTCTCCATGAATACAGTATATCTTCACAAGTATTCAATATATGATTCTTTCATCACGTCGCAAATGTTCCAGCGGTACTTTATTTCCTGCCAAATTGTTTGAAGCATTTCAGCATTGATGATCGCAGCTGCTTGCGTTATCCGGATCCGCAGCTCGTCGACGTTGCTTGGAAGAAGGAAAACCAACACATACGTTCCTCAATGTAACCCCAGATAGAGAAATCCATTGGTTAAATCGGGCGAATGAGGTGGCTACGGAAAATAAAATCGGCATCCATATCTTCACGCAATTATGGCATTAGATAGTTTCCAAGCATATCCAGGTATGATATCCCTGTGACGGCAGGCTCAGGAAAAAGAAAGAACCGTACAGTTTGCTCATGCTTACATCACTAAACACATTTACCTTTGGTGAGTCCCGTGTATGTTCGATCACCTCATGAGGATTTTTCTTATTCCATAGCCAACATTATGTTTGTGGAGCTTACCGCTGGTGTGGAAAGTGGCCTCGTTACTAAGGACAAATTATGAGTTTATTTTTGTGGACTACGCAAAAATGTCTGCCTCATTTGTTTGACCGTCTCTTCAGAAATTTCAGGCCTATCTTGACCCGCCATCCTGTGAGCTACACAACCGGTATTGATAAAACGATTGTATCATGCACACTCTGCACCCGTATTCGACTCCATGATGACTGGCGCAATACTCGGGAAGATGAACAAACACTCGCGCCTCTAGTGCCGGTGTCTGAAGCTAACAACTGCAAACAGATGATGAGCGACAATAAACTTGAAGACTGTGTCTATGGAGGTATGAAACATTACTGTTGCAAATGTAGTTTCGTCACAATCAATGCTTTTGTGTAATTAATTTATAGACACTCGGTACAGTATTATTTACTATTTGGTCTAGGAATTAATTCGTGCGGATGGACAAGAGATGGCGCAACGAACGGAGCGTCCCACAGTTCCGTGTATCCACACATGTGTTGCAAACCCCTGTCATCGCGTATCGTTCGTAGTATAGGGCAGTGGATTAAAGCGTCAACAACACCAGTTTGTAGTTAAGTGAACATGGCGCAATTTGTGCCTGATAAAGTGTTTTTGCGGGGTGTCCTGCTGCATTACTTTAACATGCAGAAAAGTGCGACTGAAAGTCATCGTATTTTGGTGGAAGTGTATGGTGACCATGCTCTAGCTGAGCGAACGTGTCAGAAGTGGTTTGCACGGTTTAGAAGTGGTGATTTCGGCTTGGCAGACCAAGAGCGAGCTGGACAGCCAAAAAAATTTCAAGACGAAGAATTGACAGCATTGCTCGAGCAGGATTCGTGTCAAACGCAGGAACAACTTGCAGCAGCATTAGGCGTTGATCAAACAACAGTCTCCAAACGCTTGAAAGCCATGGGAATGATTCAAAAGATGTCACATTGGGTTCCACATGAATTGAAAGACAGAGACGTTGAAAGACGAAAAACCATTTGCGAATTGCTGCTTCAACGACAGAGCAGAAAGGGGTTTCTGCATCGAATTATTACGGGTGATGAGAAGTGGATCCATTACGAGAACCCTAAACGAAAAAAGGCCTGGGTGAAACCAGGTGAACCAGGTCCATCACAACCAAAACGAGATATTCACTGTGCAAAGGTTATGCTGTGCATATGGTGGGATATGAAAGGTGTGGTGTACTATGAGCTGCTGCAACCGGGTGAAACTATGAATGGAGAACGTTATCGACGACAATTAATGCGTTTGAAGCAAGCTCTGGCCAGAACACGACCAGAATGGGAGAACAGACATGATAAACTTATTGTTCAACATGATAACGCTCGCCCACATGTCGCAAAACCGGTCAAAACCTATTTAGAAAATGTCGGATGGGAAGTTTTACCCCACCCGCCGTATTCACCAGACGTTGCTCCTTCGGACTACTACTTGTTCGATTGCATGAACAACGATTTGATTGGACAGCGGTTTACTTCTTCAGAAGATATCGAAACATGGGTCTCTGACTGGATCGCTTCCAAGGATGAGGACTTCTTTCGCCACGGAATCCGTACATTGCCTGACAGATGGGCGAAAGTGGTGGCTAGCGATGGACAATATTTTTCTTAAGGTATTTATGTATTTTGTGTTTGTACTACAGCTTCAATGTGTGCGTACCAACCGCACGAATTAATTCCTAGACCAAATAATAAACCTTGAAAGTGTGGAGACTTGAGTAATTGCATTAAAACATGACTGTTCTGTAAGTTAGAAGACTAGTGACATGTCTCTTTTAAGCAATCTGGATTATCTTTTAAACTGAAGAGATTACATGCGTACGATTTCAAATTACATATCCTTTGCTACGAAATTTGAATGAAGAATACTAGCATGAGTTTGTAGGGGCTGCAGACTTCGAATAATTCCCTATGCTTGTATTTTCACAGAACTCACGAGTATTTATCCAATTCATTCAATATCTGATTCTTGACATTAGTTAATTTATTGGCTAATTCAGATGTTTTTCCTGTCATTTCACCAACTTTGTGTCCTAAAACCTCTCGCCAAAGAAGTCACTTAATTATCCATGATTATTATTTATTTTATTGTACGTATTTTATTTAAAGAAATTCAAAATCTTGTTTCAATTTTTGTTTTAAATCGGGAATGGTATTATTGCTTATTGAGTCAGATTTACTAATGGAAGTGTTTTGAATCACAGAAATCGAGTTTAGATAAAGGAGAAAAGGCAATTGCGTCTTCAGTTCTTTTTGTATGTTGATCGTAACATGAATCCTAGTATATGTCTTTAAGAGATAAAGTGTTCAAGTATATCGTAAAGATTTCATATTCAGCCTTTTGAGCAAACAATTGCATGTTCCTAGATTCATTAACTATATTGAAAAGGTAGCATATTTTATAGAAAACTTGGAAAGAAAATTTTAAAGGGATTGTCATCGGTTATGGTCTTGGAAAAGAAACCTAAAGAAAACGTATTTTAGGAAGTTAATTTGTGAACTTAAAAATTGACTCTTAGAGAGTAACTGGTAGTGCATTAAATTGGCAAAGGAATCATCAGGAGAGAAGACTACAGGCTAAGCTATCCAAAAAAAAAAAAAAAAAAAAAAAAAAATCAGCATAATTAATAATAATCCACTCAACAGGGTGAACAGAAATGTTAGCCTTCTGGAAGAATCATGGTTCATTAATCCTTTGAAAGCACCTTCTTTACCCATTATTTTTGGCCTACCGAAAATAGAAGACGGAACCCTTGAGATCATCATCTCTGGCAGAAATCTTCCCACCTACAAACTAGTCGATTGGTTAGCGAAATTTATCATAGCACTGAGAATTTCAAATTTTTAATCAAGAATAGTAGATATATAGTTCCGGATATAATTTCATTGGTAAGAACTGTAATAGTGTAAAATTAGCATCTGTAGACGTGGTAGACATGTTGACTCTATCGTAACGAATCTGGACAGTCTTTATACGCAGCAGTGGTTAAAAGAAAACAATTAAAATGTACAAGCAGAATGAGGGTTTAATCATCGGAAGTCCATTATCCACCATTTTAACGATCATCGTTATGAATTATTTTAAATCTCAGAAAAAGAACAAAAAAAAAAAAAAAAAAAAAAAAGCAACAACATTTTAGACCTTTACATTTACAGATCTGACACCAAATTCAATACTTTCATATTTACAAAAAAGAATGCAAGCGATTAGATCTAGCATATTTCTTTTTAACTAAAGCAAATGATTGGAAGATTTTTTTTTTTCGTGCACGCTTTAACATAATTTCCCAGGAAGCAGAAACACAAAAATCATCTAGAACTGTTATATGAATTAGGAAAGAAAAATGGATTCCAGACCGACACACTCCTGCAGAGGAAAGAACAGCATAGACATTTCATAATCATATGTCCCTCAACTATAACTTTTGACCAAAACGAAGATGGATTTTCTACCTTTGTAGCCAGGTACAAAAGTATCGCCAATAGCGTTGAACTTTGCAGTGAAATCTGGCAAAAATGTCAAATCTGCAAAAACCTCTTTTCATCATGACTGCATTGAGAGTTTTCAAGCTAATTAGATATCCTATTTATTTCCTTTAATAAACAAAAACAATCTTTGTGGCTTAAAGAACCGAATAATTTACTAAACTTGTATTAGAACACTTTCATTCTTGCAATGAAAGGGGAAATAAAAAAATAAAAAAGAAGCAAACGGGGCCGTTATGGGAGCGACATTAAAAATTTTAATTCGGGAGCGACATTAAAATTCTTTCTGAGTTGATAAGTATTGTAAAGTAATTGTAAATCTCTGGGTGAGGAAAGAGAAGAAGAATGAAAACCAAGTGTTTGTTCCGTAATAAAACGCCCTCTGTCTAGAGAAATCAATAGGATAATATATACTGACAAATAGGCTATTTTTTAAATATACTTTATTTTCAAAGAAAAAGTATTTTTAGAATTAATTTAACGATTAATAAAAAAACAAAAATGGCAAAAGGGTTTCATAAAATAAGCTATATTTAAGGCTATAAGCATTTCATAGGTTTATGTGGCTAAATGCCTCTCCAAATAGGCTAGATTTAGCCAAAAATAGGCTAAATTGGCATCACTGTTGCAGTATTGAATACGCATAGTTTTGATGTCTCCCGCAATTTCTCAGTGTGAAACGAAACCCATTCGTATTTTATTATTAGCGTTGATTTCAAACATTGCATCTGCACAACGCCCCTTATGTTGCCCTTAACATGCGTTTTAAAACACATCATTTAAAAAGAAACGTGCGTTTTAAAACACATCATTTAAAAAGAAACGTGCATTTTAAAACACATCATTTAAAAAGAAACACGCGTTTTAAAACACATCATTACCTGCAACATAGTGATCAGCGTTTCTTCCAGACCGGTTTTTGGGGGCCACTGCCCCCGGAGCTCTGAGAGTGCCCTCCCGGAGGAGACCAAATTGATACGTCTTTAATGTAATAATAAATAGAATAGTACCAGCAGCGCCCTCTCGGAATGCTAAGAGTGCTCCCCACGGAACATTGTTGCTGAAAGAAACACTGATAGTGATTGCTTCTGTGATTTTCCTTTAAAGATATAACTATTTTCCTTTTCTTTACATCAAGAAAAACAATGAGTTTTCATTTTTTTGCTCCAGGATTTCGTGACCAAAATTGTAAAAATTACTGAAAACATTTTCACCATAAAAGTTTGAAAAACATGAGTCACTCCTATATAATTCATGGACCCTTTTGAACATGTTAAGAGATGGTCCATCATAAAAGTGTTTGATGGGTCCCCTTGCACTATTCCACTTCTAATGATCTTAATCTGGCCCTGCATATTTTCTATACCGACAACAACGGTGCTTTAAAATATAAATTATTATGTAGTTTCAAGTTACGGCATCATTTGAGATTTCAATTTGGGTTAAGTGCTGTATCACCGGACCAATTTTAGGAAATTTATCAGGTCAATTGGAGAATTTATTTGTGAGATAGAATGAGTGAAAGTCAGGTAAGGGGAATAGTAAAAGTTAACAAAGTGATTGTATTTATTGGTTGTTTTTGTTGTAAGCAGCACTATATGCGGAGGCGGATGGACTATTTCGCGGAGAGGTACACTTGTTTAACAATACGAATCCATAGATTGTAAAATGTAGAAAAAGAATTGGTCAAGTCTTTAATTTTCCCATTTCAAGAGAACAGAAACCAACCAATCCCTGCGGGCTTCTATCCCGTTACTACTCCTACTACTACTTATACTATGGATCCGTATAGTAATACAGCACGCCTAATGTAACGTAATCTAACGTAAGTTAATGTAATCCAACCAAATATAATCGAATGCTTTAGACATTTTCGTACTTTTTTTTATTTTATTTTATTTTATTTATTTATTTTTTAGATTTTTGAATTGGTTCGGCGATACAACACCAATGCCTTCAATTTAGCTGAATACTTCAATATTAGAAAATTATAAAGCAGAGTGGGAAATCAGAAACCTTTAAAGGGTTGAATTATGAAAAATGTGAAATTCTGTTTTCTCGACATCATTGACTCGCAACGATGGTCTGGGATTAGCTGACTGTATTCCCAGCAGAGATGGAGTGGGTCAGTGGGTCAAGTTTTCTGAGTGGGTCAGTGGGTTGTGGGTCAACAGCATGTGACCCACCGTGACCCACTGCGACCCACCGACTCACTATGATCTACCGACCCTCTCTGCTCACTGCTTTGTAGACAGTATCTTCTGAAGATTGATAAATTTGTCTCCATTTTACTTTCAAGACCTTCATTTCCCTTCCTTTTCCACTTGTTTCTGTCTACTTACTTGAGGTGAGTATATCTAACCAAGTGAAAAAAGAACTTCAGGCACTTTTGGATATTGATATTTTTAATAGTAATAATAGCAACAGGACTTACACTACCACTTGGCTTTCGAGACCTGTGAGTTTTTAGAGCTAACTACTGGGAAAAATACATTTTTGAATCACTGTAATATATTAATTATTATATAAAAAATTGAATGTAACTATGTATGCCTGATCATCATGGTGAAATTGCAAAGTCAAATGAAATTACTTTTGGTATATAGTTAGCCCTTAATCCAAATTGGGATATTATATTGCTTTTATTATAATGCATAATATCCTAAGGAGGTAGTGAGGATCCGAATTTTTGCGGGGAAAAAAATGAGTATCTCGCAAGCCGTTAAACTTACGGAGCTGAAATTCAGTGTACTAACTCTTTATTGAAAATAAACAGAATGTATCCTAGCATTTTTTTAAATTCTCCTTTATGTGGGGGGGGGGGGCACTTTCTATATATGGAAAATTGGTAGTGAGATGGTTTGTAAAAGTGATCGAAAACGATAGATGTTGTTTAAGAAAAAATCAGAAACAAAAAATACAGTGCTTGGCTTCATATATCCATTGCTTTCTACTATAATAATTGCTGAAGCTTATGTTTATTATATGGAGCGCTTACAGCACAGGACAAGCAACCCATAAAGTTGAGAAAAATAGGCATAAATTTGTACTGTAAGCTTAATTACACGGAAATTTGAAGTTTGAATTGTACGCATAATTGTATGGAAAATTTTACACTTTTTTTCCGTTTACGTTGGTCTACTTACTTTGATTTGGAACTTTGAAATTTCATCCTTTTTTTCCACTGAAAAGTATTGATAATTAAACAATGAAATAATTTATAGACCTACTATGATAATTTAATTGAAATTCATCGTAATTTGGCTCATGGCAAACAGCAGTGTGGTAATTGAAATTGAAGAAGGAGGGAAATTCCCATTCACCTCTGAACACTTTCCAGGAACCTCGTTCCCTTTCGCTTTCTAGACGGGGGAGGGAACTTGGTAATGGTATCAAACCTTCATGTGTGATTACAAAAATTAAATTTATAAACAAATAAGAAATCATCAGTTTATTAGGGTTTAATTGATAATTTATTCACAAGATTCCCTATCAAAGGCGTGGTAGATGAAGTTTCTGTTCTACATGGGTCGACATTGCCAACTGACATGGTCGATATGGAAAAGATGTATGGTGATAGATAGATGATACTTCTTGCTGAGTATTTCAAACCTGACCAAGAAAAATCGTTATCAGATTTAAGTCTAACAAGTACATTGTCGACGAGAAGTTGCAGAAATCGAGTAGAAGTATTATCAATTTCCACGACAGAGTGCGAACGGGGATTTCCCCTTATGAATTTACAGATGACTGATATTAGAAATAGACTAAGTGCTCAAACATTGTCTAACTTGTTGTTCATCAATGTTAATGGCCCACCGCTAGACAAGCTCAAAGTAGACGACCTAGTTATTTCTTGGCTGAAGAATGGACATCATTCCACTGCGGATGATTTACCGACAAAAAGTTACCAACAGGAAATAAATCCGATTTCAGATTTATTTTAAGGTAGAAAATTACGAGTTACGGAAAATGTAGGCCTATACTTGTACTACTAATGGCTTATTTGTGTTATTCAACTTCCCAGATAGCAAAAATGTCTTGCAATAAACTTGCAGCAGATTTGCAATTCAAGTCTGGCAAATTTGCAGCAGACTTGTGATGGAAGTCTGCAAGTTTGATGTAAGTTTAATGCAAACTTCCTAGTTGACGCTCTTCGAACTTGCAGCACGCCTGCAGTGCAAGTGTATGGCAAGTTTGCAAAGCAAGTTTCTGCAAGGGGTTTACTTGCACAGCAAGTCTACTGCAAGTGCACATCAAGTCAGCAGCAAGTTAGTGAAGGTTTGATGCAAGTCTCTGCAAGGATACCACTTGCACTGCAAGTGTACAGCAAGTTTGTAGTAAGTCTTCTGCAAGTATATACTTGCATTGCAAGTCTACAGCAAGTCTTCAGCAAGTGAGTGTAGTAAGTTTTCTGCAGGTATATACTTGCATTGCATTGCATGCCTTTTACAAATCGAACATTTACTGTATACGAACAATCACACAGTATATTTTTCTCAACAACTTTGCCAAACAATACACGTTTAAAATATAAATTATCTCTACATACTGGATACTTACGTAATTATTATAATTATCCACTTGTTTTAATGCTTCACACACTTCGCACCTACTACATGGCGGCCTGGCAGGGAGATTTCTAAGGTTAGACTTTTGTGCCACCTGTTGGTAGAAACTAGAACTGACACTTGCTACAAAGTTGCAGCAAGCCTCCGAGGCAAGTAAAATCTAGTAAATGAAAATCAAATTACGACATGTGCGGGTACCTCTTTCGAAAGGCCTGCTGCAGGTGTACAGTGCACGGAAAGTCTAGAAAGTTAAAATCAAATATTATGAAAGACTTGCTGCAAACCAACATGCTATTAGGGTTTGTACTTAATTTTTAGTAAGTCTCTTGTTTGCTTTAGGTAAACTACTTTGAATAAATATTCATAATAATTGCAATTATGCATATTTGTAACTTAAATTTAACGTGGTGTTTTAGTGATTACACAAATTACAATTATGAGCATACTTTATGGAAATGCTCTCGCATAGGGTGCCCGAGCACCTTTATACCCTATGAACAACTGATTTTTCAAGTCTTTTGTGAGAAAAATACTGTGAGCTGAGAAACCATAACCTTTTCCATATCGTACAGGGGTATTTTCCTGCGAATAGAAGTTTCTTGTGGAATGTGTTCAGAAATTAACACTTGCAAGAATACTCTCTTAGTACAAGTATATTTTAGGCACACACTAATTTCTCCCCCCCGCCACCTCGAACTGTTTCAATTTCCTCACTGACAAACACTTTACCATTTTATATCGTAAAGGTCAGATCCACCGTTATTGTAACAGAGTGGTGCTTGAGCGATTGACTAGAAATTCAAACTCCGATTAGTGACAATTTCACAGTCTTGTTTTATTACAAGTGTAAACTCTTTAGTCAGTTCAGAAGAGGCCGTGGATCGTGTTCAGAGTTGATGACGATGAATTTTGGTGAGTCAGAGTAGGTCAAAGTGGATGAGAGTGGTTCATGGTGGGTGGTGGGTCACGGTGGGTCAGAGTAGGTCACGGTGGATGGTGGGTCACAGTGGGTCATGGTGGGTGGTGGGTCATGGGTCACGTTGGGTGGTGGGTCAGTGGGTCGTGGGTCAAGTTTTCATTGACCCACGCCAACTCTGATTCCCAGTAGTCGACGTATTATCGTCCTCCGTTCCGTTACTCCCGTATGCGTGGAGTGCGTCACTGTCTTTTTGTACATATAGCTTTACCGCTACTTACGATACAAGATGAAGGCCCACTAAAATGTTCACCGTCCAGAGCCCACCGGGAAATTTCCCGGTTTCCCACCTTACCAGTACAGTCCCGTATGTTGGTTAATGCAAACGACCAGATATAAGAAGATTGGGAGGTGAAGCACTATAGTAAAGGACTCGGAAAAGAAAATAAAACAGCCCCGAACAAGGTTCAAATTAACCTTCAACCTCCTGACTCATTTTTCACATTTGTATTGCGTAGGTTTCGAAACGTGCTGTTTTAGAAGCCTTCTTACTGTTGGGAGCAAGGTAGGAAGGCAAAAAATCGAAAGTGTCTCTCACGAGGAGGTGTAATATGTGGAGGGTCTCCACACTGGTTTTTAAAGAAAGATTTCTGTTTTGTACTTTTTATCTGGCATTCGCCTGGTGGAACTAAGGAAATTCTTGGAAGAATTTGAGTTAGAATGGCCTCAGTGGCGTAACTGGAGGGGCCCACCGCAAAGAAAATGTCAAAAACTATAGGCAAAAAAAAAAAAAGTGAGCTGAATAAGGAATATCCAGCCCCTGATTTTAAATTGGTATTACACAATGAAATAAAGTTGAAAACAACAATTCGGGAACTAGCATATATCCTATTAATAGATAACTATACTTTGGCATCTAGCGTTCCTGGTATATGCACAGCTTTTCTTTAAAAAAAAAAAAAAAAAAAAAAATCTGACAGCAGTGAGTGTTTCTGCAGCGGAGAGATATTTTCCAATATTAAAAGTGATAAAGAACTATTTACGCAGTTCCATATCTCAAGAACATTTGACCAGTTGCAGTATTTTAAGTGTTGAATGTGAGAGAACAAAAGCAATAGACATAAGTAATATAATTGAAATATTTGCAGAAAAATGATAGAAAATTACACCGCTTCAAATGAACTTCGACGTTCAGCAGTTCGTTTATTTTATTTATTTATTTATTTATTTTTTGTGATGAGCATTAATTTTAATTGTAATCTAATTATATTCAATGGTCACTACGTTAATTACGATTTATGAACCATTGTCTTCTACAGGGACATAATATAGTGGGAAGTTAATGGGCATGGGAAGGGGGGCCAAAAATAATCTTGCGGGGGGCGACACTTTTGCGTTACGCTACTGATGGCCTTACCGGACCAAATCCGGAATTGTGTTTTTTTAAATATACCCCTTAAACTTTTATTCCCCCGTGTACAAAAGTCTGAATTCAAGACTGATTATTATTTAAAAATTGTTCAACAGCAATAACATTTATTTAAATTGAAAACTAAAGATTAGAAAGGAAATTTTGAGAATTTTGAAGTTAATTACTATTGTTGAAAAAATATTTACAAATTAACAATGACAGTTTTTAAATTTAAAAACCAACAATCAAACAGTTGCTAAGAATTAGTTACTTTTTTATTTGTGCGGTGCGGTCAAAAGCAGTGTGGTCAGGCGATTCGGGTAAGTACTCGTATTTTTGTTTCCCCAATTTTTTTTTTCTAGTTGCGTTGATGCTAAAAACGTAACTAGGAATAGGAGTATAACATATTTAAGAGCTAGCATGAATTTTCGTAATATGCTAGTTTGTAACTTGGCTGTTAAGATTACTTAGAGGCAACAGAGGGAAGGGGAACAGCGCCCTGGAAGAAAACCCTCTATGAAAAGGAAGCTTCGATGGTCGTTTACCTTAATGGTATCTTCCTCAGGTTCCTTTCCTCTTTGTAATTTGCAGGCCATGGGCGCTGAGGGCCTATATGCAATCAATTGGCATCTTCTCAGGCCCGGCAAATTCCCGAAAGATGCCTAGCTGGTTATTAAAAATAAATTCAGCGATAAATCTTATTCCTTGAACTAAGCATTTACCTTCACATTTTTCAAATATTACTATTCTAAAACTTTTATCAACATTTAGCACACATGGATCTGATTCTTGCCTAAATAGCATATGTAAGTTGAGTTGAGTTCATTTTGAGTTTACCGTCCCGTTCAGCAGCGACGCTATATGAGACGTGGACCTACTAATTAGCGTGGATCAGAACCACATGAACTCCCACCGGAAATCGAACCCAGGTCTCCCACGCCATAGGCGTGTACGCTAACCGCTTAGCCACGAAGGAGCTCATAGCATATCAAAAGCTCACAGATGACGAGAAGAACCCTAGCAGAAGTAGTGTAACATAGGTATGGGCTCACCCACTTTTCGCACGGGGGTTTCAAATGACACCACGGAATAGCACACAGATAACTTTACCCGGAGTAGCAGACGACATCTAAGTATAGACCACACCTCCAAAACCGAAAATGGACTTGACCGTGTCGTTGACCTTTCCCTGCTTCCCCTGTTTTAGGGTTCTTATCATCTGTGAGCTGTAAGTGTATGTCATTTATGATGGAGTTTATTTCCTTGATGCTTCTCTGTAGTGCGGTGGCGGGTTATATGCAGTATTTTACTCACACTTATTAGGAGAAAATTTACCTGCGTGTAGTTAGCTCCTCCTCAGGCTGAATTTAAAATTATTTTTATATCAATCGTATGATCAGGTAATCAACAATTTCTGACGTTTGTTCAGCTTTACTAACATAAATATAACCTATTTTTATAAGAGGGGGCTAACCCCTCCCCTTTCACGCCAGATTCGATATTTCTCGATGCCAATCGTTTGATCTTCGTTTGGTCAACAATTTCCAGCGTTTGGTCAATTTCACTAACAGAGCTCTCTCCCAAAGTTGTAAAATCACCCGCAACTTTTACCTTATAATTGAAGTATAACTTTAAAATGGTGCTAAATATGATACCTTCCTAGATCTTTAGATTTCCTCTCCTTTTTTCCCCGCAAAATCATCACTACATCTCAATGTATGTTTCTGTGATTATTTTATAAACAATGGAGCAAAAACTGAAAAAAAAAGAAGCAGATACTGGTATACATTCAAGGAGTTGCGTATGCAGAAAGGGGGCTGATGAGGTTTCAATCCCCCCTTCCCCGAAAGAGCATACTGAAAATTCCATTAAAAGCCTTCTATGTTAGGAAACCATGTTGGACATGGAATTGGTGGACGCGGGTGATGGCGTCGGAAAGGACTGGGTCCCCTGAGCACAGTGGTGATATCAGAAATTGGGCCCTGGACCTGAGGCAACAGAAATGGGGTCTCGAAAGTTTGGGAACGAGTTCCTTAAATATTTCGTAACTACTAGAAAATGTAATTAGTGGAAAGTGGTATAGAAAGCACGGCAGATGAACATGGGCGCTCGAAGGGGAGGGCAGGGTGGGGCCCGGGCCTCCCTCTGGCTTACGAAAATGTATACGTAATATAGCAAACCACGTATATTAAATACCCGAAATACTAGGCGTAATATAGCAACCATAGAGATGGCCCCTCCCTAGAAAATTTTCTTCGGGCGCCCCTGCAGATGAATGATACAAGGGTACTAAAGTGTGTTCAACGACGTGTGGGATTGATAGTATGGAGCAGAGGTTCTAGTAATGGGTTGGCATATTTTATGATTGTTTTGGGTACTCTATTGCAATTTCTGTCATTCAAACATATGATCGTTCTAAATATCTCCTCAAAATCGCCCTTATGTCCATGACGCACCCCCCCCCCAATTGTCTATCCGTAGGTGTTCTTCCATGAAAAAAAAATCTTTTCGATTAATTTTTACACCCTCTCGAACATATTTATATAGATTTTTAACCCTCCCCCAAATATTTCAATGACGTAGTTTGCGTCATAGCCCACCTTTGTGGGCACCCCTGCTCTGACCCAACATCGTTTTATTTATTTTTTCCTTGCTATTGCTGCTTTGTCTTGTAATTATTCTGCAACAGCATAACATATTCCTACAGTGGCCTGCTATAGGATAAGATAAATCCTAGGAAATATCGGATTTATCTTACGAAAAATGTTACGATATATCTCGTAGGAAATCCTACTCTTTTGTTCCATATACGTGAAGATTTTTCTTGTCTCACCGAATGATGTTGAGAGTGATCCATAGTGCATTGCGGTTAAAAAAAAAAGAAAAGAAAAGAAAGAAAAAAAGGCGCCTTGAGTTGAACAAGCCTGCATCTTTGCTCCAGCTCATGATTCCCTCTTAAATATCGTGCACATATCACTTCATATCGTGGACAAATATGGCGGTGGCGGGAAGCAAACAAATTTGTTTCCACTTTCTCTCACCTGATGTCGCTTAAATCGAAATCTTAGGAATTTTCTTTCCAAAATAGAGCGTACTCTAAACAAGAGAAATCTCATAGGATCGTTCAGAACATAGGAAACGACATGCTATCTGATGCCACACAGTTGAAATTTTGACTCTAGGAAAAACCGTAAGAGATTTCCTAGGGTATATCCTATAGTGTATGGCAGGCGTCGGCATCTTTGAATTAAAATTGCTGTTCGTTCATAACTACTAGTATTATAATAAATACAGTATGGGCGTAAAATTTTTCAAAATGAAATATTGTATAGCTCTATATGCCATGAAGTCATCAGCATTAGTGTTTAGAAATTATTTTTACTATTATTCCAGGATTTCTACTTATGATATTCCACGACTTGTAAAAGAAAAAGTGTGGCTTTGAGAAATAGGCTCCGGAAGAGAGCAAGTTGACAATTATCCTTAATTGGATTGGATTTGAGTTTAGCAGCTAGCTATTTGAGACGTAAACCTAGAGCTTAACGTGGGATCCGAACCACACCAATTTTGGTTGAAATAATTTAACAGAATTCAAAGAACGAATTCAACGTAGTCGTTTCGATTTAGTAACAACTACAAAAAGTCGATAAATCGTGCTACCAAGTCAAATAAGTGAATATGGGCCTGAAGGGATAGATACGAGGGAAGTTCAATAATTATTTGCAATCAATATTTATTATTTATTTCCACAAGAATACAATATTTGTATTCAGATCATATTACAACATAGTCACCCTATTTTCAATGCACTTGGTCCATCATTGCACAAACTTTCCGATATTCTCTGCAAAAAAGGTTTTTGTTGCGCAGCAAGCTACGAATACAGCGCTTCCTTCACCTGTTGATCGAAGCTGAATCGACGACCTCTGAAAGCACCTTTAAGTGGATCAAACTGGTGGTAATCCAATGGGATGAGATCGGGACTGTATGCAGGATGCTCCAACACCTCGGAAGCGTCTGAAGAGTTTGAGCGGTGTATGCGGCGGCATGTGGAGCGAATTCTCATGCAACATAAGGACGCCTTCCGACAATCGATCTCAACGGAGAAGCCAACGCTAACACCTAGCGTCTAGTGACCACACAATGCCGTAGAACCAACTTGAAAAGAAAAAAAAATATTGCAGTTACTTATTGACTTATCTTTGTATAGGGGAGAACGGAGTAACCCCGACCACCTAAGGAAGCACTGAAAAAAAAGTAAAGAAATGTCTGAAAATGAACAATAATTAAGGAGGAGACAGACTAATGTATTGGCTATGTGCTGCAAACGTTAGAAAATCTCGCGATGAAAGAAGTCTTTTTTTTATATATATATATAGCACAAAAATTGAAAAAAGAAATTTGATCGGCGTCACTCCACCTGACGGAATTCGGAATTTTGTAAAAGCTGACAGCGTTACCAACTTCTACAGCGCAAAATTCTCAGCTTTTACAAAAAAAAAAAAAAAATCTCGGTAAGTACTTGACTTATCGACTTCAAATAAACGTGAGAATGGCATACCAAATTGTCCTATAAATTTTAAAGCGTAATGTACTTATGGCCTTTTTCGAGTTACTGCACCATATCCAAACTCAACTTTTGTCTTTTCTGTTATGTCAACACTGTTTAACGGACCCATCTAAACTTGGTGTGAATTTAAACCGTTCTGGCCAATATTTAAATTATTGTGCAAAACTAGTGTGTACCTCACTCTCTGTGTGTGAAAAGGCGTTTAAATGTGACATATTTAACGTTATTTCTTGAGAAGTTTGCAACACTGACCTGTGGGTGGCATATCTTTCTCTTCCTTTTTAGTGTTGAATTCAATTATGAAATACAATTTAGGTCGTTCCATTTAAAAAATCATAACTTTATATTGGGTTGGCAACACTGTTCATCCGGTGATGTCAAATAATACGTCTACCAATGTGCCCCTTTGTATAGTTGCTTCGTGCAAAGTTTCGCTTCTCTCTCTCTCTTTTGGTTTATCCGTCATCAAGGTTTGACATTATAAATGACGCACCCGGATATATATATATATATATATATATATATATATATATATATATATATATATATATATATATATATATATATATATATATTAGGGATGGCCGGATCTGAAGATCCGGATCTGATTTGCACTAATTTTAAAACATTACGTTAATTAAATAATAATAATAATACGGAGCGAGCTCAGGCTACTTGTTAGGACTCTTGCTTCGCTATACCGGGTTCGAATTCGGAGACCAGCCATCCTGACTGAGGATTTTCCAGGGTTGTTCCTCAGTTATACTGGGTAAATGCTAGGTTAGTACCTTGATCTAAGGCTCTGGAGACCTTTTATCCATTCCTTTTCCAATGTTTTCATCTGTTGATTACTACAGTGTAAAGTGGTCTCTGAGAATGTATCTGGTACCTTATAGTGAATAAACAATAACGACGTAATATATCTTCACGAAACGTGTGGGTTAATTTAACTACAGCCTTACAGTCCCAATTAGTGTTGTTACGAGACGAGACGAGACGAGACATCAGACTGTCTCGTCTCGTGCAAAGTATGTCCCGTCTCGTGTCTCGTCTCAAAAATGTGCTCGTCTCGTGTCTCGTCTCGAGAAGTTCTGTCCCGTTTCGTCTCGTAAAAATATAGCAGCATGCCATGGAAACGAAAGTAAAATGTAGCAGGCTGCACCATGCTAATCAAGATACAACTAAGTTACAAGTATTACCCAGAATACACAAGACAAGAAATGTCACGGTAGCTACACCGTGAAGTCTTCACCTCTGGTGTATGTGGTACTCGGTTCAATCTCGGTTAGTGCCATGTGAGCTTTGTGGTGGACAAACATTGAATGTGTGTGGGGACCGCGGTGGTTCAGTGGTAGAGCGTTCACCTCTGGTGCTTGGAGTCTCGGGTTCGATCCCAGCTCCCGCCAAGTGAACTTTGTGGTGGACAAACACCGTGTGCGTGGGTTTTCTCGGAGTTATCCCGTTTCCTCCCACTTTCTTCATTCCACCATTTCATTCATTACTCATCATCACTGTCACCTTTAGCCTAACCGGCATAACCGTGGGACGTAAAACGCAAAGATTTCATTTCATTTCATTTCATTTTTCGAATGTTTGTGTTTTCTCAAAGTTGTCTAGTATCCTACCACTTTCTTCATTCCACTAATTTTCCCATCATCATCCATTCGGCCAAAGTTGCCTAAAGGTCTTAAAAATAAATTCAAATAAACTCACAAGGCAAGGACAAATAGTTTGCAAGAAAATATATCTCTGCTGTTAGTTGTCTGAGGCTTCTCGACTCTGGCGTCTTTTTATTTATTTATTTATTTTTTTTTACATTCTGAAACATTGAAATTTGTTTCACCAGTTTCAATACACGAATATGCAGTAAATTGCTCATAGGTACGTCGAAGATAAAGACACTAATGTCAAATAATGTTTACAGGACAAGGAAAGTTCGATGTAAAGGTGTCACCATCCTCGACACTATCGTATACATCAGCCCACTTGCTTTATAGTGTATAGTGTATAGTGTGTTTATATAGACAGAGAGAGAGAGATATGAAAAGATATATAGATAAATAGAGAGATAGATATGTGTGTACACTATGATTTCATATATTCCAGCCTTTAGGTTTCACAGTGTTAACTCATACCAATCCAAAAACTACTTTCCATTTTAGCATGTTTAGATTCGTTGCAATTTTTTTTTTTTTAAAAAAAGCTCGGAACCAAATAATATTATTGAGTAATGGAAAGTATTTGATTGAAATTTTATATGTTACTGCACAGTAAGCTCTACTTAAAGTGCCATAGTAATGGGAGCTGAACGACACATCGGACGAAAGAATGCTTGGAGCCAGTCTTCACCTCCATGGTTCAAATCTGTTCCCATAACAGCGGGGTGTGTGCTACTATGTGGTGGTTGCCCCGTTTGTGTAACAAACTCAAGACAGTACATCCAGATTAGCTACTGGTCTAAAAAAAGTTGATTTTTGGGTGGCCATTTTGGATTAAAGTTTCTTATATTGTCATGATCTATTCGCAATCATACAACGTACATCTTCATACCAAGCCGAGCGGTCCGGCGATAGACCATCGGCTTGAAGGCCCCGGGTTGAGACCCGGAAGGGTCATATGTATGGATTTTAACAGCATTTGTTTTTTCGTATTGTGTCAGGGGGGAAATAGTACGGGATAAAAGGATTTCAGTCTGAAAAAATTGGAGAGAATATCCTCCCCAGGATACTTTCATGGGAGTAAGGAATTGGTAAAAATATAGGATATACATTTTATAGCAGGTTTAAAAATATGGTTTGGGTATTATAACGAAATACTTTAGTTTGTATAATATTTACCTGTACCGTGGGCAAAAAGTGCTCATAAATATGTAATATACTTAGTAGAATGTTCATTTTAAATTAACAGAAAAGAAGAATGTTTTTAATATATGTAAGAGATTATTATGGGATAGTTGTGACTATGTACATGTTATGTGTTGACCTAGTCAAGTGAATTTATGTATTTCACGGTTTTAAAAAGAGAATATTTAAGACATAACAAGCAATAAAGGTGAGACTAATGATCTTTGAATATCTGAGTTGATTTTTGCATAAAGAAAAGTAATTATCGCTTCGTAACTTATATTTTACAAGACGGACCAGGTTGACGACGCTTTTCTATAGAGTCGTTATAAAAATTTGGTTTACCAAA